>NC_069501.1:108533839-109133839 GCF_027579735.1 Bombina bombina | reverse complement strand
CTAGGAAAAAAAAACTATTGGAAACATTTTAGCATGCTCTTCTATTCTATTTACTGGTAACCAGTTTGATAAAATCAAAGTTCTTTTTACATATTTTGGAATCTGTTTTCTAAGCAAACCGGTATGCTACAAATATCAAAAAGAATACATTTTTACAAGTATTGACAATGCATGGAAGCAAGAAGTGTCAAACAACGTCAAAGCAATGCAAGATCGGGCTATCACTGTCACCTGAGGTGGTCAATGTGATAGCCCTGGATTTTCTGCAAAGTATTGCACATACACGTTTATCGAGGACAAAAGTAAAAAGATTGACGTTCAAATTGTGCAGGTATCAGAAACAACTTCTTCTGTAGCCATGGAGGCTAAAGCTTTTCGGAGATCACTTTCTTCTTTATTGAACGATGGAATTTTGCCAATGGTTATTGCCACTGATCAACATGTGAGCATTAAACAAATTCTTAGAGAAGAATTTCCATGTATAAACCATCAGTATGACATTTGGCATTATGCCAAAAAAAAAAATATGCAACAGCTAGTAGAAAATGAAATTGTAGGGAACTATCAAAATGGTTGCCTTCACTATCAAACCATCTCAGGTCATGTAGCATGACATGTAAAGGTGATGTGAAAAAATTGGATTTTTTTTTGAAAGTCATGTGTCTACGACGTTATTAATCAACATTCATGGTTTGAAGATGGTCAAGAAATTACATGCAGACATGACAAATTACAAAATGAGGACAAAAGAGAAGGTAAATGGTTGACAAAGCAAAGCAAGTCCTTCCATGAATTAGAAATATTATATGCAACGATCAGATGACTTAAGATTTAAAGCACTTGGTACTATTCTACTATACTGGCCAACTGGAAGTATTACACAGCATGGTTTTAAAATTTCGTCCAAAACGGATTCACTGCAAAATGGACGCCATGGAGGCGAGAACCAGGCTTGCGGCAATTGCTCACAATAATAACACAGTTCGGGTCCAGGCAACAATTAAAAGAGCAAATGAAATTAGTGGTAATTTTGGAGAACCACGTTTTGCTACTTTCTTTCCAAAAGGGAAGAAAGAATGGATGCTTAGACTAATCTATGAAAAAATGGATATGTCACATATTTACAAATTAAATGTCGATGTGTTGAACCTTATTGAGGGTAAAACTACACATACGTGGGAACCGAAAAATATCAGGTTACCTGCTAATATTGCCTCCACCCCAAGACCAGACAAGAGACTCATGATTGATCAACATTTTTCTAGATTTGGAAAATAAAGTTGTGTTTGAAAAATCAATTGTTTCATATCTGACTATAGAGATATAGGCAATCTTCAATAGCCTTAATTTTTTTATGAAAATTTAAATTTTATAATTTGTATGACCTGTTATTTTTTTAATTCAAACATAAACCATTATATCCTATTTGTTTTCACCTTAATCTGTTATATATTTTGAAATATAACAAAAAATATATTGATTAACGAATTACGCTGTTTGTGTATGTTTTTTAAAAATTAAAAATTGGCTAACAATGTTACTCAATCGATCATTGAAAAATAAAAATTAAGGGTCACAAGTGGAATGAAGATCAAAGTATGTCATATATATGTACAGGGAGTGCAGAATTATTAGGCAAGTTGTATTTTTGAGGATTAATTTTATTATTGAACAACAACCATGTTCTCAATGAACCCAAAAAACTCATTAATATCAAAGCTGAATAGTTTTGGAAGTAGTTTTTAGTTTGTTTTTAGTTATAGCTATTTTAGGGGGATATCTGTGTGTGCAGGTGACTATTACTGTGCATAATTATTAGGCAACTTAACAAAAAACAAATATATACCCATTTCAATTATTTATTTTTACCAGTGAAACCAATATAACATCTCAACATTCACAAATATACATTTCTGACATTCAAAAACAAAACAAAAAACAAATCATTGACCAATCTAACCACCATTTTTTGCAAGGACACTCAAAAGCCTGCCATCCATGGATTCTGTCCGTGTTTTGATCTGTTCACCATCAACATTGCGTGCAGCAGCAACCATAGCCTCCCAGACACTGTTCAGAGAGGTGTACTGTTTTCCCTCCTTGTAAAATCTCACATTTGATGATGGACCACAGGTTCTCAATGGGGTTCAGATCAGGTGAACAAGGAGGCCATGTCATTAGATTTTCTTCTTTTATACCCTTTCTTGCCAGCCACGCTGTGGAGTACTTGGACGCGTGTGATGGAGCATTGTCCTGCATGAAAATCATGTTTTTCTTGAAGGATGCAGACTTCTTCCTGTACCACTGCTTGAAGAAGGTGTCTTCCAGAAACTGGCAGTAGGACTGGGAGTTGAGCTTGACTCCATCCTCAACCCGAAAAGGCCCCACAAGCTCATCTTTGATGATACCAGCCCAAACCAGTACTCCACCTCCACCTTGCTGGCGTCTGAGTCGGACTGGAGCTCTCTGCCCTTTACCAATCCAGCCACGGGCCCATCCATCTGGCCCATCAAGACTCACTCTCATTTCATCAGTCCATAAAACCTTAGAAAAATCAGTCTTGAGATATTTCTTGGCCCAGTCTTGACGTTTCAGCTTGTGTGTCTTGTTCAGTTGTGGTCGTCTTTCAGCCTTTCTTACCTTGGCCATGTCTCTGAGTATTGCACACCTTGTGCTTTTGGGCACTCCACTGATGTTGCAGCTCTGAAATATGGCCAAACTGGTGGCAAGTGGCATCTTGGCAGCTGCACGCTTGACTTTTCTCAGTTCATGGGCAGTTATTTTGCGCCTTGGTTTTTCCACACGCTTCTTGCGACCCTGTTGACTATTTTGAATGAAACGCTTGATTGTTCGATGATCACGCTTCAGAAGCTTTGCAATTTTAAGAGTGCTGCATCCCTCTGCAAGATATCTCACTATTTTTGTCTTTTCTGAGCCTGTCGAGTCCTTCTTTTGACCCATTTTGCCAAAGGAAAGAAAGTTGCCTAATAATTATGCACACCTGATATAGGGTGTTGATGTCATTAGACCACACCCCTTCTCATTACAGAGATGCACATCACCTAATATGCTTAATTGGTAGTAGGCTTTCGAGCCTATACAGCTTGGAGTAAGACAACATGCATAAAGAGGATGATGTGGTCAAAATACTCATTTGCCTAATAATTCTGCACTCCCTGTATATTTATACAAGTTCAGGTATTAAGCACTCACTGGTCTTTAGCCGTCTGTGATACAACAAATATTTATTAATGTGATGTTTCGGGACACAAAAAACAGTCCCTTCCTCTGACAAACAACTGTGCAAAATGGCAAACTTTTAAAGGCAAGTGAATCCCTCCCCTTCATCTCAGCCAGTCAAGACAGAAGAAACAAAACTTCTGATTGGATAACAGTGTGTTAATCATTAGATGTAATCCTATGTGTCAGTGAATACACATAAAAAATTAAACCAAAGTGTAAGTGTATATTTGTCTCAAGGCCTGCAGGGTATTATGCTCCTGGAACGAAATCAATAACCCATATACACGTTTAAACATCGCCATGGTCGTAGATTACCTTGCTATAGCTCAGGACCAATCACGCTCACAGATAGGTACTGCACACCACTAGTCTCGGCCACTCATCTGAGGTGTATCAGAAACCACCTTTTCATGTGTAACACCCACCATGTAGCATTGGTGGACAAGGGCCTATCATATATTATACACTGAGTTACGTCAGAAGTGTTGACAACAACCACGCTCCTTATGTTATAGCCCCAGTCAGTTCAATAAAGATCGCCTTCTAAAGGACATAAAAGTAGAAATACAAATCTATGAACAAGAAAAATCTGATATCCTGAGGTCAGACATCAACACGGATTGGATCAACAAACTGGAGACACAAATGAAGACATATAAACAAAAGTTGATATCTTTCAAAAACAGAAAACTACAAACAGTGAGCCAGGATTATACTTACAAAAGTATTTATAGGTGGATGATGGCACCTGAAGACAGACAAGTAGTCTGCCCTAGGAGGGAAAGAAGATTCACCAAAAGAGTATCATTACAGTAGATACAAGTTCAGGGGAGAGCTCTGATGCGGCTGTCAACACTGGAGGTGAGGAAGTGGGTGCCAGAGGGATCATGACACGATCCAGATGCGGAAGAGGCTATCAACAGTGGGACAACGCTAACAGCAATACCACATCCCTACCACCTATTGTAGGAGATGTTTTTTTAGGCCGAAGTTAAGGCCGCACACGAGGAGGGGAGGCTGCCCTCCACCACAGATGAGACAATGAACATGGTATTCAACATCAGTAGTCGACAGTTGGGTGCAGCTGAATTAAGCTTGCTAAATAAGGGCCTATCGTTTATACCAGTGACAAAAAGTAACGCATTTTATCTTTACATAGACATTCAAAGATTCGGCAGGAACCTCTGACTGAAGGAACACTTTGGCACAGACAATGATGAAATTGAGACATTTAGGTCTAAAGATCATTTTGATCCGCAACTGGAATAATTCCACTATCCATACTGTGACCATCTATCTACTTGAACAGATTGCTAAGAAAACACCATGAAGATTCAATGATAATCTGACCAAGGAAGAAAGACAAGCTATACGAACTTTACAGGAAGACCCATCCATTGTGATCCGCCCCACTGACAAAGGCAGTGCAATAGTGGTGATGGACGTCAGTGATTATAAAGCTGAAGTTATGAGACAACTCTCAGACACCAGCACATATCTACCTCTACCTAATGACCCCACTCACCAACTCAAAAAGAGGATTGATGCCAAGCTCCAAGAGTGGCTAGTAGGGGCTAAGATATCTCAAAATGAGTACAACTTTCTCATATGTGAATGCCCAGTTGTACCTATTCTGTACACCCTTCACAAGATTCACAAAAATGCGGAAAACCCTCCAGGTAGGCCTATTGTCTCGGTCAGAGGGTCATTACTCCAATCCCTGGCACAATTTGTGGATTTTCATTTACAGCCGTGGGTAAAACAACAAAGGTCCTATATACGTGACTCCACTGATTTCATCTCACACATTGTACAATTCACGGACATCAAACCTACTGACATCTTGGTTACGCTCAATGTCTCAAGTCTATATACCTTCATACCACACAAATCTGGAATAGCGGCAGTAGCAAAATGCCTGAGACAGATGCTATACGTTGGTCCTCCTGAGGAAGTACTGACCACTCTCTTGGATATCTGTTTATCTGAGAATTATTTCTATTTTAAAAAGACTTTTAATTTACAAATCTCCGGGATAGCGATGGGGTCCAATGTGGCCCCATCATTAGCCAACTTGTTCATGGCTGACTATGAGGTCAACATGATGAGGGTCTTTGAAAAACATGAGATCAAATACTATTTTCGCTATATAGATGATCTCTTTCTTATATGGCAGGATGGAGAGGCCACGCTAAAAGCTTGGATCCAGAGTCTCAACGAGATGGAGGGCACAATTAGATTCAGTAACACTAACAACACAGAAACAGTTGATTACCTTGATGTAAGGATCTTCAAAGAGGCCGACAGATTGGGAACAATTTTACATGCCAGGAGTTGCCATCAACCCAACTTAATTAAAAATATTCCTAAGGCACAGTTCCAGAGAGTAATACGGAACAATACGGATCAAACAAAGTATCTATTACAGTTGGATGAAATGATGCAGAGGTTCTCAGAGAGGGGCTACAACAAGAAAGTACTAACTGAGATGTGTACTCTGGCCACTGATCCTGCACCAATGAAACATGCAGAAGAACAACATCCAAAACACATGATTTTTGTGACGACCTACTCACCGGATAAAAACCTAATAAGATCACTAAGAGATGAGTGGAAGCTATTAGAGGCAGGTCGGACACTACCATTCAAGAATTGGAATGCCCCACGCACAGGATACAGGAGGGGCCGTAGCCTTAGGGACTTCCTAATGAAAACTGACTCAGTGGATATACAACAAGAAACATGGTTAAATAAGAAGAAAGGATGCTACAGGTGCATAAGTTGCGTTACGCGCAACAGCATGATTGCAGGCACGCGCTTCCAACATCCAGAACGAAGAAGAAGATATGAGATCAAGTTCTTCTTGACTTGTACCACACAATACATTATTTACCTACTCAATTGTCCCTGTGGGAAATACTACACTAGGAAAACCACTGATGACGCTAGAACCAGGATGACGAACCATCGATCGAGCATCAGGACAGCCATCAAAGGGAAATCTGATCAACCGGTAGCCCGTCACTTTTTAGAGGCAGGACATGCCATGAAAGACTTAAGATTCCGCATTATCGACCATGTCCCTAAGCTCAGAAGAGGTGGTGACACAGCGAAGATCCTCTTACAAAAGGGGGCGAGATGGATTTATGAACTGGGAACCCCGAATCCGAGGGGACTAAATGTACATACAGGATGGCAGTGCTACTTATAGTGGTGCGGAGTATGAGAGTCCACACTCCATGGCTATATTCTGGATGTTACACTATGCACAGCGGGGGCCAATGTGTCTGAACATAAGGGGATCATCTATTTTTGTTTCACCACAAGATGATTGTTCCATGTTAGAGTTATGTTCAGATACATTTGATCATGGGTGTAGTTCTGCATCTGTAAAACTGCCCCAGGGAGATTATACAGACCTTACTTGAAATTATTTAGATATAGTGAGGGAGGTGTAGCTACGAAATCAGGTTTGACAGATAGAGGCCCTTACGATCTTACAATTAACTAATCACTAGCCATACCTTTGGCTTGATATTGATATATCAGTTTCTGTTAGGTCTAAATAGATTAGATGAGCACATTGACGCTGAATGTAGATAGACCAGTACACATTGTATGCTTAGATATTTAGTCCTTCAGAATGCTTTACTACTTTTTGTTGTAGTGTAATGATTTAATATACACAGTGAATGTGTGATTATGCTCCTATTTTATATGTTGTAAATATTGGCTCTGAAATGTTCACATTATGTTTCCTCCTGGACGATTACAGGATGTGTATGCATATATATTGTTTTTAAACCTTTTTTAATTGTGTGTGAACACATTCATGAAGCAACATCACATATAGCACACATTGCACTTCATGATGAATACAATAGCCTGCAGTGGTTTAGGGGGTTCCTATTAATTTGCCCATGGTTTCAGTATGGTTAGGATTTCCACCCGATACAGTACAGGTAACAGGGTGTTCGAAACAATGGTAAGCAGCATGGGTTTTAACTCAAAAAGGATACTGATTGTTACACTAATGGATTTATATACTCAGTGATCACCCCACAATAGGGGTTGTTATTTGAATTGGTCACATTGTTGGTTTGGGTGGTGTACATTCATGTATATGCTATGGATTCCCTTATGGACACACCATCTTATGATCTTAAAAAAAAAAAAGGATTACATTATTGCTCTATGTATGGTCGGTATAGGTGACATTAGTTAGCAGACCACTCTATGGGGTTGTCTTGTGATTAGACATGCCCAAGTGGGCTGATGATTTTGATGAAAGGTAGGTGTCACTGGCTGGCAGTAGGTTAAATTCATGCCTAAATAGGCTATAAAGCCTGTCTTTGAATAGCTTTGCACTCCTATTGTGGAGGGTTATGGTGAATACACTAATGGGGCTTTTGATAAGCAATATCTAAAGTGATCAACTTCACACTCTAAGGTTATTCATTGATCATCAAATGATCTGGTTTTGGGGTGTGTCAACAATGCTGGTTCCACTGCACGTAGAACACATGATTATTCTTTGTTGTGGTTTTGTAATAGCACGTTGGGTCGTGTTGTGTTTAGGGAATGTGTACGCCCAAGTGGGCTGATGAGTTGGAACTGTGACGGCTACTATTTGGTGGGTAGGAAGTTATGTGCACGCCCACCTAGAAATGACAGCTCTTGGAAACAATGTTTGATTATGCGATCAAGTTGGCTCAGGGATATAGATTGGGGAGTTCTTTAGTGACCGAGGTTGTATGATAAATCTATGATGTGTCACTCTCATAATGATATGCCGGGTTTGATAGAGTCAAGGGCGATGCGGACTTGTTGGCTTTCACATTTACTAGCCAGAAAACATGGGTGAGTGAGCGATATCTATGGGTGCAGTGACACTGTACTGATCGGGGTAGTTATTGAATTAACGTGGATGATATTAGCACCGCTGACGTCCCACACTGTGTTGTAAATAAAAGGCGCAAATCCACCAATGAGGCTCGGGGGAGTTGCACACGAAAGGGTGTGTTTCCTCATACACTAGATGATTGGATGTGACTAGTGACGTATGATCCCTGTTCGTGAGCGTGGTTGGTCCTACGTTACAACAAGGGAATTTATGAACATAATAATATTTTTGCCTTCTATAACAGGTATATACTAACATGCTAGGCAGTGTTATGTTTATAAGTAGGTGCATGAGTTGGAACAGATATGGTCATAATTGGAATTAAAGGAATCGATGCTGATGCTAACTTATTGGCTTCTACAATCTTTAGCCAGATGATGTTGAGAAGTGCGCGATCTCTATTGAACTCACTGGGGCTATAACATAAGGAGCGTGGTTGTTGTCAACACCTCTGACATATCTCAGTGTATAATATATAATAGGCCCTTGTCCACCAATGCTACACGGTGGGTGTTACACATTAAAAGGTGGTTTCTGATACACCTCAGATGATTGGCCGAGATCAGTGGTGTGCGGTCCCTATCTGTGAGCGTGATTGGTCCTGAGCTATAGCAAGGTAATCTACGACCATGGCGATGTTTAAACGTGTATATGGGTTATTGATTTCGTTCCAGGAGCATAATACCCTGCAGGCCTTGGGACAATACATATACACTTACACTTTGGTTTAATTTTTGATGTGTATTCACTGACACATAGGATTACATATAATGATTAACACACTGTTATCCAATCAGAAGCTTTTGTGGCATGACGGTGAGAGTGCATACCCTTAACCACGATTACTGTATATTTATACATATATATATGTTTAAATAAAAGATCGTTTTAATAAATAAAATAAATTGTCAAGAGAGTGCACAACCTAAGAGCAATGTAAAAATATTTTTTTTTTATAAATGTTGAGTAAATAACACAAAAGTGTGGTTCTAAAAAAATGTAAGAGAGATAGTGATAGAGAGAGAGCGAGAAAATACCTGCTTCGCCCGTAATTTCACCTCACATCGGGGTATTACATATACTGCACCGTTAGATGATAAACTGGCGTAAGTACGACAAACTGGCGTTCTTCCGAAAAGTGCCCAAATAAACATTTTAGTCGTCGCAAGTAACACGCCAGTATTTTGTCCACGTAAAGTCTCAATATAGAGTAGTTTTATGCAAAATAGGCTAACAATCGTAAAAATGAACCGCGACTTCATCTAAAAATGCGACACGTAATTACACTATTCAAAATTCATATATAAACCCATGCGCAGCCGCCATTTTCTTCAGTGCGTTTGGATGGTTCGTTGAGCTACAGCACACTACAGTGGAGTGGAGGATTAGTCAGAGTAGAGAGAGAGGTGCAAACAGAGGAGTTAGTTAGGTTGCATTGTTGGTTGATTAAGCTTGTACACTTACACATATTTTTACATATTGCACACATATTGCATACATACATATACAAAGACACCACACTTTTTTTTCTAACACCTCACACATTTGATTTCAATTTTACAGTGTGATAGGCTGAGTGTTTGGTTCCGATTGAACTTGGAGTGAGTGTGAGGATGGCAGGGCGGAGGGGAGAGGAGTGGCAGGGAGAGGTAGGGCGGAGGGGAGAGGAGTGGCAGGGAGAGGTAGGGCGGAGGGGAGAGGAGTGGCAGGGAGAGGAGTATTGTAGAGGACAGGAGGAGCACTGGTGGAGTGGGGAGAGGTAGAGCTAGAAGGGATGATGGGAGGGGAGATGCCCGATAGCCCCAGAGACCAGGCACATCTAGAAGAGGGACAGAGGGTGCACATGGGGACAGAAGGGGGGAGGAGGGAGAGGAGGGAGAGGATAGGGAAGAACCCACACCAGGGACATCACAGGGAGCAAGCCAGGTGTCCATGGAGGATGAGATGTCCAAACTTCTCATTTGATGAAAATGTTGCCCTAGTCCAGGCCATCATGGACAATTACAGTGCCCTCTTTGGGCAGGAGAAGGGCAGTGCCAAAATGCGTAAAACAGCATGGTTGGCGGTAGAGGATGCCGTCAACAGTGTGGCCCCGCAGAGGAGGACTGTTGAGGGCCTTTAAAAGCGGTGGAATGACTGCAAGAGGTGGGTGAAAGAAAAGATGGGGTAGGAAGCTATGCACCAGAGGGGAACAGGCGGTGGTCCAGCCCTGGACATAGAATATAACACCTGACAGGAGATGATACGCAGGTCCCTGAGTATCACAGCAGTCCGTGGACTTCCAGGGGCTGCAACCACAGCACATCATGCTGGTGAGTAACATCCCACACACCAGTATTATAAGTATTTGAGATATAACATCCTTTAATGTCACACATTCATGTACACAATGATGAGCATGGTATTTGGCCTACTAACAAAAACATATACAATTATTTTTTACATTAATGCTACTTAACACAATGCAATTCATGATATGAGGCGGAATAGTGCAATTCTAACATGTCTCAGAGTAACACAGGCCACAAGCCATATGTAGAGTTTTCAGTAAATGGACACTATAGCCATCACAATACTTTTAGCTCAAGAAAGCAGGTTCTGTGCCTACATCAGGCTAAAGTAAATTGTGTGACCATAGTGTCACTTAAAGAACACATTTTTTCCATCATTGACATGTACACATAACTATTGTATGAAACACATATCTGTATACTGCGCATATTAAAATCCCTCATATCACAAATCACAATGTGCCCATGCGTGTTATAGAGTTTGACATGAGAATCAGTATAGGCCCTAGCATGTATCAATGTACATTGTATGCCCACATGGACATATATATGACTGTACTAATCCCTCTCATCATTTGACTCCTCAACAGAACCTCCTGTCACGAGGATGCAAACAGGCATGCTGCCACCTCCACCAGTCACAGGCATACAGCCACCACCACCACTCTTCAGACAACCACATGAACAGTATGCTTTTACACACAGACTACGTCACAAGAAGTGCCAACTGGACAGGCTGAGTGGTCACACACTGGTCATCAGTGGGACTATCAATCCACACTGAGAGCTCCACCATCCTCATCACTTGGGAGAGCTCCACCATCCTCATCACTTGGGAGAGCTCCACCATCTGCAGACGAAAATATAGCTGAAAGTACTCAAGCATCAGCAGATGCAGCTGAACCTGTCCCAACAGAAACAGCAGATGCAGCTGAACCTGCACCTCAAGCACCTAGAAGCCCTGCAGCTCAAGAGCCTGTGGATGCATTGTATTCTCCCCTGGGTGAGGAATACATTGCACTCCAGAGAAGGCTCATAACAAGCTCTGAGAGCAGACAAAGAAGCCAAGAGAGGTTCCACAGGAGCCAAGAGAGGTTCTTCAGGAGCCAAGAGAGGTTACACAAATGTAGCATAGAGCTGCAGAGGGACATGGCAGCATCATTAAGTGGAGGTGTTCATAACCAGTCACAGATGATGCGAATTCTGTCTGATATGCAGATGGACAATAGATGGCAAGAACAAAATCAACTCTTGGGTGTGTTGGTTGAGCACTTTACCCACCAGCAGGACACTGTGTCCAGCCTATCATCTGTGGCCAGCACACCAGCAGAAACATTAGAATCTTCTGAAATTAGGAGAACAAGGAAATCCACTACAGTCACCTCAGCTCCCTCAACCAAAAAGTCAAAAAAGAAATAAATATTCTTATAGTTCACCATCGCAAGATTTCAATTATTGAATCATGTCTGGGGGGCGTCCCTACAATCCTAGGAACGCCCTCCAGACCGCAATCAAATCCAGGAAGCACAGAAGGCTTCAGGACAGCCATTGGCTATGACGTTCTATTCCGTCATAACGGTTCTAAAGCCCAGTGTAATTATGACAGAATAGAACATCATAACGGCATTAAAAGGTTAACTAGATAATATAAAGCTAGCAAAACACACTAGCAACCCTCATCAACAGTGCAAATGGTTAAGCTCCTAAGAAAAGTAGACATTACTATATATTTTATAATTATAAAGGCAAAACACAAATATGCCAATTGAAAAAGATAAATTCCATTTTTCAAAAAAGCATGAAAAAAAGGCTTGATGAGCCGTCCGTTGTTGTGTAATATAGGTATGTTTCTGAAAACACCATGACCTCTAATTCTCACTTTAAGTTCTGAAAAGGTAAACATAAAAGATTTCTAACTATTGTAACAATGGGCATTGAAATATTTGACCTTGCCTAAAAGATTAGATAAAGCTCTGTAATACTAACAGAATTGCCCAACAAATATTCATTTAGCATTTGATAAGCTAATGCAAACCACTGTTGCTTTCATACGGATTTAGTTCATTGCGTCAACAAAACAAAATCGGTAAGTTCTAAAACATTTTGATATTTGACTTTGTTACCTCTGGTCTACTGGTTTATTTCTAATTTCTAAATAGTTGTAAATTTTATGAATTATTTACTATTATATCAACATGATTACAAATATGAGTATACAAATCTTGCAAGCTATTACTTTCTATGCTCTGGTAATGTGATATACATTTTACAATATCATTCTCTCCTTGCACTAGTTTTCTGCCCCAGTCCAAGGCTCTGATAGCACTTTACTGCACAGGAAAGGATGAATATATAATTGTGTTGTCTGTAAAGCCTTTATATTGCTTAAATTATACAATAGGACTTTTAAATGTGCATCAATGATACATTTACAAGGTTAATTCTATTTGATATATATCTTCACCTATTAGTTTCTATTCTATAATGGGTTTTGAGAGGTATCTGACAATGTGCATTACTGCAATTTAAAAACCATGACATTTTTTTAATAGTTAACACTTTTGAAAACTTTGCAACAATGAATTCAAGAAGTGATGTATTATTTTAAAACAAATTAAAAACATTCTGTTTACAAAAGCAGATAGACAATCGTTTTGATATTAAATATTTGTATATTTAGCATATGAATTCAAATATCGCCTTAGTCACTAGCTGAAAAGCAGGAGGTAAATGGAGGCAAGTATTCCCACCAAATAAGTTTCATTACTTAAAATAATTTTGTTTTGTTCCTTATATCATGGGGAGAGAGATTAATTTAAAAAGTCTACACTAAAATTGTTATGGTTTAAAAAGTTAACGCCTTTACTATCCATTCCCCAGCTTTGCACAACCAACATTGTTATATTAATATACTTTATAACCTTTAAACCTCTAAATTACTGCCTGTTTCTAAGCCACTAAAGCCTCATCACATGCTTTTTATTAGCTTTTCACGACAGGAGACTGCTAGTTCATGTGAGCCATATAGATTTTTGTGTTCACACCCGTGGAGTTATTTAAGAGTAAGCACAACATAGCACTCATTGGCTAAAATGAAAGTCAATAGATAATAAAAAGTCATGTGATCAGGAGGCTGTCAGAAGATGCTTAGATAAAAGGTAGGTAAAAAGTATATTAATATAAGTGTGTCAGTTATGCAAAACTAGGGAATGGGTAATAAAGGAATTATCTATCTTCTTAAACAATAAAAATTCTATTGTAGACCGTCCCTTTAACTGAACCTGAAAAGGGAAAGACTAACTACCATGGAGCAATAAAAAAGCAATACAGTCAGTCAATCATTTGTTATCAAGAGTGTGTTACGATGCATTTTCATCACTTCTCAGATAGATACCAGAACATTTTATAAAGAGTTAAATACTGAAGTGCAGTATAAGGAAAATGATATAATCCATTCTAAGGGCTCCATTTATTGAGAAGATAAATAGAGGCCTAACAGTTAAATTAGCAGGTGATTCTAGGGGTTTATAAACCCCTATTTTTATCCAAAAACTTCAAACCATTTGAAAGCTGTGGTTCTTCATAGTCAGAAAGGTTTCAAGCAACATCCAACTCAATTTTATTAAGATGTGTTATGCCTGTTTGACTTTCATTTAAAGGATAACTTTAAAATAAACTAAAATTAAAAAGGTTTATAAAACCAACTAATGTATTTAATCACATTTTGATAGTACAATCAGTTAAAATGTCATCTTACAATTAAAGCACAAAGCTAAAAATAAGGAAGTGCAGAGTACAATAGTGTTGCTATTTAATGATTGAATCAGTGTGTTTATAAAGAGTGCAAACATATTGCTGCACATGTATTAATGCAGTTTATTAGTTACTCACTAATGACATTAATAGGTGGTGACAATTACATGAATGAATTAAGTAGCAGGTTGATTGGAATACATTTTAGTTAAATGCAAATTGTAAGAAATTGGAAGGGAATTTATAGGCAAAGTATTGAGAAAATTAAATATTTAAAATTATATAAAGCTAAAGTAGTAGGGAAGACACATTTAAGTATAGTTTACAAACTACCTGAAATTAATGTTTAATATTATTTGTTTAAAGGTGATATCCTCTAATTTTTAAAGGTTACCATTAGTTTCATTAGAAGCAGCAGTGGAATGGTTTTAAGCAATCCATTTGTTAATTTTATAATTTTTGTATATTCTATTGATAAAAGTTGTTTTAAAATATTTTATGTAACAAACACATCAAATAACACTCATTGCCATTCAAGGTAAAGATGAGTGAGCACTATATGCATTATTCAGTTTCTTTTCTAAATAATTAGTATAAATATATGATACAGAACATATTTAGCCTTTATTTCAACATATAATTATATTCACAGAATTAATCATCTTTACTACATAATCTTGCTTCTGCCATTGGTTTTCTTATTTTAAATTTATTTAAAAAAAAGTCTACTGGGTCTGGTTCTAGACTTTAACCAATTCAGCACACAGACATAATGAATAATGGAAAATAAACGTGAACAAAATAGGCAATCCAGACAACAACAAAAGGTTTAGCAGTTTTAAATGAGGTATATAAAGGTTCCATATATCCAAATATAAATGTAACTAGAAAGTTACAATCCCATTAAACAGTGTCCACTTACACTTATTACAATACATTATCTGTCTATCACATTACTTTAAACCTGTATGAATATTTATAATAGGGAGTTTAGCTAGAAATTGGAGGAAAGGGTGTATACCCTGTATGCTTGCAGGCAGGCAGGTTGTCTTTGAACACATAGCCTGATGTATTGATAGGAAATTCCATAACCCTAACTGAATGCGTACACACGTGAGTGCTCATAATGGGAATTTCATACCCCTAACCCCAAGTGAATGCTCATCATGGCAATTCCATAACCCTAACCCCAAGCAAATTAGGATATATGTGAGTGCTCATCATGGGAATTCCATACCCCTAACCGCAAGTGAATGAACATATATATATATATATATATATATATATATATATATATATATATATATGTGTGAGTGTTCATCATGGGAAATCCATACCCCTAACCCCAAGTAAATTAGGATATATGTGAGTGTTCATCATGGGAATTCCAAACCCCTAACCCCAAGTGAATGAATATATATGTGAGTGCTCATCATGGGAATTCCAAACCCCTAACCTCAAGTGAATGAATATATATGTGAGTGCTCATCATGGGAATTCCATATCCCTAACCTCAAGTGAATGAATATATATGTGAGTGCTCATCGTGGGAATTCCATACCCCTAAACCCAAGTGAATGAATATATATGTGAGTGCTCATCATGGGAATTCCATACCCCTAACCCCAAGTGAATAAGTATACATGTGAGTGCTCATCATGGGAATTCCAAACCCCTAACCCCAAGTGAATGAATATATATGAGTGCTCATCGTGGGAATTCCAAACCCCTAACCCCAAGTGAATGAATATATATGTGAGTGCTCATCATGGGAATTCCAAACCCCTAACCTCAAGTGAATGAATATATATGTGAGTGCTCATCGTGGGAATTCCATACCCCTAACCTCAAGTGAATGAATATATATGTGAGTGCTCATCGTGGGAATTCCATACCCCTAAACCCAAGTGAATGAATATATATGTGAGTGCTCATCATGGGAATTCCATACCCCTAACCCCAAGTGAATAAGTAGACATGTGAGTGCTCATCATGGGAATTCCAAACCCCTAACCCCAAGTGAATGAATATATATATGTGAGTGCTCATCGTGGGAATTCCAAACCCCTAACCTCAAGTGAATGAATATATATATGAGTGCTCATCATGGGAATTCCATACCCCTAAACCCAAGTGAATGTATATACATATGAGTGCTCATTAGGTCAATCCCATACCCCTAACCCCAAGGGAATGCGTATACATATGATAGGAGTGCTTCTCATTGAGATCCCTCACTTGATAATCCAGTTGCCTCCTATTTGTTTTCATATTTTTCTTTGGGTGTTTGGTGCAACACTAAGGGCTAGATTACAAGTGAGGCGCAAACATTTTTGCACAAGCGTCATCATGTTTTCACAAGTAGTTTTAATTATGCTGAAATTAAAAGCTAAGTGAAATTGTGATTAAGCTAGCGCAATAATGATTTACACTACAATTCTTTCCGCTATCTCAGAGCTGTGGATTACTGTTTTGCAAAACTATAAAGTGTCACCAAAAAAATAAAAAAATAAATTACAAAGTACAGTACAGATATACTCATATTAACACCATCTAATAAAAAGTATTCACAAAAAAGTTCTAAGGGCTCAAAATTATGAGATCTCAGTGTTAGAAAATAAAAAATGCTGCCAAAATACTTTAACATAGAGATACATACAGATACATTGCTGATGATGTATTTGTATGTATATATATATATATATATATATATATATGGTGTGTGTGTGTGTGTGTGTTTAACTGTGTATTTACTGTAAATATTTCACATTTCAATGTTCTTGTCAGGGTGCCAGGAATCAGACAGACAAGAAGTGCAAAAATAATCACACCTTTATTAATAGCATAAAATAATAAAAAGTCCACAAGTCAAATAACAAGCCAGGAGTCAAAATCAGAACTGGTAGTCAGACGAGCCGAGTCAGGAGCCAAAGCGAGTAGTCAGACGAGCCAGAATCAGGAACAAGGAGAACAGCAGAGTCAGGAACAAGCCAGGGATCAGTAACCATGAGGGACGTCAGACAGCCAGGTAATACACAGGAATTGGAAGTCACAAACAGGTCAGAGACAACGCAAGGGCAAAGAATATTGAACAGAGGCCCTTTAAATAATAATTGATTACATCACAATTCTGAGACTGCAACCTGTCTCACATGGATGATGTACACCAGTCTGGCCATAAAAGGGCGTGCAGGAAATGAGCAGCATCACACACTATGCACCAGAGTCAGCAAGAGAGGTGAGTAAAATAGCTGCCAGCAGCACATGGCAAACAAAGCAGGGAAAAAACCCTGACAGTTCTACACATAGCAGAATATGTTTTATGTATTTTTAAATAAATATTCCTATATATGTGTGTGTGTATATATATATATATATATATATATATATATATATATATATATATATATACATACATACACACATTATATATATATATATATATATATATATATATATATACATACATACACACACAAACACACACGCATACATATACAGTATGACCACACTTTCACATCCATTATTATTATTATCAGGTATTTCTAGAGCGCCAACAGATTCCGCAGCGCCATTGCCGAATCCCAGCAGGTGTATTGTTTTGGTAGCCAGGCTGGCTTACGTCGACATAGTAATTACGTATATGCATGTAGATTCTGATCATCGTAACGGAGGTGAGATATACCCTTTCATGCTTAACACTTAACATTGGATACATAGATTACAATTACTCCATTTTTTTATTTTTTACACATCACATACATTTCATATGGATTTTTGCACACGTTTCTTTCTTTTGCACACGGCTTTCTCTGATTGGTAGTCCAGATGGAGAGGGTCACACAGGCCCATAAATGTTTGTATTTTTTCACTTGATGGTTGTCAGAAGAAGGGACGTTTATGGTCCCGAAACGTCACAATAAAGAGGATTGTCCCTGATGTCCAAAGTCCAGTGAGTGCTTCTTTACTGAGCCAATAAAAATATCTTAGTAGATTATAGCTAGCACAACATTATAGTGCAGGCTATAATCTACTACGCGTTTCTCAGTTACAACTGTTTCATCAGGCATGCCTGATGAAACAGTTGTAACTGAGAAACGCGTCGCATGTATTCCTGATGTACCAGCTGTTTTTAACACTGTGATGAGTGGAATAACTTTTTTAATATGTTTTAAATAAATCCATTTTTTATTATACATCCACTCTCGAGTGTTATTTTGTACCACCCTTGCTATGCTACTATAGAGTTCCTGCACTCTGACACCCACGAACCAGCCTTTCCACCCGGTTACAGCCAGCTGGATTGCTGCTAAAATCCAGCCTGCCTCTATAGGCACAAGTGAGTGCCTTCAATAAATGTGAGTATATTGTGTTAGAGTGGGCTATTAGCACTCATTGTACCACCATTTACCTGCACCATAGGCGCCTCTATCTTTGCTTACAATTATTACTTATTAGCTATTTAGATTACAACCTTTAGCTGGTATTTAATTTTATATATATATATATATATATATATATATATATATATATATATATATAAAATATATATATATAAATAATCAAAGAACACTTAAGTAAGTTAATTATTCCCAGACTCTATGGTCAAACTTGCCCCACAGCACAACCATGTTGGGTTAGCGCAATTGCGAAAATGCAATCGTGAAAGCGCGATAGTCGGGTGTTATTTCTAACACTTTTTATCTCCATTGACTTCTATGGAGGAATACATGAATGCGCAGGCAATATGCGATGTTCAGATTTTTGCGCTAAGTTTTTTAATACAAAATAAAATTTGTAATACGAACGCAACCCGACTCGCGCAAGAAGCTTAACTCTAGCTGAGTTTTCGCTATAACTTTAACTAAATATACCGTGACACTTGTAATCTAGCCCTAAATATATACAGTGAGATTTTAAGTGAATATTCTCTCACTGGTGAATTCTAAGAGCCTCTTTCTATGTATTTTCTTTTAAATTGTTTTCAATAAAATTGTAATCATTTTTTTTCCATTAAACCCGTTAATATTTTTGTAAATTTAAAAGGTTCCACAAAGGACAATGAAAGGCCAATACAGAAAATGGATAAGGCTCTTAGAGACATACATAAGAATATGCACAAACAAGTTGTCTTGTGGATCTATATATTTTGTTTATAAATACATAGACATGAAATTCCCAGAGAATTAGGTATTCAATTATTCACAGCCTTTGAGTTTAAAGATAATACTCAATTTAAAATGAGGAAGCATTAAGAGAACGATCCACAAAACTAATGGAAATTCATTAAAGGGACAGTCTACACCAGAATGTTTATTGTTTTAAAAGATAGGTAATCCCTTTATTGCCCATTCCCCAGTTTTGCATAACCAACACAGTTATATTAATATACTTTTCACCTCTGTGATTATCTTGTATCTAAGCCTCTGCAAACTGCCCCTTTATTTCAGTTCTTTTGACAGACTTGCAGTTAAGCCAATCAGTGCCTGCTCCCAGACAACTTCTTGTGCACGAGCACAGTGTTATCTATATGAAACACATGAACTAACACCCTCTAGTGGTGAAAAACTGTTAAAATGCATTTTGAAAAGAGGTGGCCTTCAAGGTCTAAGAAATAAGCATATTAACCTCCTAGGTTAAGATTTCAACTAAGAATACCAAGAGAACAAAGCAAAATTGGTGATAAAAGTAAATTGTTTAAAATTACATGCCCTACCTGAATCATGAAAGTTTATTTTGGCCTAGACTGTCCCTTTAATTATAATAATAATAATTATTATTATTTATAGCACAAGTGTATGAGCAATAATTTCACATGTCAAAAAACAAAATGCATAGGTTTAAGTAAGTTCAAATGTATTTAATTAAGGCATAAGATTTTACTAAATGAATAATGCATGTAATTAGAATAAAACATGAATAAATCAATTGCAATACTTTGTTGCAGTGAAGGCAGAGTAAGAGTCTGTGTTTTCATACAGACCAAAAGTCTCTTGAAACGCAGACATTTTTTTTTAGCCTCCCTTGGCAAAGTGATTGGGACAATTTAGATATTTATTAAAATCTAATGAAATGTGGACCTTAAGAGAAAGTGATTTGTTTTATATATTGATACATTATATTTGGGTCTTGGGGAGCATTTTATTTTACTGTTGCTTGGCCCAAGGCAGAGCGCAAAAAGGGCTAATATTTATAAAAATGAATACAAGTGAAAATATAAATATTATAGGCATAATTTTATTTAATACAACTTCATTAATATGAGAAATCAGTGACAATATATGAATCGGTTCTTCCTTTCCTAATCAATACAAACATCAAGTACCAAATACGGTTAATTTTAATAATACAGGTAAGATAGTACACACAAAAGAAGATACAATCACATTTCTTAAACCTGCATGGTAGTATACTATAGGCTACCAAGTTGCAGAGGATGTAACATTTTTTATTATGCACATGTTGATGTTATAGCTGTATATAATAAACTGTAAACCATAATTAAATGTCTTCCCAAACACAAACTGCCTGAAATTAATGTATAATACTATGGGCTAGATTACAAGTGGAGCGCTATATAACGCATGCATGAAAGCGATATTAGCGCTCCACTTTGTAATACCAACGTACGATAATGTGCGATGGTATGACAAGTTAGCCACAATGCTAACTCGCGTTCGCATTGCTAGGAAGCATTGCGCTCACAAGAGCACGCTTCCATAGGCTCTTATAGAAGCCTAGTTTTGATGATGTCACAGACAGCATCATAACTTCAGCGCCAGCAAAGGGGGTAAGTCGCTCAACAATGGCAGCTATTAAATTATATATATATATATATATATATATGCTGAAATATATATATTTGTTTTAATATGTGTATATACACATACTAACAAATAAATATATATGTATATAAGCATATACATATATTTACTGGGAACACACAGTTCCCATTGACCGTAATTTGAAGGCTTTCATGTTTCAAATAGGGCATGTAATTTTAAACAACTTTCCAATTTACTTTTATCACCAATTTTGCTTTGTTCTCTTGGTATTCTTAGTTGAAAGCTAAACCTAGGAGGTTCATATGCTAATTTCTTAAAATTTGAAGGCTGCCTCTAATCTAAATGCATTTTGATAGTTTTTCACCACTAGAGGGCATTAGTTCACGTGTTTCATAGACGACATTGAGCTCATGCACGTGAATTTACCATGGAGACCGCTCTGATTGGCTCAAATGCAAGTCTGTCAAAAGAACTGAAATAAGGGGGCAGTCTGCTGAGGCTTAGATACAAGGTAATTACAGAGGTACAACGTGTATAATTATAACTGTGTTGGTTATGCAAAACTGGGGATTTGGTAATTAAGGTATTATCTATCTTTTAAAACAATAAAAATTCTGGTGTTGACTGTCCCTTTAAGGCAGATTTATAAAATGAACTAGAGATCCAATCTCTGGTTAATTTTATAAGCACTAATTGCTACTGTGAGCTTGCAGTAGCAATAACCAGCCCCTTTTAATGGCCGATTAATTATCTCACTACCGCAAACTGGTAAATTTGCCTGTTTGCGGGAGTGCAATAATTTAGTGTTCCACTTGTAATCTAGCCCTATGTGTTTAGCCCCTTAATGACCGAGGACGTGCAGGGTACGTCCTCAAAAAAAAGGCAGTTAACGCCTGAGGACGTACCCTGCACGTCCTCGGTGTGGAAAGCAGCTGGAAGCGATCCTGCTCGCTTCCAGCTGCTTTCCGGTTATTGCAGTGATGCCTCGATATGGAGGCATCCTGCAATAACCATGTATGGCCATCCGATGCAGAGAGAGCCACTCTGTGGCCCTCTCTGCACCGGACATCGATGGTCGGTATCGTTGGTGGGTGGGAGCCGACGTGGGAGGCGGGTGGCGGCCATCGATAGGTCCAGTAATGTGGAGGGGGGCGGGATCGTGGGCGGGGATGACCCGGGAGCGCGCGCGTGCACGATAGGGAGGGGGCGGGCGCGTGCACGGGAGGGAGCGGGTGGGAACCGCTACACTACAGAAAATATGCACCATAGGATTTGCTCATCAGTGTATTATAACATAAAAATAATCAAAATAAAAAGCGGA
The DNA here is from genome assembly GCF_027579735.1 of Bombina bombina. NCBI lineage: Eukaryota > Metazoa > Chordata > Amphibia > Anura > Bombinatoridae > Bombina > Bombina bombina. Next base: position 109,111,543 of record NC_069501.1, on the reverse strand, counting down.
ATCCGGGGGTGTTTACTTAGTATGTGGGAGGGAAGCTACACTACAGAAAAAAAAATGGGGAAAAATAAAAAAAAACAACCTTTTTTTCTGCAAATTGGGTACTGGCAGATAGCTGCCAGTACCCAAGATGGCCCACAAAAAGGCAAAGGGGGATGGTTAGAGAGAAGTTTGAGGGGGGATCAGGGAGGTTGGGGGCTAAGGGGGATCCTAAACAGCAGAATATGTAAATATGCTATAAATTTTTTTTAAAAAAAAAAAACAAAGATTCCCTTTATTTTTGTACTGGCAGACATTCTGCCAGTACTTAAGATGGCGGGGAAAATTGTGGGGTGGGGGAGGGAAGGGAGCTGTTTGGGAGGGATCAGGGGGTGTGATGTGTCAGGTGGGAGGCTGATCTCTACACTAAAGCTAAAATTAACCCTGCAAGCTCCCTACAAGCTACCTAATTAACCCCTTCACTGCTAGACATAATACACGTGTGATGTGCAGCGGCATTTAGCGGCCTTCTAATTACCAAAAAGCAACGCCAAAGTCATATATGTCTGCTATTTCTGAACAAAGGGGATCCCAGAGAAGCATTGACAACCATTTGTGACATAATTGCTCAAGCTGCTTGTAAATGATTTCAGTGAGAAACCTAAAATTGTGAAAAATTTAACGTTTTTTTTAATTTGATCGCATCTGGCGGTGAAATGGTGGCATGAAATATACCAAAATGGGCCTAGATCAATACTTTGGGTTGTCTACTACACTACACTAAAGCTAAAATTAACCCTAGACGCTCCCTACATGCTGCCTAATTAACCCCTTCACTGCTGGGCATAATACACTTGTGGTGCGCAGTGGCATTTAGCGTCCTTCTAATTACCAAAAAGCAACAACAAAAGCCATACATGTCTGCTATTTCTGAACAAAGGGGATCTCAGAGAATAATTTACAACCATTTATGCCATAATTGCACAAGTTGTTTGTAAATAATTTCAGTGAGAAACCTAAAGTTTGTCAAAAAAATTGTGAAAAAGTGAACGATTTTCTTTATTTGATTGCATTTGGCGGTGAAATGGTGGCATGAAACATACCAAAATGGGCCTAGATCAATACTTTGGGGTGTCTTCTAAAAAAAAATATATACATGTTAAGGGATTTTCAGGGATTCCTGAAAGATATCAGTGTCCCAATGTAACTAGCGCTAATTTTGAAAAAAAGTGGTTTGGAAATAGCAAAGTGCTACTTGTATTTATTGCCTTATAACTTACAAAAAAAGCAAAGAACATGTAAACATTGGGTATTTCTAAACTCAGGACAAAATTTAGAAACTATTTAGCATGGGTGTTTTTTGGTGGTTGTAGATGTGTAACAGATTTTGGGGGTCAAAGTTAGAAAAAGTGTGTTTTTTTCCATTTTTTCCTCATATTATATAAAAATTTTTATAGTAAATTATAAGATATGAAGAAAATAATGGTATCTTTAAAAAGTCCACTTAATGGCGAGAAAAACGGTATATAATATGTGTGGGTACAGTAAATGAGTAAGAGGAAAATTACAGCTAAACACAAACACTGCAGAAATGTAAAAATAGCCTTGGTCCCAAACGGCCAGAAAATGGAAAAGTGCTGCGGTCATTAAGGGGTTAAAAGGTGATATCCTCTAATTCGGTGTTTTTCAACCAGTGTGCCGTGAGAGATCCTCAGGTGTGCCACGGCAGACTGACAACAGTGTGACATATTTTTTAAACTTTGCTTGTTTTTTACTCCCAGTGCAGGGGTAGTTTGTAGGGGGCATGGCATAACAGCACAATACATACAGTATGTGTGTGTTTGTGTGTATGTGTATATATATATATATATATATATATATATATACTGTATTAGGCTAAAATGTGTGATTTTTTTAAAATTTTGGGATGGTGGTGTGCCACAGGATTTTTTAATGTAAAAAAGTGTGCCACGGCAAAAAAAAGGTTAAAAATCACTGCTCTAATTATTAACGCATACCCTAATCAGTGTTTAATGAGATGCAGAAGTGGAATGGTTTAAGTGACTAATTCTTAAGTATATAATTTAATGTGCTTTTCAGCTGTATATTTTAATAATTTTCTTTTTTGAATAATTACTAGTACAGGTACATGATACGAAGCATGCTCAGCCTCAGTTTCCACGTGTAATTATATTCAGAGTTTATTAAAAGCGAACCATCTTTACTACATAAATTTGGTAGTAACGGGCTTCTTTCTTGTGTATATATAAGCATTGGAGTTTGTGAATATAGAAACTTATGGCCATGTTAGTGTTAACCCCTTTGTATAAATTAAATAAAACAAGTTAGTTGCAACTTTACATATATCTTCAGCGATGTACACACCACACATTAGTACCTTGGTCAAAGATAATGAAGGTTTTTTGAATTGAGCAGTCAGCTCATAAGTGTCTTGTAGGAAATATATGCCCCATTAGTTTATGGAGCCAAATGGACAAGGCTAATGTTAAAATGTGATATACATGCAAAGATTACAATACAGTATTCTCATTATAAGGCTAAATTCTAAAAGTTTTACAAGTTTCATTATGAAGTTTATCTATGTGTTTAACTGTGTAATTTACTCTGCATTTTGTACGTTATATTATAGTACATTGTGAAACACGGCACAGTATAACATTGTGACTCAATTTATTGTTCAAACAATGTAAGCAAATGTTCATGTTATGTAGCTCACACAGGGGTTAACATGACCTGAGGAAGTTAATTACAAAAATGTTCAATTGGTCAGTTTCTATCCAATAAGCATCAAGCTTAGGGTATATGTTTTAAATATGTCTATGATTAAGGCTACGGCCGAAACATGTTAGACCTTAGGAGCTTTTGCACTTTATTTTGTTCTCTTTTTATTGAAATTTCAATAAATTTGGAATTTTTATCAAGGAGTTGTAGTGCTGGCTCAACTTTAATTATCTACACATGAATTTTCCCTATCGAGCTGAACATCTTTTTGGGTCCTTTATCACTGAGATGCACGGTTCTATTTATCACTTTTGATTGGAGGAGGTGAATACAGAGGCGGCACTGATCATCTGGTGCAGGAGTGAGAAACAAGTTTTGCACAGGTGCCGGTGTTCAAACAGGCAGTGGTGAGCCGACGAGAAACACAGCAAAGTAATCCCCCGAGAGGTTAAGGAGGTAACATTCCGGCTGGAGAAGCAATCCCGTGTCACATACGGCTGCGGCCGTTGTGACAACGCAAGGTATTTAGCTGAAAGACGCTGGAAGTAAGTTTTTACCCTTATCCTGGGGGAGTCCCGCCAACAGAGGCGTGCAATGTTCAGCAGTTCCACTTCCTGCTGGTAATTACATCAGTGACTGTTTGAATGTTTGGCTTGTTGTTTGAGCACCAGCTCATAGGGGTTTTTGAATCTGTGTTCACATTACTTGTTCACGGGTATTAGGGAAACCCGTTACCCCATATGTTCTCAGGGTGCTACTCAAGTCAGAACGGACTCATTACACAAAGATTTTCTTATCAGTGCCAAGTGATTTTTGTATATTTCCTGGAGAATCCTTTAACTTATGATTTAAGACTGATCATTCATATGGACGCTCCCCAGTGTTGACTAAGTTCACCTTAATTTGCTACTGCTACTGTGAGACAGTTGCTATTTTCTGTTATACAATGTTACGAGTTGCATTTATGGTCCTGAATTTTAGTTAAACTAATTAATTCTGTCTCTTTTCATTTTTGCATTCACATAAGTGACAAGAGAATGCTCCACAGTGTTGGCTAAGTTCACCTATATTTGCTATTGTGAGACTACTGCTATTAATTCTGTCTTTTTGCATTTTTGCATTTACATAAGCGACAAGAGAATGTTCCACAGTGTTGACAAAGTTCACCTATATTTGCCAATGTTATTGTGAGACTGTTGCCATTTGCGGTTATACAATGTTAAGAGTTGCATTTATGGTCCTGAAATTTTAGTTAAATTAATTCTGTCTCATAGCATTTTTGCATTTACAAAAGTGATGAGAGAATGCTTTTTTGAATAACCTAGCTTGGCTTTTTCACATAGACCTGAACATTTAGCATAATTTTCTGTCATTTAGACATTTGAACATATCCACGAACAACCAGGGGTGTGAATTGATTAATTATAACTAGTGAGTGAATGGGACCTTATTCAATATATTCATTATAGCCCACAAAGTCCTGTCTCAGCATTTTATTGTAGGGACATTTTGTAGAGATTAGGAACACAATATTTTGAATTGAATTTAAAATCGCTATTATTCAGCATATATCCATTCAACCATTATGATAAACTTATGCTATGTTAGGATTTATGTACTACAAACTCAAACTGCATATCTATACTAGGATTTTTCCAGACACACATATGCACTGCAATATCAGTGTTCAAGGACTATAGAACCATACTGGTTTCCCCTGGAATTACTAGGATTGATGACTTTCTAATAGCTTCTAAAATTGCAAATACAGTATATTTTGAAAATGTATTTGGTAAGAATACAGAGCATATGATTGTATATGTATATATTTATTCTTGCTGGATTAAATTTAGTTATTATACATACACAAAACAGATTGAGGATTGGTAGAATCAGATATTCAGTATACTGTTATAACTCAGAGTACACTAACATCCAGAACGTACAGTTTATAAAGCTATTTATTCATTGAATGTTTAGATTATTATTGTAGGCAGAAAACTATCTATGAGGTTATCATTATATTGACTATATTGATTGTATTAATTGTCTATTCTAGATATTGTAGGCCTTTTTTCTACATAGCAGTGTTTGTAATATAAATCATAGGAAGTCAGCATAAAGGTTTTCTATGGTCTACCAGGTATTGTAATTGATGTGTTGACTTTAGGACAGCATAAAGCATATACAAACACATTATTTAATTTTTTTCTTTATATTTATTTTTCTTAAAATGGAAACTTCAAGTAGAGAAGAAGGAACAACTACTAGTGGGTATTACTCACAGATTTCAATGGCTGAATTAGACAACGACTTTGAACGTATTTTTAGTGACACAATAGTCACAAGTTCTGATTGGTCATTTTCAGACATTGGAAGGATTAATGAAGAAACAAAACTAAAATTGGACAAATGGACCCTTGAAAGATACATCAGATTAAGGATTGTCCCAAGGGGACTTAGGATCAGAAAGTTTCCAACTTTTGTAGTGGAGGATTTGATATTCATAGAGAATTGGAACAACTGCTTATCTTATTGTTCATTTAAACTTATGAATATGATTATTGAATATAAAGGACTCAAAGCTATTGAAAGTGAGAAATAGAAAAACTACAAAATGATCTAGACACACACACGGCTGAGGAGAAATACAAAGAGTATGACACTATATTAAAGGAAACTATGGAAGCACTAAAAAAAGAACTTATCGAAACCAAGCATGATAAATTTAAGAGAGATCAACAAGATTACCTACAAAACAGGGTTTATTTCTGGCAAAGATCTTCTAGAAATAGAACAAGAGATAGCAATAGAAGAAGATTTCAAGCGAAAGGTGAACCTACTACCAGTGACAACTCAGATTCTAACCTGGGGGGCTCTGACACAGGGGGCACCAGTCATTCAGACAATGACTATTCTGAGAGTGATCTTAGCAACAAACAGCTAGCTAGTAATCCGAAATCAATACTAAAAAGTAGTAAGGATCCCAAAACAGTAAAATTTGTAGGAAACTCTGGTGATGTAAGGCCATCCCCCATACAGGCCCCATGGATACTGACAGTACCCTGGATGTAAACAATGAGAGAAGTCAGTTTGATCAGGTTTTTCACAAAACCCCCATGAATCTCTCCGTAAGAGGAGGAAGAGGAGGGGAGGGAGGAAGAACAGGAGAGGTATGAGAAGAGGGATAGCAAATCACTCACAGTACTTTCCGAGGGAGAACAGAAAACAGACCAAATATCATTAAACACTAACAATACAGGTATGACTAGTAATGTAATCAATTTGACTATCAACTAAATAAATATGAACTAAAGGTCTTGAGCTATGGGTTGGGCTTTATACCCACAAATAAATTTAATCTGTTTCAGACCTTAGTGGATGTAAACAAGTTGATACCTAACATGACACTCAAAAAACATTTTAGAGAGCAGACAGACACAGAGAGCCGTATAGTCTCTACACCTAAATATACCAACCTCAGTAATGACGACATACACTTAGACTTCTCAGAATTTCAGGATATAGTCAGCATGCATGACCTTATGGCAGACAGAGATACAGAGGTGTCAGCTATTAATTCACATGGGGGTTTTAGACCAAGGTCAATTTTTTACCCCATACAATCTAGGGGTGATATACTTATGAGTTTTCAACGCAGGATAGAGGCAGATTTAATAGAATTAGCAACAAAAAAAAAACACCACTTGCTACCCCAATCTCTCTAAAGAAGAGAAAAATGCCATTGAGGCCCTGAAAAAGAATGATCATCTAGTAATCAAGATGGCAGATAAGAGGGGCAGCTTAGTGGTGTGGAGCAAAGAAGCATATCAGGAGGAAATAATGAGACAACTGAGTTGCCAGGATGACTATCGGTCCCTACATTGTGACCCTACATCTGTTTTCTCTAAGGAAATTAAATCACTGTTAGACGATGGTCTAGAAGAGGGACATATAGATCAGGACACATGTGCTTTTTTAACTGTCCATGAACCTATCACACCGATATTTCATGTACTTCCAAAGGTACACAAATCGCAAATTGAGGTGAAGGGTCGCCCAAATGTCTTGGGTATAGGCTCAATTTGTGAACCACTTTCGGAATGTCTAGATGATCTGCTTCAACCAATGGTATCTAAATTGAACAGTTATCTTAGAGATACAAAACATCTATTGCAGATCCTGGCTAAGAGTAAGTGGGAACCACACTACGGTTGGCTTACTGTGGATGTGGTGTCCCTTTACTCGTCGATACCCTATGAAATGGGTTTGGCAGCCATTAGATTTTTTCTAGAGAGAGACACCCCCTATACTACAAATTTCATCAATTTCATATTAGAAGTAACAAACTTCTTACTAAAACACAATTACTTCAGATTTGATGGACACTATTTCCTCCAAACAAGAGGTACAGCGATTGGGGCAAAATCTGCCCCCTCATTCGCGAACCCAACAATGGGCTGGTGGGACCTTAATGCTATCTATGGAGAGCAAAATCATTATGCTAGTAAGATAAAGTCATTCGATAGATATATAGATGACTTGTTATTTATATGGATGGGTAGTGAGATTGAGGCCAGTGATTTTGTATATTATCTCAATCACAATGTATGGGGTCTAAAATTCACATTTGAGTTCAATAAGTCGACTGTATGTTATTTGGATCTCACATTAACATCAAATATATAAACCAAAAGCGTTGAAACCACAAATTACAGGAAACCAATTTCAGGTAACACTTTATTACACGGTAAGAGCAATCATCCTGCCAGTGTACAGAAATCAATAGTGAAGGGACAACTGATCAGACTAAAAAGGAATTGTTCAAGCAACCAAGAATACAAGAAACACAGTGAGGACTTGATAAACAGACTCCAAGATAGAGGATTTAAAAAGTCACTGCTAGAAAAAATTGAAAAGGAGATAGATGAGACAGATAGGATGGAATTACTGAAAGACACACAAAAAGCTAGCTCATAGAGACATAATTGTGAAGGAGAACAAGTGTCTTTTGTCACACTATTCCTCCAATTACAGTGACATGTAAAATTATTAAAAAACACATACCGATGCTAGCAGCTGATGAGGGACTTACTGAGGTAGTCCAGAAAAGATGCAGGTTTTCTTATAGGAAGGGTGTCACTTTAGGCAATATGCTATCACCCAGTGATTTACCACATAACATTGCCACAAATTCCTGGTTAACTACTAAGGGGATGTTTAGGTGCAGCTAGTCAATGCATACCGTGTGGTTTTATAGACAGAGGAGAGATATTTAAATCCAATATCACTTCAAAGGAATACACAATAGAGAGTTGTGTTAATTGTAGATCAAAACATGTAATCTATCTGGCCTGGTGTACATGTTCTAACAAACAATATATAGGATGTACCTTGAGAGAAGCCAGGGAGAGAATCCGGCAGCACCTTTCAGACATAAAGAGATCTGATGCTGAATTAGCGAAACATTTTATAGTCAAACATGCCTGTTCAAATCTTACTTTCAAATAGAAGATTATAGAGAAAATAAAGAAGCCAAGAAGAGGTGGCGATTTGAATAAATTATTGCTGAAGAGAGAGGCCTTCTGGATTTTCTCCCTGGATACTAGGGTCCCAAAAGGCTTTAATTCTATTTATGACATCATAAACTTTTGGGAATAAAATATCCCTATACTAACAGTTCTCATAGATATCACATAAACGAGCAGGGCTAATGTTTAAATAGTAAATGGCATCATTGCTATTATAGGTTACTGTGACATATTTCAATATGTACACTCTCAGAACACTGATTGAGAATATTATCTCAATAATGTATTCCTTACAGAGGACAATCCTATGCTTTCTTACCAATAGGTAATATGTATGAATGAGGTGTGTAAGCTAAGCATTAGTTCATATAATCTTATTATTAAGTTCTAATAGAACTGAATATGAATGGTTAATAAACTAACTTGATACAGAGATATTGTGATCAGGTACCAACAAGCATTGGAGTTTGTGAATATAGAAACTTATGGCCATGTTAGTGTTAACCTCTTTGTATAAATTAAATAAAACAAGTTAGTTGCAACTTTACATATATCTTCAGGGATGTACACACCACACATTAGTACCTTGGTCAAAGATAATGCAGGTTTTTTGAATTGAGCAGTCAGCTCATAAGTGTCTTGTAGGAAATATATGCCCCATTAGTTTATGGAGCCAAATGGACAAGGCTAATGTTAAAATGTGATATACATGCAAAGATTACAATACAGTACTCTCATTATAAGGCTAAATTCTAAAAGTTTTACAAGTTTCATTATGATGTTTATCTATGTGTTTAACTGTGTAATTTACTCTGCATTTTGTACGTTATATTATAGTACATTGTGAAACACGGCACAGTATAACGTTGTGACTCTTAATTTATTGTTCAAACAATGTAAGCAAATATTCATGTTATGTAGCTCACACAGGGGTTAACATGACCTGAGGAAGTTAATTACAAAAATGTTCAATTAGTCAGTTTCTATCCAATAAGCATCAAGCTTAGGGTATATGTTTTAATTGCACATATGTTTTAAATATGTCTATGATTAAGGCTATGGCCGAAACATGTTAGACAAGCTATTACCTTAGGAGCTTTTGCACTTTATTTTGTTCTCTTTTTATGGAAATTTTAATAAATTTGGACTTTTTTTATCAAGAAGTTTTATATATATATATATATATATATATATATATATATATAAACAACATGCAGAATGAAGCACTCACTGGACTTTGGACATCTGTGCAACTTATTTATTCGTGACTTTTCGGGACCTCAAACGTCCCTTCTTCTGACAATACAATAGTGCAAATGAACAAGCTTATAAAGGCCTGTAAACCCTTCCCCCTAAATGTTAACCAATCAACACAAATTATGTGCAAGAACTGAGAACCCACACATACAGGTGGCCCAGATTACCAAAAAGACATCATTATTATGAATATGCCCAATTATATGTGATGGGCTAAACAAAGTGTTTATAACAAGTGCTAAATAAAAATATATATTGTCAAATAACCCCGGTGATACATCCTCACAACATATTCATCCCCCCCCCGGACAATAGGCTCCCCTGTGCTGCACGAAAGTGGATCAGACCGCACTGAAAGGAGAATGATTGGGTACAAATCAATTCCATCTATTAAGTTCTATCTTAGATACATAGATGACTTGTTTCTTATTTGGCAAGATGACTTAGTCACTTGAAAGCTGGATTGCAACATTGAATTCACTTGACAGCACTATCAGATTCCAACATGTGACAAGTTTTTATTGAAACCCAATGGAGCACTTGGCACCACACTCTTCAAAAAAAGTACAGATCGGAACACTACTCTTCAGGCCACTAGTTGCCATCAACCATCCCTGATACGCAACATACCAAAGGCACAATATCAAAGAGTGGTGCGTAATAATACAGATCCTGGACGTTGTAAAGCCCAGTTAACCGAAATGGTAGTTAGATTCACACAACGGGGATATAAAAGGAAACAACTGCAGACCATGTCTATAAGATAGGGGGCGCCCTAAGGTGGATAAATGGTATATATACTAGGAAAGTATAATACGATTGCAATGATATAATTATCACTCAGTTAGCTATGTAATATATATGATGGTTAGTGTAATGTATCTCTAAGGCCAATAAATACAAACAAGAACAATGTGACTTATAAGAATTGTTATCACAATTAATATGCTATTGGTCCAGTATTCTGAACATAAAATACAGTAACAATGAGTATAATACAGAGTCTTTAGAAGGTGGAATGAAGAAGTTCAAGAGAGCAATCTGTAGAGGACCCGACCTGAATCCTATAAGGATAATCTATAAACGAGAAACGAGACAGATGCGCCACATTGCCCAATATTGTTTGTTCCACACAAAATGAACGATCAAGTTGTGCTATATTAAACTCACAATCTTTGGAGCACTCCAATTAGTGCAATGGGAGCAGTCTGGGATCTATAACAGTCACCCAGCAGACCGACCTCTTGGAATTGAGATGGATATTCTGTGATAAAGATACAAGACACAAAGGTGCCTATATGGCCTAGTACAGTCTTCACCCAAAGAGCAGTAGTGTGTATAGTTTAAATATACTCACATTTGGTAGAGCATCTCCATTGATGCTATTCAGGCAGGAAGGGATCAATACAGTCACCCAACAGACTATGACAAGGCTTCCACAGGAAACAATCGGCAAAAGTCCAGTGGACCAAGGATAGATCCAAATAATACACAATAGCAAGTGTTTTTTGTATAAAGGTCATAAACTTTACTTAAAAAGGTTAAAATCAAGTGACGCGTTTCTCAGCAACAAGCTGTTTCATCAGGCTTATAAAATATGACTAAAACACTTGCTATATATAACCCACATTTGTAACAACATAAGATATATGTTTGGGGGCATTGCATTACACAGTGATTGACGGATGACATCACACGCATGCGCAATGACTATCAGAGAACGCCAGAGTGTATGGAAATACGCCAGGTATCAGACTGTTTAGACATCGACACATTGACTAAAATCAAGTAAGTATAGGAAAGCTGACTGGTTTTAAAACACATTTAGTCTTTAGTTTTTTTAATCAATAGGGAGATTTGGTTTAAATATTTTAAAGCACATTGCACTACCGATAAAAGATAACTGTCACACTGACTGGCTGTACTAAACAGTGTTTGAATTGCCCATTTACAATGAATATTTATAGGATAATTGTGAGAAATATGTATTTACATTGTGTGTTTGTATTAACATTCAAGTTTGTTTTGAACTATATCTGTCATTTTAACATATTGAATGTTGATAGGTTCTACCATGAGGGAGTTGCCTTCAGCCACTCCCCCAACAGTTGTTGCTAATTATGTTGTTACAAATGTGGGTTATATATAGCAAGTGTTTTAGTCATATTTTATAAGCCTGATGAAACAGCTTGTTGCTGAGAAACGCGTCGCTTGATTTTAACCTTTTTAAGTAAAGTTTATGACCTTTATACAAAAAACACTTGCTATTGTGTATTATTTGGATCTATCCTTGGTCCACTGGACTTTTGCCAATTGTTTCCTGTGGAAGCCTTGTCATAGTCTGTTGGGTGACTGTATTGATCCCTTCCTGCCTGAATAGCATCAATGGAGATGCTCTACCAAATGTGAGTATATTTAAACTATACACACTACTGCTCTTTGGGTCAAGACTGTACTAGGCCATATAGGCACCTTTGTGTCTTCTTGTATCTTTATCACAGAATATCCATCTCAATTCCAAGAGGTCGGTCTGCTGGGTGACTGTTATAGATCCCAGACTGCTCCCATTGCACTAATTGGAGTGCTCCAAAGATTGTGAGTTTAATATAGCACAACTTGATCGTTCATTTTGTGTGGAACAAACAATATTGGGCCATGTGGCGCATCTGTCTCTTTTCTCGTTTATAACTGCAGACCATCCGTGAGCAGACAATCCAGTCAACAATTGGGGTGAATGATGCCACACCAGAGACCATTTCACAACTCACGTTTGTCACCACTTACTCTCCTGATCACCATCACATTATGAAAGCCATAAAGGAGGAATGGAAGCTGATACAGACCGATCCCTCATTTCCATTCACAAATTGGGGGGCACCACGCTTGGCATACAGAAGGGGCAGAAGCCTAAAAGATTATCTAATGAGGACTGATTCACTATCAATGAGGGGCAACCAAGGTTGGCTGAAGAAAAAGAACGGCTGCTTTAAATGTACAAGTTGTGTGACCTGCAATAGCATGCATACCGGTAATGTTTCAACATCCGGATAAAAAGAAGAAATACAAAATCAATTTTTTTCTTACATGCACTACGACACACATTATCTACCTGCTCAACTGCCCATGTGGACTATTTTATACTGGGAAGACTATCGATGATGCCCGGACACGGATGGCCAATCATCGGTCTAGCATCAGGACTGCCTTAAAGAGTAGAAAGTTGGACCAACCCGTAGCCCGACATTTCTTAGAAAGTGGACACACTGTCACGGATCTAAGATTCCGAATTATTGATCATGTACCGATGCCAAGAAGAGGAGGCAACAGAGTGAGGCTTTTGTTACAAAAGGAAGCCAGATGGATACACAAACTGGGTACCCTGACACCCAGGGGTCTCAACGTCCAAACTGGCTGGCAAGCATTCCTATGATGGACACTGTTCTCCTGAATTAATCCAATATGAAATTTAGTGAGAGTCTATTATGGTTATGGGAGTCCACGACCACATCGTTCACGATGAGAGTCTATGATCCTATAAAATCTTGTATCTTGTCAAGTATTGTTTGCATAATATATTTTGATGTGTCATGGACACAGACTGTTGGTCTACGTAGGTTCCATCTCTATTTCCAGTAAGGATCCTTTAAATGTTGGGGATTCCTGTAATAATGTAATTCTGCAGGTAGGATATTTGTTTTTATTGGAGCCCTTTTGGGCCTTTTTATGGTTATGTATCTGTTTATGTATATATTTTGTTACACATTGAAGCACTTACACTCTTGTCTTTACCCTCGGGGACCATGGTCCCATGTCTCCTCCCCACAGCTGGTGGGTGTCCTACCTGGGTACATGCAGTGCGGTACCAGACCAGATTCGATGTTGAGATTATCTTAGGGAGAGTGGCATTTAGCTGTTTGCTGATTACTTATATTGGAATTGTATGGTAGCTAGTTGAACCGGGATGCCAAGAGTTTGTTTTTCCACACCTTTAAGTGTGGTTAGCATCCTTGTGTGATTCAACCCCTAATAATATTGCTGTCACAGGGAGGGCTCACTAAAAATATCTGCGCTTTGACTTATATTACCCTTACTCTTGAGTATTGCGATGTGCAATATCTCCCCACCTGACTTATATGTTGTGCCTGATTGATGGGTGTAGGGTGCTTGGGGTATGACTGTGAACTTTTGGAAGGTATTTTTGTTTGTTTTTCGGTTCGCCCCTGGATGTCTAGCACTAGTTGTGTGCTTGTTTGAATGGTAAACTGTGGTTTTATAGTAGCGAACATCATCAGCCTGAATAGTGGTTTATAATGAGACAGTGAGGCGAGCTATGTTTAGAATTATAAGAACAATGATTTTGTTCTATGACAGGAGGTGCGTCTTTACAGTCCAATAAGAATATAGGGGGCGGTGCTCCTCGTGCAATCCTGTTTGGCCCCATTATAGAGATCATTCTTGTGCTACTTTTAGCTTGGTCTTATGAGGGCTATTTGACTGAATAGATTTAAAATTTGCACAACGCAGGCGCAATGTGTTTAATCTTGAGTTATGTGATAGTTACTTATGGTCATTTCTTTGACAGTGGTTGTCATGGATACAGATGACGTCTACATGGACAGGCCGGATTGTGGTTAGGGATTACTGTTATTGACCAATGAGGATATAGAGGGCGGTGCGCTACGTGCGATATCCTCTGGGCCCTATTATGTGGATTGATTTGGTGCTACCTACACCTTCAATTTGGAGGGGCTAGGTGACCAAGCAGTTTATGAATTAACACAAAGCATGTCTGAGGCTTTTAGCCGTGAGCGATGCGGCATTAACTTATGCTTATGTCTATGTTGTCAGTGGTTACCATGGATACTTGTGACGTCTGGGAGGTTTGGCCGGACTGTTGCTACTGTTAGTGGTTACTATGACCACCTAGCCTAGGGGTGCGGTTGATTTGTACCCAATCTTTTTTCCTTTTTCGTGCAGCACAGGGGAGCTTATTGTCTGGGGAGGATGAATATGTTGTGATGATGTATCACCAGGGATATTTGACAATATATATTTTTATTTAGCACTTGTTATAAACAATTTGTTTAGCCCATCACATATAATTGGGCATTTTCATAATAATGATGTCTTTTTGGTAATCTGGGCCACCTGTATGTGTGGGTTCTCAGTTCTTGCACATAATTTGTGTTGATTGGTTAACATTTAGGGGGAAGGGTTTACAGGCCTTTATAAGCTTGTTTATTTGCACTATTGTATATTCAGAAGAAGGGACGTTTGAGGTCCCGAAACGTCACAAATAAAAACGTTTCACAGATGTTCAAAGTCCAGTGAGTGCTTTATTCTGCATGTTGTTTATATTCCTCTCAAGAGCACCCTGGCAGTTGCAGGACGGTGGTGAGAGTGCACATACCTCTGAACTTTTTTGCATATATATATATATATATATATATATAAAATATATATATATATATAATATCCCCTGCTTTAAAGAAGATTATTGTTCCATTCTCAAGAGATGTTCTTTTGTTTACTGACAGAAGGAAGCAACATGTATACAACTGGCAACTTTACACAGACACTGGAAGATGTGTTTAAAAACGTTTTTGAAAGATACATGAATAATTGGCGCAATAACGACACAACAGAAAATAACAAATTGCAAGCA
Organism: Bombina bombina; assembly: GCF_027579735.1. Lineage (NCBI taxonomy): Eukaryota > Metazoa > Chordata > Amphibia > Anura > Bombinatoridae > Bombina > Bombina bombina. The sequence continues at coordinate 109,096,372 of NC_069501.1, read as the reverse complement.
ACTCTAGAGGCTGAGAACTTTGACTATGTGATCCTATATTTAATGGTAATGATTGGGATGTTTTCGTTCATCATTGTGGCAATCTTGGTGAGCACTGTAAGGTCAAAGAGAAATAAGAATTCTGAGGAACCTTATGATGATCCGTACAACAAATATATTGCCAATGACTGGACACAAAAACAGTGTATAGTAGTGGAAAATACTGCTGCAAAGTCCTACTCTTTGCCTACATCTTCATAACATGACAAGTGATTGTATGCTCAAATGTTCAACTATTACCAAGTAATTAATACAAAATTAAAAAAATGACTAAAAATGTACTGTATATGTATATTTTTTTAACATAAATCACTTCTCTAAATAAATATTTCATGTTTGATCACAAATTCAAGGCATACAAACTGCTGGTTATTTATAAGCATGAATAAAATATAAATCTGTATTTAAAGTGTAGACCATTGTACTGTTTTTGGACATTACTATTTGTAATTTATAGGTTTACTAATATAGAAACATAATTATATGAATGTATAAGATTGCTATAGATATTCACAAACTTAACAGACCAATAAATGCAGAATTTCATAATCAACAAATGCATAATAAGACATTGGAAAAGCACTAAGTCTGAATTTCACAAAGTATTAGATTTGTTTCTGACAAATTTCAAAGTTAATTCAATTTTTGTCCTCTGCATCATGTCACAGCCATCAACCAATCACAAATGCATATACATAAACACTGAATTCTTGCAGATGCTCATTACGAGCTGGAGCTTCAGTGTGCATATAAAACGACTGCACATTTTGATAATGAATGTAAGTTGGAAAGTTGTATAACTCATGATAGTTTAAAAATGTTGACTTTAGTGTTCCTTTAAAACAAATGTTAAATATTTGTTGAAGTTACATATGACAGGCAGAGTTTAAGATTAATACACTGTCCCATCATAATCCTGTTTTTGTTTTGTAATTACCTCCTATAGAAATATTAATATTTCTTTTTCAGCAGAATATATTAACTTTTACGTCAAGAAAGAATGATAGGACTAATAAGAAACTGTTTCCGTCGTCCTTCAGAGTTATATTGTGCACATAAGTCAATGAACTATTTGCAGAACTGATAAGGAATCAGGGTAGAATCTATTCGCCAAGAGGGTTGAGCACGCCTTCACTAATTTATACATAAAATAGATAATAAGGCTGGTAATAACTTAACAAGGGATGAACAAAAATCTTTAAATGACTTGAGCAAAAGAACTGATATAGTGATTAAAAAATCTGACTAAGGTGGCAGGATAGTTGTATGGGGCCCAGTGGAGGCTCCTCCATTTTAGCACACTCGCACGTGCCCCCCCCCCCAGCATCCCAGAAGAAAACAGAAAAAAATATATAATTTTTCCAATAGCCCCCTATTGAAAAAATAATATTTTTTTTTACCCCCAGAAAAAAATACAATACAAACTTATTTTCTTTTTTTTATTACATTTATTTAATGATGTAGTAAGTTACAGTGTATAATATTATTTTACACAATACAGCCTGTAGCCCCTGGCCCCTGTACTAATTTACTCTAAGCCCTAACCGCACGTGCGATAGCTAAGCTATGGCACTGTGTTTTGCGCATTCTAAAATTGCCTGCTGCGCAGCTCCCAGCCTCCCCATCCCCATAATCTGCTGTTCGCACACTTCAGCCTGTGCGAGGGGTGGGAGGTGTTAGAGAGAGACAGGCAGCAGCAGCAGCCAGTGACAGAGAAGAGCGTCATCACTCACTCAAAAGGGGCCTCGATCATCCTGGAGGAGCCCTCTGTGCGCCAAAAGTCTGTCAGTGGCACATTTGCGGTAGCGCCTGCATGCACAGTGGCAGCATCCTGGAGTCTGTGTAAAGGAGTGGTGAGTGAAAGTTTAAGCAGGAGCTTCTATAATAAAATTGTGATTAACACACTTGGGAGCTTATTATGCACTGTGCAGCAGCAGTACTAAAGACCCCCAACCAGAGCCGTTTTTAGGGGCGGGCTGCGGGCAAACCGGACTGTAGTAGCATTAGGATCAAAACTTATGTCTGTCACTGTGTCTGACCACGCAGTGCAGGGAGAGGGCCATAAAACCGGCATCCTGAAACAGGGCAATTTGCAAAACAAACTTCTATTGCAGGCTGCCTTCTCTGTGCTGAAAGCCCAACCCCCGCTACTGTCTTCACTGCTGTGTTCGGCAGGGGAGTTAGCTGAGCTAACTCTCCCTGCACTGCGTGGTCAGACACACTTACAGTGACATGAAATGCTCAAAATGCTGGATCTCCAGGCCAGGGAGTCTCTGCTGCTACTAGCCAGACTGCTTCCTGAGATAGTAAGTAAATGTAATGTGGGGCTTACTAGATTTGATTGTTTTTTTTTGGGGGGGGGGGGGGGTGATTAGATGCAATCAACTGCACCACCAAGCAAAAGAAAATATGAAAGTTCAAATAAAGTTGCTCCCTTCTGAAATAAAGCAAGTATATATATATATATATATATATATATATATATATATACACAAAAGTTGATCCCCTGTGAAATAAAGTGTGTGTGTATGTGTGTATGTATATATATATATATATATATATATATATATATATATATATATACACATTTGAGCTATTTTTGTGCTGTATATTTATTGTTTTTAAAACTGAAAATTGCTCTGTAAAAGGCAGTTAGAGGTTATAAATCAGTCCCTATCTCTAAGGAACTGATCAAGTTAGTGATAAACAATTTTTTTCCCCCTTTCTTGATTTTTAACTCCTGAATGCCTGTGCACATAATTCATGCTAACTCATAAAATGATGCACAGATTTACAGTACATGAATTCTGCACACAGTTGCAAACAAGATGGTTTGTTTAAATTTGTTTTTTTCCTATGATAATGTTATCAGCCAAGACAAAATTTAAGTTTATTTTTTTCCTATAGACAACATTTAAAAGTAGGCTTGTGAGGTTTATGTGCATTGGGTTTAACCCCTTAACGACCGACGACGTATGCCATACGTCCTCAAAAAAAAAGCACTTAACGACCGAGGACGTATGGCATAAGTCGTCGGTTAAACAGAGCACTGGAAGCGATCGAAATCGCTTCCAGCTGCTCTAACAGTATTGCAGGCTTGCCTTGAGGTCTAGGCATCCTGCAATACTGTTCCCGAGTGCCGGGACCGGATTGATCACTCCCCCACGAGTGATCACTTCCGGTTTCGCTCCACATGGAGCCCGGCAGTGTTTCAGAGCATCGGAAGCGATCGGACACGCTTCCGATGCTCTGCTTGTGTGCTAAGTGGCTCGAGGCACTTAGTTAGTTATAAAATAAAATTAATAATAAAAAAAAACGTATGAAATAAAAAAAAAAGCCCTAAATAGCCCCCCCTCCCCCTTCACTAGGCATCCAAGATGGCGATGCCCAGTGCATCATGGGGCCTCTGGGGGTGTCCCTAGCCTGCCTCATCATAGGGGCAAGCTAGGGTCACCCAATCTGAGCCTCCCACCCAAAAAAAAATAATAATAATAAAATACCCCATTTGTCTGATCATGTCAATATTTGTAAATATTGACACTGATCAGTGTGGATCTCCCTCCCTCTCCTCACTTGCGATTTTGTTGGAGAGAGAGACCTGTTTTTTTGCAGAGAGAGATTTAATTCTTTTATTTGTTAAAAAAAATATAGAACCAAAGGCTCTTTTCAGAGCCATTAACCCCTAGCTTGCCAGTGATCACTATAAATCACTGGCATTAGCATAGCTGCACTTTTTTTTGCTGTCTGTGCATTTTTTTAGGGGTTATTTTTTTTTGTTGTAATTTTTTAAAAATCCAGAGGCTCTTTTCAGAACCATTTAGTTAATTTAATTTTCAGAGCCATTAACCCCTAGCTTGCCAGTGATCGCTATAAATCACTGGCAGTAGCATAGCGGTACTTTTTTGCTGTCTGTGCATTTTTTTAGGGGTTCATTTTGTTGTTGTAATTTTTTAAAAATCCAGAGGCTCTTTTCAGAACCATTTAGTTAATTTAAATTAATTTTCAGAGCCATTAACCCCTAGCTTGCCAGTGATCGCTATAAATCACTGGCAGTAGCATAGTTGTACTTTTTTGCTGTCTGTGCATTTTTTTAGGGGTTAATTTTGTTGTTGTAATTTTTTAAAAATCCAGAAACATTTAGTTAATTTAATTTTCAGAGCCATTAACCCCTAGCTTGCCAGTGATCGCTATAAATCACTGGCAGTAGCATAGCAGTACTTTTTTGCTAGTTTATTTAGTTAATTAATTTAGTTAATTAATTTAATTTAAAAAAATTTAGTACATTTTTTCTGTGACAGATACAAAAATGTCACAGAAAATATATAGTGCTGAGGAGGCGTATGCCATCCTTGCGTCAGAGTCAGATGCCTCTGTCTGACTCAGACCCCAATTTTGACCCTGCCATATGCTCAGATACATCACTAGATGCAGTCTCAACTGATAGTGATGTATCTGTGGCTGCTAGACCCCCTACCAGCCCCCCTGCTAGCCCCCCTACCAGAAGGAGGCGTGTTGCTGCCATTGCTGCTGAAGAGTGGGTAACACCTCATCTCCAGAGGCCAGATATCCCACCCTTCACAGCAAATGCTTGCATAAATATAGAAGTGGCAGGTTTTAGCCCCCAGCAGTTTCTGGAAGTGTTTCTGGGCGATGATGTATTGGGGAACATTGTCGCCCAAACTAATTTATATGCCCATCAGTTCCGTGCTGCAAAGCCTGGAACATATTTGGCAAAGCAGCAATGGGCCCCCATCAATGTGCCAGAATTCAAAAAATTCTGGGCATTGACCATGCTGATGGGCATCATAAAGAAACCCTCCATTCGCTCCTACTGGAGCACTAGCCCCATCTGCTCTACCTCCATTTTCTCCCAGATTATGTCGAGGAAGAGGTATGAAATGATTCTGCATTTCATGCACTTCAGCAACAACAGCCTGTGCCCCCCTAGGGAGAATCCCCAATTTGACAGGCTGTATAAAATCCGCCCCCTGATAACCCACTTTTCTGCCAGGTTTGCAGAGGCTTATACACCTGGAAGGAATATATGCGTTGATGAATCCCTAATGAAGTATAAGGGAAGGCTGGGATTCAAGCAGTTTATTCCTTCCAAGCGCTCCAGATATGGGGTAAAGGTGTATAAGCTCTGTGACAGCGAGAATGGGTATACTCAGGCCTTCCGGGTGTATGAGGGAAAGGATAGCCAACTTGACCCTCCAGGTTGCCCAGAACATATGGGAACCACTGGCAAGATTGTCTGGGACCTGATATTACCCCTAATGAACAAAGGGCATCACTTGTACTTAGACAATTTTTATACAAGTGTCCTTTTGTTCAAGCTACTGTATTGCTTTGATACAGTAGCTTGCGGTACAATTAAAAAGAACCGCGCAGGTTTCCCAGGACAGCTTGTACGCACCCGGCTACGAAGGGGGGAGACCTCAGCTCTGCGCCAAGAGGAGCTGTTGGCACTTAAGTACAGAGACAAGAAGGATGTATACCTTCTTACCACTATCCACACAGAGAGGACGGTGGCGGTTTCTGTACGTGGCAGAGCTGAGATCATAAGGAAGCCAGTGTGCATCAAGTCTTATAACCGGCATATGGGTGGGGTTGATCTGGCTGATCAGCTGCTGCAGTCCTACCTAATTATGCGGAAGACAAGGGCCTGGTACAAAAAGGTTGCAATTTACCTAATGCAGATTGCAACCCACAACGCTTTTTTGTTGTTCAAAAAAGCAAACCCCAGAGTTAAAAAGGCTTTTTTACAGTTTCAGCTCCAGATTATTACACGGATTTTGTACCATGATGCACCTGCTCCCCGGGCGGTGATGGGAGAGAGCAGAGTTGGGGCTACCCATTTTATTTTTAAAATCCCCCCTACTGCCGCAAAGCAGAAACCACAAAAAAAATGCAGAGTCTGTACCAAGAGGGGGAAGAGAAGGGGCACCATATATAACTGTCCTGATTTCCCTGGACAGCCTGCACTCTGCATTGGGGACTGCTTCAAGCGGTACCATACAATGGTCAATTTAAAAAAAAAAAAATACATTTGCTGTTATATATATATAGTTTTTTTTTTGGTTATGTTTACAGTTAGATGTTTTTTTTACTTTTACTGTGCCAGATTTTTACATTTCACTACTCTATTTTTTTTCTAAAATTGGGCCTGTTTTTTTTTTAACCAAAACCCCTGTCAAACCTATGCATGGGGGACATAGGTGTTCTCAGGGTGCCTTGCAGAAAACAACCCGAAGTATGATTTTGTAATAACTTACAACAGTCTCTCCTAAATCATAGTCAAAAAGCAATGTGTCTGTAAAAATGAAAATTGAAAAATTACCACCATACACTTTCTCCGATTTTTGGGGCTAAAACGGTTGCTTCAAAGGCATCAAAGCACACCATATACAATACCTTGGGGTGTCAACATTTAAAAAATATACACTTTGAATGCAATAAATAAAAGTGGGGTATGCGATAGGCCCCAAACTAAAGATAGGCCTATCAGAAGAAATACTCTCATTTTTAATAACTAAAATTACAAGTCATAAAAACATAATTTATGTAAGAACTTACCTGATAAATTCATTTCTTTCATATTAGCAAGAGTCCATGAGCTAGTGACGTATGGGATATACATTCCTACCAGGAGGGGCAAAGTTTCCCAAACCTTAAAATGCCTATAAATACACCCCTCACCACACCCACAATTCAGTTTAACGAATAGCCAAGAAGTGGGGTGATAAGAAAAAAGTGCGAAAGCATATAAAATAAGGAATTGGAATAATTGTGCTTTATACAAAAAAATCAAAACCACCACAAAAAAGGGCGGGCCTCATGGACTCTTGCTAATATGAAAGAAATGAATTTATCAGGTAAGTTCTTACATAAATTATGTTTTCTTTCATGTAATTAGCAAGAGTCCATGAGCTAGTGACGTATGGGATAATGATTACCCAAGATGTGGATCTTTCCACACAAGAGTCACTAGAGAGGGAGGGATAAAATAAAGACAGCCAATTCCTGCTGAAAATAATCCACACCCAGAATAAAATTTTAATGAAAAAACATAAGCAGAAGATTCAAACTGAAACCACTGCCTGAAGTACGTTTCTACCAAAAACTGCTTCAGAAGAAGAAAACACATCAAAATGGTAGAATTTAGTAAAAGTATGCAAAAGAGGACCAAGTTGCTGTTTTGCAAATCTGATCAACCGAAGCTTCATTCTTAAACGCCCAGGAAGTAGAAACTGACCTAGTAGAATGAGCTGTAATCCTTTGAGGCGGAGTGTTACCCGACTCAACATAGGCATGATGAAATAAAGATTTCAACCAAGATGCCAAAGAAATGGCAGAAGCTTTCTGGCCTTTTCTAGAACCGGAAAAGATGACAAATAGACTAGAAGTCTTTCGGAAAGACTTAGTAGCTTCAACATAATATTACAAAGCTCTAACAGCATCCAAAGAATGCAATGATTTCTCCTTAGAATTCATAGGATTAGGACATAATGAAGGAACCACAATTTCTCTACTAATGTTGTTAGAATTCACAACCTTAGGTAAAAAATTCAAAAGAAGTTCGCAGCACCGCCTTATCCTGATGCAAAATCAGAAAAGGAGACTCACAAAAAAAGAGTAGATAATTCAGAGACTCTTCTGGCAGAAGAGATGGCCAAAAGAAACAAAACTTTCCAAGAAAGTAATATAACGACCAAAGAATGCATGGGTTCAAAAGGAGAAGCTTGAAGAGCCCCCAGAACCAAATTTAAACTCCAAAGAGGAGAAATTGACTTAATGACAGGTTTTATACGAACCACATCTTGTACAAAACAATGAATATCAGGAAGATTAGCAATCCTTCTGTGAAAAAGAACAGAAAGAGCAGAGATTTGTCTTTCAAGAAACTTGCGGACAAACCTTTATCTAAACCATCCTGAAGAAATATAAGTCTTCCAGACTCTATAATATATCTCTCTAGATACAGATTTACGAGCCTGTCACATAGTATCAATCACAGAGTCAGAGAAACCTCTTTGACCAAGAATCAAGCGTTCAAACTCCACACCTTAAAATTAAGGTTTTGAGATCCTGATGGAAAAAAGAACCTTGAGACAGAAAGACTGGTCTTAACGGAAGAGTCCACAGCTGGCAAGAGGCCATCCGGACAAGATCCGCATACCAAAACCTGTGAGGCCATGCTGGAGCTACCAGCAGGACAAACGAGTATTCCTTTAGAATATTAGAGAATACCCTTGGAAGAAGAACTAGAGGCGGAAAGATATAGGCAGGATGACACTTGTAAGGAAGAGATAATGCATCCACTGCCTCCGCCCGAGGATCCCTGGATCCGGACAGATACCAGGGAAGTTTCTTGTTTAGATGAGAAGCCATCAGATCTATTTCTGAGAGTTCCCACATTTGAACAATCTGAGGAAATACCTCTGGGAGAAGACCATTCGCCCAGGTGCAACGTTTGGCGACTGAGATAATCCGCTTTCCAATTGTCCATACCTGGGATATGAACCGCAGAGATTAGACAGGAGCTGGATTCCGCCCAAACCAAAATTCGAGATACTTCTTTCATAGCCAGAGGACTGTGAGTCCCTCCTTGATGATTGATGTATGCAACAGTTGTGACATTGTCTATCTGAAAACAAATGAACAACTCTCTCTTCAGAAGAGGCCAAGACTGAAGAGCTCTGAAATTGCACGGAGTTCCAAAATATTGATCGGAAATCTCACCTCCTGAGATTCCCAAACCCCTTGTGCCGTCAGATACCCCCACACAGCTCCCCAACCTGTAAGACTTGCATCTGTTGAGATTATAGTCCAGGTCGGAAGAACAAAGGAGCCCCCTGAACTAAACGATGGTGATCTGCCCACCATGTCAGAGAGTGTCGTATAATCGGTTTAAAGATATTAATTGAGATATCTTTGAGTAATCCCTGCACCATTGGTTCAGCATACAGAGCTGAAGAGGTCGTATGTGAAAACGAGCAAAGGAGATCGCATCTGATGCGGCAGTCCTAAGACCTAAAATTTCCATGCATAAGGCTACCAAAGGGAATGATTGTGACTGAAGGTTTTGACAAGCTGATATCAATGTTAAACTTCTCTTGTCTGACAAGGACAGAGTCATAGACACTGAATCTATTCTAGAAACCTAAAAAGGTTACACTTGTCTGAGGAATCAATGAACTGATTGGTAAATTGATCCTCCAACCATGAACTTGAAGAAACAACACAAGTCGATTCGTATGAGATTCTTCAAAAATGAGAAGACTGAGCAAGTACCCAGATATTGTCCAATAAGGAAATACCAAAAAACCCTGTTCTCTGATTACAGAAAGAAGGGCACCGAGAACCTTTGAAAAAAATTCTTGGAACTGAGGCTAGGCCAAACGGTAGAGCCACAAAACTGGTAATGCTTGTCTAAAAAGAGAATCTCAGACACTAAAAGTGATCTGGATGAATCGGAATATGTAGATACACATCCTGTAAATCTATTGTAGACATATAATGCCCTTGCTAAACAAAAGGCAGGACAGTCCTACAGTAACCATCTTGAATGTTGGTATCCTTACATAACGATTCAATATTGATAGATCCGGAACTGGTCTGAAGGAATTGACCTTCTTTGGTACAATGAAGAGATAAAATAAAACCCCAGCCCCTGTTCCAGAACTGGAACTGGCATAATTACTCCAGCCAACTCTAGATCTGAAACACATTTCAGAAATGCTGAGCCTTTGCTGTGTTAACTGGGACACGGGAAAGAAAAAAATCTCTTAGCAGGAGGCCTTAACTGAAGCCAATTCTGTACCTTTCTGAAACAATGTTCTGAAACCAGAAATTGAGAACGGAATTGATCAAAATTTCTTTGAAGAAAACGTAATCTGCCCCATACCAGCTGAGCTGGAATAAGGTCCGCACCTTCATGGGTACTTAGGAGCTGGCTATAGGTTTTCTAAAAGGCTTGGATATATTCCAAACTGGAAATAGTTTCCAAACTGATACCGCTCCTGAGAATGAAGGATCAGGCTTTTGTTCCTTATTGTGAGGAAAGGAACGAAATGATTATTAGATTTTTTATCCTTTGGAAAAAAAGTTCCCTTCCTTCCAGAAACAGTTGAAATAATAATTTATTACCCTGGAAAGAAAGGGAAAGCAAAGTTGACTTAGAAGACATATCAGTATTCCAAGTTTAATCCATAAAGCTTTTCTAGCTAAAATAGCTAGAGACATACACCTGACATCAACTCTAATGATATCAAAAGATGGTATCACCAATAAAATTATTAGCATGTTATAGAATAATAATAATGCTATAAAATTATGATCTGTTACTTGTTGCGCTAAAGCTTCTAACCAAAAAGGTGAAGCTGCAGCAACATCCGCTAAAAATATAGCAAGTCTAAGAAGATTACCTGAACATAAGTAAGCTTTTCTTAGAAAGGATTCAATTTTCCTATCTAAAGGATCCTTAAATGAATTACTATCTGCCGTAGGAATAGTAGCACATTTAGCAGGAGTAGAGACAGCCCCATAACCTCAGGGATTTTGTCCCAAAAAAACTCTAATCTGTCAGATGGCACAGGATATAATTGCTTAAACGTTTAGAAGGAGTAAAAGAATTACCCAAATTATTCCATTCCCTGGAAATTACTTCAGAAATAGCATCAGGGAGATTAAACACTTCTGGAATAACTACAGGAGATGTAAAAACCTTATTTAAACGTTTAGATTTAGAATCAAGAGGACCAGAATCCTCTATTTCTAATGCAATTAATACTTCTTTAAATAAAGAACGAATAAATTCCATCTTGAACAAATACAAAGATTTATCAGCATCAACCTCTGAGACAGAAACCTCTGAACCAGAAGAACCATTATAAGTATCAGAATGATGATGTTCATTTAAAAATTCATCTGAAAAAAGAGAAGTTTTAAAAGACTTTTATGTAAACTAGAAGGAGAAATAACAGACATAGCCTTCTTAATGGATTTAAAAAATAAAATCTCTTATGTTTATCAGGAACACTCTGAAAATTAGATGTTGACAGAACTGCAACAGGTAATGTAACAGTACTAAAGGAAATTTATCTGCATTAATAAGTTTGTCATGACATGCAATACAAACAACAGCTGGAGAAACAGATACCAAAAATTATAGCAGATACACTTAGCTTGGTAGCTCCAGCAGTAGACAGCGATTTTCCTGTAGTATCTTCTGACTCAGATGCAACGTGAGACATCTTGCAATATGTAAGAGAAAAAACAACATATAAAGCAAAATTGATCAAATTCCTTAAATGACAGTTTCAGGAATGGGAAAAAATGCCAAAGAACAAGCTTCTAGCAACCAGAAGCACTGAAAAAATAAGACTTAAATAATGTGGAGACAAAAGCGACGCCCTTATTTTTTAGCGCCAAATAAGACGCCCACATTATTTGGCGCCTAAATGCTTTTGGCGCCAAAAATGACGCCACATCCGGAACGCCGACATTTTTGGCGCAAAATAACGTCAAAAAAATGACGCAACTTCCGGCGACACGTATGACGCCGGAAACGGAAAAGAATTTTTGCGCCAAAAAAGTCCGCGCCAAGAATGACGCAATAAAATGAAGCATTTTCAGCCCCTGCGAGCCTAACAGCCCACAGGAAAAAAAGAGTCAAATTTTTGAAGGTAAGAAAAAATGATTAATTCAAATGCATTATCCCAAATATGAAACTGACTGTCTGAAAAATAAGGAAAGTTGAACATTCTGAGTCAAGGCAAATAAATGTTTGAATACATATATTTAGAACTTTATAAACAAAGTGCCCAACCATAGCTTAGAGTGTCACAGAAAATAAGATTTACTTACCCCAGGACACTCATCTACATGTTGTAGAAAGCCAAACCAGTACTGAAACGAGAATCAGCAGAGGTAATGGTATATATAAGAGTATATCGTCGATCTGAAAAGGGAGGTAAGAGATGAATCTCTACGACCGATAACAGAGAACCTATGAAATAGACCCCGTAGAAGGAGATCACTGCATTCAAATAGGCAATACTCTCCTCACATCCCTCTGACATTCACTGCACGCTGAGAGGAAAACCGGGCTCCAACTTGCTGCGGAGCGCATATCAACGTAGAATCTAGCACAAACTTACTTCACCACCTCCATCGGAGGCAAAGTTTGTAAAACTGAATTGTGGGTGTGGTGAGGGGTGTATTTATAGGCATTTTAAGGTTTGGGAAACTTTGCCCCTCCTGGTAGGAATGTATATCCCATACGTCACTAGCTCATGGACTCTTGCTAATTACATGAAAGAAATTGTAACATAACCTTCCCAAAATCCTGGCAAACCTATGCATGGGGGGCATAGGTGTACTCAGGGTACCTTGCAGAAAACAACCTGAAGTATTCTTTTGCAATAACTTACAACAATCTCTCCTAAATCATAGTCAAAAAGCAATGTGTCTGTAAAAATGAAAATTGAAAAATTACCACCATACACTTTCTCCAATTTTTTGGGCTAAAACGGTTGCTTCAAAGGCATCAAAGCACACCATATACAATACCTTGGGGTGTCAACATTTAAAAAATATACACTTTGAATGCAATAAATAAAAGTGGGGTATGCGATAGGCCCCAAACTAAAGATAGGCCTATCAGAAGAAATACTCTCATTTTTAATAACTAAAATCATGTAACATAACCTTCCCAAAATCCTGGCAAACCTATGCATGGGGGGCATAGGTGTACTCAGGGTGCCTTGCAGAAAACAACCTGAAGTATTCTTTTGCAATAACTTACAACAGTCTCTCCTAAATCATAGTAAAAAAGCAATGTGTCTAACAATGAAAATTGAAAAATTACCACCATATACTTTCTCCAATTTTTTGGGCTAAAACGGTTGCATCAAAGTCATCAAACCACTCCATGTATAATACCTTGGGGTGTCAACTTTTTAAATATAATCACATTTATGGAAAACAAATAAATTGGGGTATGTTAAAAGACCCCCAAAAAGACGATAGGCAAAGAAAATATGTTAAATGTGAAAAAAAATCACAAACACATGTCAGACATTTGGCATTGCACCGCCCAAACAAGCCACCAAACCTATGCATAGGTGGTATCACTGTTGGTGACCACATATTGGTGTCTTCTTTGGTAGTAACACATAACAGGAGCTGTGAATCCATGTCTAAAGTACAATGTATGTAAAAAATAACACAAAAAAATGAATGCCCAATAGTTTGACAAAGACTAGTGGTTGAATTAGTGCATGGCAAGTGTTAAAATACCTGCATTTGAAATACCCTAGGATGTCTACTTTTCAAAAATATATAGTTTGATGGGGGTAAATTACATTGGCTGGCTTCAGAAATGTCTTAAATAGAACATGGGTGCATGGGATGTGAAAATGGGAAGTGTAAAAAATGGAATGCGCTTCCTAAAAATAAGGCCTTCTAGCCCCCAGAGAACCCAACACACCTATACATGGGTGGTATCACTGTACTCAGGAGATGTTGTTGAACACATATTGAGGTGTTTTTTGGCAGTAACACATAACAGGAACTGAGAATCCATGCCTAAAGTACAATGTGTGTGAAAAATAACACAAAAAAATGACTACCCAAAAGTTTGACTAAGACTGGTGGTTAAATAAGTTCATGGAAAGTGTGAAAATACCAGCATTTCAAATACCCTAGGGGGTCTATTTCTCAAAAATATATGGTTTTATGGGGGTAAATTTCATTGGCCGGCTTCAGAAATGTCCCAAATAGGACATGGGTGCATGATGACCGATGTGAAAATTCCAAGTTGAAAAACTGGAATGCGCTTCCTAAAAATAAGGCCTTCTAGCCCCCAGAGAACCCAACACACCTATACATGGGTGGTATCACTGTACTCAGGAGATGTTGTTGAACACATATTGAGGTGTTTTTTGGCAGTAACACATAACAGGAACTGAGAATCCATACCTAAAGTACAATGTGTGTGAAAAATAACACAAAAAAATGACTACCCAAAAGTTTGACAAAGACTGGTGGTCAAAATAAGTTCATGGAAAGTGTGAAAATACCAGCATTTCAAATATCCTAGGGGGTCTACTTCTCAAAAATATATGGTTTTATGGGGGTAAATTTCATTGGCCGGCTTCAGAAATGTCCCAAATAGGACATGGGTGCATGATGACCGATGTGAAAATTCCAAGTTGAAAAACTGGAATGCGCTTCCTAAAAATAAGGCCTTCTAGCCCCCAGAGAACCCAACACACCTATACATGGGTGGTATCACTGTACTCAGGAGATGTTGTTGAACACATATTGAGGTGTTTTTTGGCAGTAACACATAACAGGAACTGAGAATCCATGCCTAAAGTACAATGTGTGTGAAAAATAACACAAAAAAATGACTACCCAAAAGTTTGACAAAGACTGGTGGTTAAATAAGTTCATGGAAAGTGTGAAAATACCAGCATTTCAAATACCCTAGGGGGTCTATCCAAGTTGAAAAACTGGAATGCGCTTCCTAAAAATAAGGTCTTCTAGCCCCCAGAGAACCCAACACACCTATACATGGGTGGTATCACTGTACTCAGGAGATGTTGTTGAACACATATTGAGGTGTTTTTTGGCAGTAACACATAACAGGAACTGAGAATCCATGCCTAAAGTACAATGTGTGTGAAAAATAACACAAAATAATGACTACCCAAAAGTTTGACAAAGACTGGTGGTTGAATTAGTGCATGGAAAGTGTTAAAATACCAGCATTTGAAATACCCTAGGGTGTCTACTTTTCAAAAATATATGGTTTGGTGGGGGTAAATTCCATTGGCCAGCTTCAGAAATGTCCCAAATAGGTGATGATGACCGATGTGAAAATTCCAAGTTGAAAAACTGGAATGCGCTTCCTAAAATTAAGGCCTTTTAGCCCCCAGAGAACCCGACACACCTATACATGGGTGGTATCACTGTACTCAGGAGATGCTGCTGAAGACATATTAGGGTGTTATTTGGCAGTAACCCTTAATATTATCAGTAAATGTATTCTTAAATTGCTATTTTGTCAAAAAATCTAATTATTTCCCCCCCCTCCCCCCCCCAAACTTTGGCATAGATTGGTGGTAAAATGGTTGCATGAAAAAAGTCAAAATACCCCAAGTTTAATACCTTAGGTTGTCTTCTTTTAAAAAATATATACATTTGAAGGGTTATTCAGGGATTCCTGACAGATATTGGTGTTAAAATGTAACTATCGCCAATTTTGAAAAAACATGGTTTTGAAATAGCAAAGTGCTACTTGTACTTATTGCCCTATAACTTGCAAAAAAAGCAAAGCAAAGAACATGTAAACATTGGGTATTTATAAACTCAGGACAAAATTTAGAAACTGTTTAGCATTGGTATTTTATGGTGGTTGTAGATGTGTAAGAGATTTTGGGGCTCAAAGTTAAAAAAAGTGCATTTTTTTTTTCATTTTTT
Source organism: Bombina bombina (assembly GCF_027579735.1). Classification (NCBI taxonomy): domain Eukaryota; kingdom Metazoa; phylum Chordata; class Amphibia; order Anura; family Bombinatoridae; genus Bombina; species Bombina bombina. The sequence goes on along the minus strand of NC_069501.1, from coordinate 109,080,844 downwards.
CCTCATATTTTATATTTTTTTTTATAGTAAATTATAAGATATGATGAAAATAATCATATCTTTAGAAAGTCCATTTAATGGCGAGAAAAACAGTATATGTGTGGGTACAGTAAATGAGTAAGAGGAAAATTACAGTTAAACACAAAAATGCAAAAATAGCCTTGGTCCCAGATGGTCAACAAATTGAAAAGTGGTCTGGTCACTAAGGGGTTAACATGAGGTTAAAAGCATATGATACACACACACAAACACACATTTATATGTATGTGTATATATGTTTTTCCATATGTTTAAGTCCATGTTATCCCCAATATTATACTATGGATGTATAATTAGTGTCTATCTACATGTATTTATGTTGTGATTTTTTTTTCTGTCCCATAAATGTGTGTATAAGTTAAATGTGCATGTTTTGTGCGTGTGTTGTGTGCCTGCATGTATGTGAATGCTGCGTGTTGTGTGCCTGCATGTATGTGAATGCTGCGTGTTGTGTGCCTGCATGTATGTGAATGCTGCGTGTGTTGTGTGCCTGCATGTATGTGAATGCTGTGTAGTACAGTATTTGTATGTTGTGTGGCGGCATGTATGTAAATGGTGGTGGTGGTGGGGGGGAGTGGGCCTTTTTGCCCTAATATGCCCGGGCCTTTTTTTGGTCCCAGTCCGGCCCTGGTGGTGTCTTTACAGTGTCAGGACTCTCAGGAGGACGAGGTGCAGACGTGTGTTGATTGCACAGAACTAGCTGCCGGGTAACAATTATAAAATGTTCAGTAAAGTTCAGTTCTCCCTTAATTTATGCGGGCATGGCGAATCCATCATATTAATGACATGTTAACAGAAACTGCACTGTTTCTATTAAAGCCCGGTTACGGTACCTGCTCAGTTTTTTTTCAAAAACTTTATTAGACAATGCTGAACTCACTTCTTCTAACATGAAAATACAGGACCTGCTTCTGACATGCATAGTGTGTTTTAACGAAAAATAACAGACAATGCCTTTTCATGTTTGAAGCGAGTTCAGCACTGATAGATGTTCTAGCTTCCCATTTGCTTAAAAAAACGCGGGACTAACACAGCCAAACAAAAACAAAAGCAGCTCTGCTTGCAGAACAGACAGAACGGTGTGTAAAATTAGTTTTCAATAACATTCATTTCCAGACCAGAATATTTTCTGACATGTAGCAGCATTTATTTTGTTCCACTAGAAGTAGCAGAGCAATCTGACATTTGGCTGGTATTATTTATTTTTTTGTTACGTGCTCTATTTGAAAGCATAACTCAGGAGAACAAACTGCTCCTCATACATGCTCATATTAAATAAATATTTTTGCCATACACAGTATGTGTGTGTGTGTGTGTGTGTGTATGCATGTACGTATGTATGTGTTGTGTATGCATGTACTTATGTATGTATGTGTGTGTATGTGTATGCATGTACTTATGTATGTGTGCATGCTTGTATGTGTGTGTGTGTATGTGTTGTGTAGAATTATTAGTGTTTAAAGGGGCAGCTCTCTACAACTGTCACATTACAGTTTTGTGTAATGACTGATTAAAGCTACATTTATTCAGGCAAAATCTTTTAAGTTATTGTGGCATAAAACAACTTTAGATTGTAATATAAAATATTTAACTGGACATGGAACCCAAATGTTTCCTTTCATGATTCAGATAGCACAATTTTAAACAACTTTCCAATTTACTTCTGTTATCGAATATGCTTTGTTCTCTTGATATCTGTTGTAAAAAAGGATACCTAGGTAGGCTCAAAAGCAGCAATGCACTACTGGGAATTAACTGATGTTTAGTGCCTGCACATATATGCCTCATGTCATTGGCTCACCCAATATGTTCAACTAGCTCTCAGTGAGATATTGATGCTCTTTCAATAAAGGATACAAAGAGAATGAAGCAAATTTGATAATATAAGTTATATATAGATATATATACATACACACACACACACATTAAAATGGGCGGAGCCATCTGAGGGGTGGGGCTAGTGCTCCCCCATCCTCAAAAGTCACCAGCCGCCACTGATGGGGCCCTGAAAGATGATAAAAGGGAAGCTGTGAGACAGCTTGGAGATGTCAACTATAAGGTGTTTTGTGATCCCACTGAACATAAGAGGGAATTAAATAATGTATTGGAAGAAGGGAAATTAATGCATTATATAGATCAGAATACATTTGATTCACAAATCTGTGGTAGATGTAAAAGGAAGGCCCATTGTCTCAGGAGTAATTTATTACTAGAACCTTTGTCCCAATAGCTAGACTCAAATTTTAAAACCTTTTGGACTCTTAATTATGCTGCTGTGTGCTGATTGGTGCAGAATTGTTACAAATTTATTTAAATTTTTCTGTTTACTTTTCTTTGCTGCTGTCTGGATTCAGTAAACATTTGATGCAAAATATGAAGCCTCCTGTCTTGCAATAAAATAAAGACAAGATCAAGTGGGAAAAAAAAACTATGTGGTTAACTATAGATATAAAAAACAAAAAAGATTGGCACAAACAATCAAGAAACAAGGATCTCCTCTCCCTTGCAAAAAAATGAACAACACAGTAAAACAGTACTTGACCATGGGGACCAGATTCGCCCCCAGCTATGCAAACGTATTCATGGGTCTATAGAAACATATTTTTATTTTTGCCTCTGTGGATATGGGGGCAAATCTGGTCCTCTATAAGCGCTACATAGACAATTTTATTATGGTTTGGAGGGGTACTAAAAATTATTTGGAATGTTTCTTCTCTTGAATGAATATTAACGAGAAGAATTTCCAATTCACTTATGAAATAAGCAAAAAACATAATTTATGTAAGAACTTACCTGATAAATTCATTTCTTTCATATTAGCAAGAGTCCATGAGCTAGTGACGTATGGGATATACATTCCTACCAGGAGGGGCAAAGTTTCCCAAACCTCAAAATGCCTACAAATTACACCTCTCACCACACCCACAAATCAGTTTAACGAATAGCCAAGAAGTGGGGTGATAAGAAAAAAGTGCGAAAGCATATAAAATAAGGAATTGGAATAATTGTGCTTTATACAAAAAAATCATAACCACCACAAAAAAAGGGCGGGCCTCATGGACTCTTGCTAATATGAAAGAAATGAATTTATCAGGTAAGTTCTTACATAAATTATGTTTTCTTTCATGTAATTAGCAAGAGTCCATGAGCTAGTGACGTATGGGATAATGACTACCCAAGATGTGGATCTTTCCATGCAAGAGTCACTAGAGAGGGAGGGATAAAATAAAGACAGCCAATTCCTGCTGAAAATAATCCACACCCAAAATAAAGTTTAATGAAAAACATAAAGAGAAGATTCAAACTGAAACCGCTGCCTGAAGTACTTTTCTACCAAAAACTGCTTCAGAAGAAGAAAATACATCAAAATGGTAGAATTTAGTAAAAGTATGCAAAGAGGACCAAGTTGCTGCTTTGCAAATCTGATCAACCGAAGCTTCATTCTTAAACGCCCAGGAAGTAGAAACTGACCTAGTAGAATGAGCTGTAATCCTTTGAGGCGGAGTTTTACCCGACTCGACATAGGCATGATGAATTAAAGATTTCAACCAAGATGCCAAAGAAACGGCAGAAGCTTTCTGGCCTTTTCTAGAACCGGAAAAGATAACAAATAGACTAGAAGTCTTTCGGAAAGACTTAGTAGCTTCAACATAATATTTCAAAGCTCTAACAACATCCAAAGAATGCGACAATTTCTCCTTAGAATTCTTAGGATTAGGACATAATGAGGGAACCACAATTTCTCTACTAATGTTGTTGGAATTCACAACCTTAGGTAAAAATTCAAAAGAAGTTTGCAACACAGTCTTATCCTGATGAAAAATCAGAAAAGGAGACTCACAAGAAAGAGCAGATAATTCAGAGACTCTTCTGGCAGAAGAGATCGCCAAAAGGAACAAAACTTTCCAAGAAAGTAATTTAATGTCCAATGAATGCATGGGTTCAAAAGGAGGAGCTTGAAGAGCCCCCAGAACCAAATTCAAACTCCAAGGAGGAGAAATTGACTTAATGACAGGTTTTATACGAACCAAAGCTTGTACAAAACAATGAATATCAGGAAGATTAGCAATTTTTCTGTGAAAAAGAACAGAAAGAGCAGAGATTTGTCCTTTCAAAGAACTTGCAGATAAACCTTTATCTAAACCATCCTGAAGAAACTGTAAAATTCTCGGAATTCTAAAAGAATGCCAAGAAAAATGATGAGAAAGACACCAAGAAATATAAGTCTTCCAGACTCTATAATATATCTCTCTAGATACAGATTTACGAGCCTGTAACATAGTATTAATCACAGAGTCAGAGAAACCTCTTTGACCAAGAATCAAGCGTTCAATCTCCATACCTTTAAATTTAAGGATTTGAGATCCTGATGGAAAAAAGGACCTTGCGACAGAAGGTCTGGTCTTAGCGGAAGAGTCCACGGATAGCAAGAGGCCATCCGGACAAGATCCGCATACCAAAACCTGTGAGGCCATGCCGGAGCTACCAGCAGAACAAACGAGCATTCCTTCAGAATCTTGGAGATTACTCTTGGAAGAAGAACTAGAGGCGGAAAGATATAGGCAGGATGATACTTCCAAGGAAGTGATAATGCATCCACTGCTTCCGCCTGAGGATCCCGGGATCTGGACAGATACCTGGGAAGTTTCTTGTTTAGATGAGACGCCATCAGATCTATTTCTGGAAGCTCCCACATTTGAACAATCTGAAGAAATACCTCTGGGTGAAGAGACCATTCGCCCGGATGCAATGTTTGGCGACTGAGATAATCCGCTTCCCAATTGTCTATACCTGGGATATGAACCGCAGAGATTAGACAGGAGCTGGATTCCGCCCAAACCAGAATTCGAGATACTTCTTTCATAGCCAGAGGACTGTAAGTCCCTCCTTGATGATTGATGTATGCCACAGTTGTGACATTGTCTGTCTGAAAACAAATGAACGATTCTCTCTTCAGAAGAGGCCAAGACTGAAGAGCTCTGAAAATTGCACGGAGTTCCAAAATATTGATTGGTAATCTCACCTCCTGAGATTCCCAAACTCCTTGTGCCGTCAGAGATCCCCATACAGCTCCCCAACCTGTAAGACTTGCATCTGTTGAAATTACAGTCCAGGTCGGAAGAACAAAAGAAGCCCCCTGAATTAAACGATGGTGATCTGTCCACCACGTTAGAGAGTGTCGTACAATTGGTTTTAAAGATATTAATTGAGATATCTTTGTGTAATCCCTGCACCATTGATTCAGCATACAGAGCTGAAGAGGTCGCATGTGAAAACGAGCAAAGGGGATCGCGTCCAATGCAGCAGTCATAAGACCTAGAATTTCCATGCATAAGGCTACCGAAGGGAATGATTGTGACTGAAGGTTTTGACAAGCTGAAATCAATTTTAGACGTCTCTTGTCTGTCAAAGACAGAGTCATGGACACTGAATCTATCTGGAAACCCAAAAAGGTTACCCTTGTCTGAGGAGTCAATGAACTTTTTAGTGAATTGATCCTCCAACCATGATCTTGAAGAAACAACACAAGTCGATTCGTATGAGATTCTGCTAAATGTAAAGACTGAGCAAGTACCAAGATATCGTCCAAATAAGGAAATACCACAATACCCTGTTCTCTGATTACAGACAGAAGGGCACCGAGAACCTTTGTAAAAATTCTTGGAGCTGTAGCTAGGCCAAACGGCAGAGCCACAAACTGGTAATGCTTGTCCAGAAAAGAGAATCTCAGGAACTGATAATGATCTGGATGAATCGGAATATGCAGATATGCATCCTGTAAATCTATTGTGGACATATAATGCCCTTGTTGAAGAAAAGGCAAGATAGTCCTTACAGTTACCATTTTGAACGTTGGTATCCTTACATAACGATTCAATATTTTTAGATCCAGAACTGGTCTGAAGGAATTCTCCTTCTTTGGTACAATGAAGAGATTCAAATAAAACCCCAGTCCCTGTTCCAGAACTGGAACTGGCATAATTACTCCAGCCAACTCTAGATCTGAAACACATTTCAGAAATGCTTGAGCTTTCACTGGATTTACTGGGACACGGGAAAGAAAAAATCTCTTTGCAGGAGGTCTTATCTTGAAACCAATTCTGTACCCTTCTGAAACAATGTTCTGAATCCAAAGATTGTGAACAGAATTGATCCAAATTTCTTTGAAAAAACGTAACCTGCCCCCTACCAGCTGAGCTGGAATGAGAGCCACACCTTCATGTGGACTTAGAAGCTGGCTTTGCTTTTCTAGAAGGCTTGGATTTATTCCAGACTGGAGATGGTTTCCAAACTGAAACTGCTCCTGAGGATGAAGGATCAGGCTTTTGTTCTTTGTTGAAACGAAAACGATTATTAGCCCTGTTTTTACCCTTAGATTTTTTATCCTGTGGTAAAAAAGTTCCTTTCCCACCAGTAACAGTTGAGATAATAGAATCCAACTGAGAACCAAATAATTTGTTACCCTGGAAAGAAATGGAAAGTAGAGTAGATTTAGAAGACATATCAGCATTCCAAGTTTTAAGCAATAAAGCTCTTCTAGCTAAAATAGCTAGAGACATAAACCTGACATCAACTCTGATAATATAAAAAATGGCATCACAGATAAAATTATTAGCATGTTGAAGAAGAAGAATAATATTATGAGAATCATGATCTGTTACTTGTTGCGCTAAAGTTTCCAACCAAAAAGTTGAAGCTGCAGCAACATCAGCCAATGATATAGCAGGTCTAAGAAGATTACCTGAACACAGATAAGCTTTTCTTAGAAAGGATTCAATTTTCCTATCTAAAGGATCCTTAAAGGAAGTACCATCTGACGTAGGAATAGTAGTACGTTTAGCAAGGGTAGAAATAGCCCCATCAACTTTAGGGATTTTGTCCCAAAATTCTAATCTGTCAGACGGCACAGGATATAATTGCTTAAAACGTTTAGAAGGAGTAAATGAATTACCCAAATTATTCCATTCTCTGGAAATTACTTCAGAAATAGCAAAAAAAAACTTCTGGAATAACCACAGGAGATTTAAAGACTTTATCTAAACGTTTAGATTTAGTATCAAGAGGACCAGAATCCTCAATTTCTAAAGCAATTAGTACTTCTTTAAGTAAAGAAAGAATAAATTCCATTTTAAATAAATATGAAGATTTATCAGCATCAACCTCTGAAACAGAATCCTCTGAACCAGAAGAGTCATCAGAATCAGAATGATGATGTTCATTTAAAAATTCATCTGTATAAAGAGAAGTTTTAAAAGATTTTTTATGTTTACTAGAAGGAGGAATAACAGACATAGCCTTCTTGATGGATTCAGAAACAAAATCTCTTATGTTATCAGGAACATTCTGAACATTAGATGTTGATGGAACTGCAACAGGTAATGGTACATTACTAAAGGAAATATTATCTGCATTAACAAGTTTGTCATGACAATTAATACAAACAGCTGGAGGAACAGCTACCAAAAGTTTACAGCAGATACACTTAGCTTTGGTAGTTCCAGCACCAGACAGCGATTTTCCTGAAGTATCTTCTGACTCAGATGCAACGTGAGACATCTTGCAATATGTAAGAGAAAAAACAACATATAAAGCAAAATTGATCAAATTCCTTAAATGACAGTTTCAGGAATGGGAAAAAATGCCAAAGAACAAGCTTCTAGCAACCAGAAGCAAAGAAAAATGAGACTTAAATAATGTGGAGACAAAAGCGACGCCCATATTTTTTTTTTTAACGCCAAAAAAGACGCCCACATTATTTGGCGCCTAAATGCTTTTGGCGCCAAAAATGACGCCACTTCCGGAACGCCGACATTTTTTGGCGCAAAAGAACGTCAAAAATGACGCAACTTCCGGCGACACGTATGACGCCGGAAACAGAAAAGATTTTTTTTGCGCCAAAAAAGTCCGCGCCAAGAATGACGCAATAAAATGAAGCATTTTCAGCCCCTGCGAGCCTAACAGCCCACAGGGAAAAAAAGTCAAATTTTTAAGGTAAGAAAAATAATTGATTCAAGTGCATTATCCCAAATATGAAACTGACTGTCTGAAAATAAGGAATGTTGAACATCCTGAGTCAAGGCAAATAAATGTTTGAATACATATATTTAGAACTTTATTAAAAAAGTGCCCAACCATAGCTTAGAGTGTCACAGAAAATAAGACTTACTTACCCCAGGACACTCATCTACATGTTTGTAGAAAGCCAAACCAGTACTGAAACGAAAATCAGCAGAGGTAATGGTATATATATATAAGAGTATATTGTCGATCTGAAAAGGGAGGTAAGAGATGAATCTCTACGACCGATAACAGAGAACCTATGAAATAGACCCTGTAGAAGGAGATCACTGCATTCAAAATAGGCAATACTCTCCTCACATCCCTCTGACATTCACTGCACGCTGAGAGGAAAACCGGGCTCCAACCTGCTGCGGAGCGCATATCAACGTAGAATCTAGCACAAGCTTACTTCACCACCTCCATAGGAGGCAAAGTTTGTAAAACTGATTTGTGGGTGTGGTGAGGGGTGTATTTGTAGGCATTTTGAGGTTTGGGAAACTTTGCCCCTCCTGGTAGGAATGTATATCCCATACGTCACTAGCTCATGGACTCTTGCTAATTACATGAAAGAAATAGTCAATTCTTTGGATTTAGAGATAGCTGTAAAAGATGGTAAAATTTGCACTAACAATTTTGTAAAACAATTGATGCAAAAAGCTACATACATGCGAGCAGCCGACATCTAGATACATGGAAAGACAACAGCCCAAAGAATCAATTTATGAGAATTAGAAAAAATTATAAGGAAGAAATAGATTTTATATCACAATACGGAATATTAGAAAACAAATTTACAGAAAGAGGATATAATCAAGAATTAATTAAAAACAAACAAACATGAAGCTTTAACATCAGATAGAAATTTACTATTAATATCTAAAACTATACAAAACACACTATTAGAACAAAATGGGAAAATATTTGTCCCTTTTATCACAGAGTACAAAAGTGAGAAATAAATTGTGGAAAAAATCCTAAGAAAACATAAGATTATTTTAAAATAGGATGATATTCAGGGATAGGCACAGACAAAGGCTGTGACGGACATTTTCCAAAGTACAGACCTTAGTGAAGGAAACCAAGGTACATTTGAAATTAAAAAAATTATTTTATAGTGCTTGGTGTTATACTTATGCAGATACCACTGATCCTATAACCAGCCCTCCTCTGGCTATACCCATGAGCCAGTGTCACTACTGTGTCATCATATAGTGCTGGGTGTTATTATACTGATGCAGATACCACTGATCCTATAACCAGCCCTCCTCTGGCTATACCCATGAGCCAGTGTCACTACTGTGTCATTATATATAGTGCTGGGTGTTATTATACTGATGCAGATACCACTGATCCTATAACCAGCACTCCTCTGGCTATACCCATGTGCCAGTGTCACTACTGTGTCATTATATAGTGCTGGGTTTTATTATACTGATACAGATACCACTGATCCTATAACCAGCCCTCCTCTGGCTATACCAATGAGCCAGTGTCACTACTGTGTCATTATATATAGTGCTGGGTGTTATTATACTGAAGCAGATACCACTGATCCTATAACCAGCCCTCCTCTGGCTATACCAATGAGCCAGTGTCACTACTGTGTCATTATATAGCGCTGGGTGTTATTATACTGATGCAGATACCACTGATCCTATAACCAGCCCTCCTCTGGCTATACCCATGAGCCAGTGTCACTAATGTGTCATTATATAGTGCTGGGTGTTATTATACTGATGCAGATACCACTGATCCTATAACCTGCCCTCCTCTGGCTATACCCATGAGCCAGTGTCACTAATGTGTCATTATATAGTGCTGGGTGTTATTATACTGATGTAGATACCACTGATTCTATAACCAGCCCTCCTCTGGCTATACCCATGTGTCAGTGTCACTATGTGTCAGTGTCACTACTGTGTCATTATATATAGTGCTGGGTGTTATTATACTGATGTAGATACCACTGATTCTATAACCAGCCCTCCTCTGGCTATACCCATGTGTCAGTGTCACTACTGTGTCATTATATATAGTGCTGGGTGTTATTATACTGATGCAGATACCACTGATCCTATAACCAGCCCTCCTCTGGCTATACCCATGTGCCAGTGTCACTACTGTGTCATTATATAGTGCTGGGTGTTATTATACTGATGCCGATACCACTGATCCTATAACCAGCCCTCCTCTGGCTATACCCATGTGCCAGTGTCACTACTGTGTCATTATATAGTGCTGGGTGTTATTATACTGATGCCGATACCACTGATCCTATAACCAGCCCTCCTCTAGCTATACCCATGTGCCAGTGTCACTACTGTGTCATTATATAGTGCTGGGTGTTATTATACCGATGCAGATACCACTGACCCTATAACCAGCCCTTGTCTGGCTATACACATGTACCAGTGTCACTACTGTGTCTTTGTATAGAGCTGGGTACTATTATACAGATGCAGATACACATCCAGTATTTCACTCAGGCTTTATTCCATAACTTATCACCCAATATCTCTTGACAAGCCACTAACTTTATTCACACTACATATTTTTTTTTAATTCCTATTATTTAATCAGAAAGAAAAGATATACTAAGGTTGTGGCGGACACTGCAAGGGCTAGTCACGGACACCTTGCCTATCCCTGATGAAATTTTAGGCCTAATTCTCCCACCTTGCCCTTAGATTGTATATAAAAGATGCAAAAATCTGAAAATAATGCTAGCACCTACAGATATGAAGAGGAAAAATAATAAGACATAATTTGAAAGAAAGATATATATGGGGAATCAGCTTAAATGATTTTTCCCCTGTATAGCATGTAAACATTCATCAAAAAAATTCCTTTTTTCCAAAATCACAGGAAGTGAATATAAAATAAATGAGATATTTAGATGTTTAGATTACAATACAGCATATCTTATTGAGTATATGTGGTGCCCAATATATAGGTGAATCTGAAAGACCAATCAGAGATAGAATACGTAAACACCTAAATTCCATTGAAAATATGGATAAAAGAGAGAAGTCATAATAGCCCAATACCAAGACATTTTAAGAATTGTAATAAAGGGAATTTTAAGCATTTTAAAGATAGTTATAGACAGAGTAAAACCAAATTGGAGAGGAGATTAGAAAATAATTGTTTAGATTGGAGGCCAAATGGTTATTTAAATTATAGATCTTATCCCCTCATGGTCATGGTCTTAATCTGGATTTTGATTTAGGTTGTTTTTTTAACTGAATAAATTATTAGATTTTATAGCTAAATCAAGGCTGTACTTAGGGTTATAAATAGTTTTTTGTTTTGTTTTGTTTTAATAAGTGGTTTACAAAATGTTACAGTTTGGGCAATTGCTTATGTTTTAGTTACATTTTCATTACTTATTTATATATGGGTATATACAGTAAATCTTATATATTAATTTACATAGTTTATATACCTGTAGGTATGTATGTATGCTTGCAAATGATATATATATAATATTATATATATAATATTATTTATATATATATATATATATATATATATAATTTATATATATTATAATAATATAATGTAATATTAGTACATCTCAGGTATTCCCCCAATAAATATTAGTACAATTTATGGATTATGAATATTAATAATTAATAACAATAATAAAATTATCATCAGCAATACCTACAAATAATATAATAATATAGTAAAATCCTAGCAGTACACTCCAGCCAAATGTTATATAATCTCTGTAGTGTACTCCAAAATAATACTGTTGAGATGTTCAGCAATTAATGACAATAACATTATTATTATTAAACATTAATATTTAATGCCAAATTAAAATAATTTCTAAATACTTGATTAGTTAACTTTTTTATAAATACAGTGACTATATTTAAACAGTAAACAGAATATCACTTATGACCAGATAAATATGATCAATTATTACAATATTAAAATATAAAATAAGCTATAGAGATATTTAGATTTAAACACACACAAAAAAAAATTTGTATTTTAGTTCTGGCAGACTTTCTGCCAGTACTTAAGATGGTGGGGACAATTGTGGGGTGGGGGAGGGAAGAGAGCTGTTTGGGAGGGATCAGGGGGTGGTATGTGTAAGGTGGGAGGCTGATCTCTACACTAAAATTAACCCTACAAGCTGCCTAATTAACCATTTCACTGCTGGGCACAATATACCAAAATGGGCCTAGATCAATACTTTGGGTTGTCTTCTAAAAAAAAAATATATGGTTTAGAAATAGCAAAGTGCTATTTAGTATGGTTGTTTTTTGGTGGTTGTAGATGTGTAACTTATTTTGGGGGTCAAAGTTAGAAAAAGTGTGTTTTTTTCATCATATATATATATATATATATATATATATATATATATTTTTTTTTTAAAGTAAATTATATGATATGATGAAAATAATGGTATCTGTCGAAAGTTCATTTAATGGCGAGAAAAACAGTATATAATATGTGTGGGTACAGTAAATGAGTAAGAGGAAAATTACAGCTAAATACAAACAACCGCAGAAATGTAAAAATACCCTGGTCCCAAAAGGTCAGAAAATGGAAAAGTGCTGTGGTCCTTAAGGGGTTAATATTAAATTATAGCTATAAGGTATACTTTTAAATCACAGTTTCAGCTATTACACTACTGCTATAAAGAACGTTTAAGCTGTAGTACCTATTAAGATATTTAATCGCTATACGTTACCAGTTAGCAAGGTTTGAGCTTTTCAATACCCAGGGTTCTTCACTGTCATACATGAAGGATTATACCACTATATTGCAAGAAGAAGTAGATGGGCACAGAATTGTATCTCTCTTTCCAAAAGAGAGGGTCCCCAACAGAAATATTGCCAAGAGATTGTTTTCACAAGAAGCGAATTGACAGCCAGAATCAAATTGCAATCTTTTTCAGCAGGTCTCCAAATAGTGTCAGTCTAAGGCCACCAAGCAATGTGCGTCTACCCCTTTCTTGCATAGTGTGGAGTCTTTTGTCTGTTTGACGTAGCTCCTCCACTCCTAAATCACCCAATGAGAACACAGGGTGTGAACTTAGCTCTCATAGGCCACTTGGTAATTTAATTCCCTCAAAATTAAATACCTCTGGCTGCATAACTCAGTTTTGGCCACTGGGGGGGGGGGGGGGGGGCACAGGAGCTAGACCGTGGAGTTGTATTAAACGTTTCTCAAATAGAGGAATTTATATTTTCTATATATATTTTCATAAAGTGTTCATTTAAATACACATAATTTTATAGTTTTAATAAAACATTGGGTAATAGTATATTACTATTTAAATTTGACCAAGTCTGTATTTATTTACTTAATGTTAGATATCAAATGCAAAGGGTTGAGTCAGCGCTCAGGGATAATCTGCAGTAATCTATTAGCAGGTAAGTATATAAATTAGTAATCTGGACAAATGGTGTTTATATAGCAATTACACAGACACATACATTTATATATATATATATATATATATATATATATATATATATATATATATATATATATATACAGAGAGAGAGAGAGAGAGAGAGAGAGAGAGTACTCTTAACAAAAGTGCATTGTCAACGTTTCAGCCTTTTCTTAGGCCTTCTTCAAGACAAATTTCATGATCTAAAAACATAAACAAAACATAAAAATAAAATACATGGCAAATATATGATATCAAATATACACCAAATTGTGATCATCCACCAAGACAGACCAAGGTGGCCCAAATGAAATTTAAAACCGCTTCAATTGAAGCAAAAAAATCATAACAATCACCAACCAGGGGAGACGTGAGGAGAAGATAATAGAATATTAAACCAGACAGATGAAAGAAAACCAACGAATAATATAGACCATAGCAAAGAGAATGAAATAATAAACAACAAAAAGAAAAAGACCCACCATTAGAATAACCATAGTCACATTGGAATATAAGCATCCAGAATAAGTGATATTCCAATGTGACTATGGTTATTCTAATGGTGGGTCTTTTTCTTTTTGTTGTTAAATTATTTCATTCTCTTTGCTATGGTCTATATTATTCGTTGGTCTTCTTTCATCTGTCTGGTTTCATATTCTATTATCTTCTCCTCACGTCTCCCCTGGTTGGTGATTGTTATGATTTTTTGCTTCAATTGAAGCGGTTTTAAATTTCACTTGGGCCACCTTCGTCTGTCTTGGTGGATGATCACAATTTGGTGTATATTTGATATCATATATTTGCCATGTATTTTATTTTTATGTTTTGTTTATGTTTTTAGATCATGAAATTTGTCTTGAAGAAGGCCGAAACGTTGACAATGCACTTTTGTTAAGAACTATAATTAAAGATTACTCTATGTATGAAGTCCTGTGAGTGCCCTCCTTCCTTACCAGTACTCTATACATTCTAAATGAGGATTGCACCCAGGCATTGGAAACAGTTATGTGGATGGAGTGCTAGGCCACCGGCTACTATTTATACTTCTTACCAAGAATTATTCCTATGCACCCCCCTTGTCAGGATTACCAAATACACCACTAGGGCTTTATGCCCCATCATGCTCCCTTGAATTGTTGCTTTTAAACTCACAGTTTTGAACACATTTGGTTGGTCTAACCAGGGAACTTTTCATTTCTTTTACTTATTCTGTCTGGTTTCATTCTTTGGCCAATACTGGACTGCTTTAAACATGGATGACCTTGCATATAACAGCCAAATGTCACACCCACTGGGCATGGACAGAGATGAAGAAGCTACATTTGCCTTTACAGACGATGATGCGGCTAGGATACTGCAACTATGCGAACCAGATGGGATCGATGAGGTACCGATTAACATATATTACAAATTATTAAATCTTAAAAGAAAGGAAGTTGACTATAGGCTACATGTCAGCTATCTAACTGATTACTATAAAAGGAAAATGATCCCGCAGGGATTTAGGGTAAAAAATTCACCCACGATTGGCAGAAATAACACCGAATTCTGTCGAAAATGGTGCCAGATCGCCAATAAGTGCTCCCTCGATTGGGTATTACTCGTAATAGAGGAGGTGGCAAGACTCAAGGCCACTGTGGTAGAAGAATTAAATACTGTACAGATGGATAAGGAAAGAGTACTGAAAGAGGATGAGACTGAGGACTGGCTGGGTAAGCTGGCAACACAGGTGGATAAGTACAGAAAGGATCTCATCAACTTCAAGAATAAGAAATTAGCCACTGTGGAGATGGACTATCGTGAAAGAAGAGTCTATCAATGGCTATCAGGCAGAAATGCCCCTTTTAGACAAAGAAGGAATGACCGCAGACCACGCGCCCTGGCTAACACCGTGGACACCAGTGGGGGAGACTCTAGTGAAGCCGAGTCTTCTACCAGTAACCTTAATGCCGTGAAACCACACACGCAGGTTAAGACAAGATCAAAGAACAAACCACAATCATCGGCAAAAAACGGCAAACCACCCGTCCCAGACACAGACCGTACATTAGAAGGGGCGGGTGGTGGAAAAAAACAGCGAAAAAACGAATGGATATGGAAAACGTAGTGATTAACATAAGTAACAGACCCATGGATGAAGATGAGATTAAATTACTCAGCAAGGGTTTAAGCTATGTACCCACACCACGTGTAGATATTTTTGACAACTTGGTGGACATACATCGCCTGCAAAGAACATTGAAGATTAAGAACCATTTCAAGAATTCAAGGCCATTGGATGGTGATAATAGATTTATCATAAAATCCGGGTTCGAACCAAAGAACACGCATCCTACTATTAAGACATTCACCAGTGTTTGCTCTCGGCAGATTTCCAATGAACTTGGTGATATGGGCACATGTAGAACGAATCTGGAAAAACAGGAATGGGCAGCCCTACAAAGATTGAAGAAAGATGATTCCGTAGTGATCAGACCAGCGGACAAGGGGGGTGCCATTGTTATCCTGGACTACCAGTATTATAGAGACGAATTACTGGGACAATTGAATGATAACACCACCTACAAAAGGCTGACCGCCAATCCTACCTTGACTTACAAAAGAAAGCTAGAAGACAGTCTAACTTTTGCCCTGAATGGGGGCTACATTGAACAGACATTGTGGGATTTTTTGGTACCAACTTTTCCTAGGTACCCAATTATTTATTCGATCCCAAAAATCCACAAGGATGCATGTAAACCACCTGGGCGACCCATTGTATCAGCGGTGGGATCATTGTTTCAGAATCTGGCGAAATTTATTGACTTTCACCTCCAGGGGATAGTAAAGAACACAAGGGCTTTCCTACAAGATTCGATCCAACTCATCAATCTACTTCAGGAGAGATCATTTCCGGCTGAATGCTATCTTGTTACACTCGACGTCAACAGCCTCTACACCATCATCCCACATGATCTTGGTGTGGAGGCTGTAAGACAGTCACTGATGAAAACAGATGAATATCTGGGCCCCCCAGTTGAAATCTTTCTGGACTGGTTGTTGATGTGTTTGACACACAACTATTTTCGGATTGAGGAGCACTTCTATCTTCAGATCGTAGGTACGGCTATGGGGTCCAGCTTGGCCCCATCGTACCCGAACCTGTTTATGTCATGGTTCGAAGAGGAATACGTGTTCAGCCAAGATAATCCAAATTTATTACTATACCGTAGGTATATTGATGACCTGCTGGTCATCTGGGGTGGAACAATAGGAGATCTGGAGAGGTGGATTGAATCACTCAATAACTTTCTGATCCCAGTTAAGTTCAAGCATGAGATCAGTCGTGATAAGATACACTTCCTTGATCTATGCATTTTTAAGTCAGAGGGAGCTGGGGAATGTAAACTGAATACGACCTTATATTCCAAGCCCACAGATAGAAACACACTATTACAATTCACCAGTTACCACCCTCCTCAACTTAAGAAGGGAATTGTCAAGTCCCAATTGATGCGTGTTATACGCAACAACTCCGACCATGAAATGATGTTACACCAGCTTGAGGAGATGAAAATAAAATTCCTCAAAAAAGGTTATAGTCCGCTAATGGTGCAAAAAAATCCTCGAAGAATTAAAACAGCACGAACGAAGTTGCTTAGTAACCAGAGGATTGGGTAAAGATCCTACCAAAGATGAACTGACCCTGAACCTGGTGACCAGGTTTACTCCGGCCACAGATACATTGCGGAAGGTGATCTATAAGAACTGGCCGCTTATAAGTGGAGATAAATCACTACCGTTCAAAGAAAAAACCCATCCCAGGGTGGTGCACAAAAGTGGAAGAAGCCTGAAATCACATTTGATGAGAACTGACCCTTGGAAGAAAGAGAAAACGTGGCTCAAACCTCTTAAGAATGGGTGTTATAAGAGCGGGAGTTGCGTGACTTGCAGCTCCCTTATCACAGGAGAACGATTTCATCATCCCACCACCAATAAGAGCTTTGCAATAAGGCACAGACTAACGTGCACATCTGATTTCGTGGTTTACCTACTGTCCTGTCCATGTGGACGGTTCTATGTAGGCAAAACCATCACCCCTTTTCGAGAGAGACTCGCCAATCATAAGAGCGCTATTAGAGCGGCCTTAAAAGATGGCCACTCGGACCAGCCTGTGGCAAGACATTTTCTGGAGCAACGACATGCTGTATCCACCCTTAGGGCTATGCTCATTGATAGGGTGACACCCTTGAAACGAGGTGGTGACAGGAACTCTGAACTCCTCAAGAGTGAAGCAAGATGGATCCATAGATTAAATACTCTTGCTCCAAATGGCTTAAATGCCAGTATTGACTATGCTTTATTCTTTTGATGTATACTACTTGTTTTTTCTATGATGTCT
The DNA here is from genome assembly GCF_027579735.1 of Bombina bombina. Classification (NCBI taxonomy): domain Eukaryota; kingdom Metazoa; phylum Chordata; class Amphibia; order Anura; family Bombinatoridae; genus Bombina; species Bombina bombina. The sequence goes on along the minus strand of NC_069501.1, from coordinate 109,062,947 downwards.
TTTTCACTCTGGGCACACTTGGAGTGGGTATTGTATTTTTGTGGTTCCCTGCTGTCCCTAGGCCCCTACTTGGGGTGCTCTATTACTATCTCTCACGGACCCGTTAAATTTGCTCATGACCCCTAGGTGCATAGGTATACTACATTGTTGTGATATGATTGGTTAGGTCAATTGATCATTCTGATCACTTAGCAACACCCTATGTTTGATGGGATATGCCACTAAGGTGGCGACTGTATGTTCGATATTTTGCCTTTACCAATATTTTGGTTTCCTTAGTTGGGATATATTCCCAGACGTGGGTTGCATCACTGCCCTTATTATAACGAATATCGGACCTTTCTGTCTTTGGCGGCTGGGAATGGCACACTGAGATCTGTTATATATTTGTTTTGGGCTGTGTTTCTTTTTGAGATCTGTTATATATTTGTTTTGGGCTGTGTCTCTGTTTACGATCTTGGCTATGAGGCCGGAACTTGTGGCTATGAACCGAATTGGGTTATCCACTTGTCACACGCATAGTATGGTCTGTGATGCATTTGCTTCTGTTGCGCGACCAGCTGAGGTGTGTCAGCAGCGCGTGTTGTGATTGGCCTTTGCGGGGGGCGCACTCGCCCCTTTTTAAGGGCATAATTGGCAGCTGTTTTTTCATTAATGTCTCATTCAATCTAGGAGTGTAACGTGGACGCTGTGTTCCGCACGAACTCAGGTAAGAAGGGCCATGGCCCAGGAGGTTTTTCGTCTACTTTACACGCATATTATGAGGGTTGTTATACAGGTGGCACCGCGGTTTAACGCTATGTTAATATTTGTATTCACATGTCTGTTATTGGTGAGCCTTTTTAGTATTGACGTATAGCGGTAACAATCATGTTGGCTAATCACTTTGTGAAATATTGCACGGATTGGTAGGTGTACCTGATCACGAGATGAGCAGTTGTAAATGTGGCGGTGAGATACATAAGGCTGCCTTGTGGGTCTGTTAACCGGCGGTTTGTGGTTGCCTGTTATACTATTGCTGTCACTGTATGACGGATTTTGGTTAATATGGTGTGTACCGCTGTGACAATTTTGCCTGATAGAGAAGTGATAACAGAGTAAATGACCGGTGGATGGCACCCGCTGTAGTTAGTTTCAATTGTCCTGACTATATGTAATGAATGAACATAGATTTAGGATCTATATGGTGCGTTAAAATAACCTGAGCTTGTGGCGTGTTTTACCTGAATTATTTTGCCGGTTAGTTGAACTATCACTATGACGGTTTGTTCCCAGAGCAGTGCAGTTTGATTTGCGCTTATTAATTGGTGTTATATAGTATATCACTTATTCTGGATGCTTATATTCCAATGTGACTATGGTTATTCTAATGGTGGGTCTTTTTCTTTTTGTTGTTTATTATTTCATTCTCTTTGCTATGGTCTATATTATTCGTTGGTCTTCTTTCATCTGTCTGGTTTCATATTCGATTATCTTCTCCTCACGTCTCCCCTGGTTGGTGATTGTTATGATTTTTTTGCTTCAATTGAAGCGGTTTTAAATTTCACTTGGGCCACCTTGGTCTGTCTTGGTGGATGATCACAATTTGGTGTATATTTGATATCATATATTTGCCATGTATTTTATTTTTATGTTTTGTTTATGTTTTTAGATCATGAAATTTGTCTTGAAGAAGGCCTAAGAAAAGGCCGAAACGTTGACAATGCACTTTTGTTAAGAACTATAATTAAAGATTACTCTATGTATGAAGCCTGTGAGTGCCCTCCTTCCTTACCAGTACTCTATACATTCTAAATGAGGATTGCACCCAGGCATTGGAAACAGTTATGTGGATGGAGTGCTAGGCCACCGGCTACTATATATATATATATATATATATATATATATATATATATATATATATATATATATATATATATATAAAGTGTGTACAACACCACTATTGGAAGATAGATTCTGCAATGGTAGGGGGGTAGTCCACGGTACTGTAAATCTATTAAAATCCACGGAAACAGTTCCAATGTGCCCCAAATCTCTGCAGCCGTGTCCGGTACAAAGAGATCCCCTTCAAACTGAGGTTCCTCCCCAGTGTGGACAAGCGCACAAGAAGGCACTCCTAGTGTAATATGTTTGTACCAGGTAAATTTATAGTAGAAAAGACAAATGCAAACTCACTTCAATATGAGGTATAGAAAAGGTTTAGGTTTGATATCCTCCTCCAGGCACTTGTTTTCTTTCGCCTCCTCTCCTTGTTTTCACACCATAATCAGGTTCAGGAAGGAATGCAGAAATGCCAATTCAATGCCTAGGTCTGTTAGCTTATTTTCTACATAAAAACAGGTTCTCCTTTAATCACAAAAATTATTGAACATTGCAGATCCCGGACATGTGAGCAAGATAAGCCAACTTGGTGACTTCACTCTAATTTCAAATAAACTCTGTGACAGCAGATTCCAGCAGGAAGATCTTTAACAGTCCATCCTCCAGAAAACTGTGAGAAGCTGAAACAGTCAGAGCACAGAGACAGTGGGTCCACCATACATTTTAATGTTAGATATGTCTATAATTGTATACCTGATTATATATAATACACATTTTTAATGCATCTTACCATACAATTTCCTATTTATTGTATATATTAAGGGATGTATTTGAGAACCATATTTATACTTGGAGGTTAATTAATTCAGTATATTATATTAATAAGCCAATTAGGATATGTTAATAGTATCATTTCATTTAATATTCTGATAGTATATTTTGTTACACTTCCTAGTTATATTTATATCATACACATACATGAAAGTAAAAAATTGAATTCTGAGGGAACTAATTATACAGATATATTGTTGAATCTTATTGACCATTTAATATAGCTATTTTCCATTATCTGAGGACATTTCCTAATAATGTTTGAGTGCTTTAAATCATACCTATGATTTTAGTCATAATACCATTTATATATGTATTGGTCATTTCAAAACCACAATGGTAGATCAGATGTCTAATAAGTAAATTCTAAGCATAATTTGTCAAACATTTAAAATATCAATACAGTTATTTATTTAATTAATTTCATAGTTGTAGCATGTGTTAGAAATGAGATATATATAACATAGTCCAAAGTAGATGATTTGCCTCCTGGTTTGCAGCCAGTGGTAACAGCAACTCCAGTCACGCACAGACGTCATGCAAACGTGCTATTCTCTGATTGGCCGCTGAATTATCTTGCTAAGGAGCGGGGTATTGCGGCAGAGCGTTGGCAGCAACGCAACTGTCCGGAGCTCAAGCTTGAACGCAGAGGATTTCTGTGGGCTTCCCAGATGGTGATGCCTGGCAGGTGGCCACCCAGGGCCCTGCAAGCTTACTAAAAGAGATCCTGGCAGTAAGTTAATACAGCTTTAAGAATATACACGTGCTTTATATTGAAACATATTTTGTTTAAGCGGGCTGTTAAATTAAGCTGTTTCTGATATTGGACTTCACACTGGCTGTGGTGCTCAGACACCGATATCACATTACCCAGCATTCAGATACAGTTATACCGCATATCCCCCGTTTTTTCTTGATATATATATATATATATATATATATATATATATAGCAAGTGGTGAAGGATCCAAACGGATGGGTTCCGTATCCAGCAAAACCTTCACACAGCAGGAATATATAATCTGTTTAATGTATAAATAACCAAACATTTCAGCCCTCACATGGGCTTTTGTCAATGGTAAATTAGCCAGGACAGACATAACACATACTGCTACCCTCCACCTTTAAATACCAACCTCCCTTAAGTCATAGCCAATCAGGACGCCTGAGCGGTACACACCCACAAGTAACGAGCAACTGCAAACAGCCGTAGAGACAAGACACAACACCTGGGAACGGATCAGCCGGCTCAACCCCTAGCTTGTCATGCATAGACAAATGAGTCAAGCTCATTACTGTGTAAAGCAAGCACACACGTGAAATGTGGGCGGTAACACAAGCGGCGAATACTGACAGGGGCCAATATGACAGCAGCCATAAACACCCAAAACAATTAAACGTGTAAATAAAGAGAACATTAGAAACCTTGTCTCCAGATTCTCTCCCTCCCATCCCCTCTGCTCACAATCTCCTACTCTCCTCACATTCCTGTTTACATGACTTCTCCTGCCTCGCTCCACAAGACTCTCCCCTAGTTTTAACAGCTTCAAGCGCTCCCTAAAGACTCTAGTATTCAGGGATGCATACAACCTACCCTAACTACATTGCTTTCCCCTTGAACCACTTAGAATGTAAGCCTATGAGCCCAGCTGTTTGTATATCGCCTTCATAAGAGCTGACTACAGAAGTGCAACTCTCGGCAGGGCCCTCTACCCATTTGATCCCTTTAATTGCTACCTTGTATACCGCCTATGTTTATAACACTGTGTAATATGTTGGCGCTCTACAAATACCTGATAATAAAAGTATTTTTAGGTATCCTTATTTTATAGACAATTGGGGATATTTTGTCAGTAATGACATATGGGCCATTCCATGAAGGAAGGAATTTTCTCTCCTTGACCTTATCGCTTCCAAAATTTTTACAAATAAACATTCATTTTATATTGCTTTTTGGAAGTTTTGAGGTCATAAGTTTTAGCTGCAGTTGTGGCCTTGTCTAGGTTATTTTGGACATATGCAATAGCATATTGCAGATGTTTTCATAAATGTTCTACATATTGATGTGTAGTGGTAGCATTTTAAATTTTGGACTGAGGTACGATACAATAAATGTTGAGGTCGAACCATTGTTCTACCAGTCATCACTTCAAAAGGGTGACATCTTAACACTACTTGGTGTTGCTCTTAAATCTATAAGGACTAGTGGTAATTTTACATCCCAGTCCTTACCTGTTTCTCTCACAAACATTTTGAGGATCTTCACAATGGACTTGTTGTAATGCTCCACCACTAGAGACAGCTCTATATGCAATATGGAGCTTTCTTTTAACCCCTAGTATTTCCCACATCATAGTCATCACTTCGCTAGTGAAGTGGGTCCCAGGATCAGATTCGATTCTCTAGGGTAAACCAAATCTAGAAAACACGTGGTTGATGAGCAATGCTGTGCATGTCTCAGCACTATTATTAGGTGCACTGATGCACTCTACCGATTTGGTGAATAGGCATGTCACTGTTAACATGTGTCTGTTACCTCTGGATGACCTAGTTACTGGACCAATAAAATCAATTTGTATGTCAGACCATGGCATTACAATCTGCAATGGCGCTCTATGCGTTGGGGCAGTGGGTTGGAACTGTGGACAGATTAAACAATCTTGACAGTAAGTTTGAACATCCTTCAACATATGTGGCCAGAAAGCATAATCACGCAATATTTCATATGTTAATTTGACACCACGATTGCCAGACGTGGGAGCATCATGGGCATGTTGAAGCATGAGACCCCTGAACTTGGTAGGTACAACCCATTGTTGGATACCTGTTTTAGTGGTTCTGATTAAAAAAACATCTTGTAATTTGAATTGCGATCTGGACATCGTTAAGAATCTAAGATCTTCCTTACCAATATAGTCCTCTTGAGATTGGGTTGTTGTCAGGATTTTCTATATGTTTAAAGAAAATACCTATAATGGGATTTTCTTTTTGACTAGTGATCAGGTCCTCGCTAGGAGAATCCTGACTCCACTGTACCATATTAGGCTTGTTTTGTTGTTTAGCCTGGTTTCTGGTAATGGCTTCTACATTAATTGTACCCATTAAGTGGTCAATATTGAGGAGCTCTCCATTTATGGCTCCTTGTTTGTCTAATAAATCTGCTAGATCATTGGCTTCTTTATCAGGGACTAAAATCCTGGAATAACCCTTGGTCTTTTCTCTTCCTAATAGGAGAGAGTCCACAGCCACATTCATTACTTGTGGGAAATAAGAACCTGGCCACCAAGAGGAGGCAAAGACACATCAGCCAAAGGCTCAAATACTCCTCTCACTTCCCCTATCCCCCAGTCAGTCTTTGCCTTTCGTCCCAGGAGGTTGGAAGAAAAGTGTCAGAAGTTTTCTTTTTTAAAGAAAGTGCTCCTCTAGCACTTGGCATTGCCGATCCTTCGCTTCGCTACCTGCTGTCTTCTCTCAAGTCCATGACAGAGGCGACGCTACTATCGGTCACACTTGAAGGGCCGTGTTCCTGTTCCACGGGGTAGATTCTGGTAAGATCGTTTCATTTTATCAATATTAATGTTATGTTGTTATGTGACAGATAGGTATGGGTCGATGTGAGACTCCTCAATACGGATCTGGGAATCATGGGATAATTCCTTCCTTAGGGGGGATTTGTGAACAGGGTGGGGTTCCCTAATCATGTTTCTTATGTGATCACACTGCTTTGTGTAGTGGGTATTGGCTCTGGGGCTGAGACAGCAAAATTGCTTAAAGGATTTAGTGGGGCCTAGTGGGGCCTAGTTGCCGCCTTTTTCTGGCGCGCTTTTTTGGACTTTACGGTTCACCTTATGAGTGGGTGTTGTTAAGCTGGGTTTTTACGCTTCCGCATTCCTGACCGTGTGGAGACGTGGACTTTCTGCTTTGTTTGGATCTGGTCATAGGAGGTGGTGAGTGCCCCAGCCATTGTGGGTGTCAGGTGCCGTTTGTTTTTTTATATAGTCCTATTTTCACTTTGGTTTAAACCATGGAGGATTCTGAAGCTGAGACTGTTGTTGTTTCTGATTCCGATTCTTCCTCTTGTAAGGAAGGTGCTTCAGCCCCAATGATGCAAGTTTTTCAGTCCTGTCTCTTGTGAATTCTTTGAGCGCCTGGTTCCTCGGGCTCGGGGAACCAGGAGCCTATTGAGCCATCAGCCTCTGTCCCTCAAATGGTGGATTCTCAACAGCACCCATCCTCTACATTTGTGGGTAACCCTAATGTTAATTCTCCCTCCAAAAGGGTGGTTTGTTTCCCCTGGAGATGGCGGGTCATTTCCGCTTCAATGTATTGATGGCGCTGGGTCGCCTGCAGGACCCGGAGGTTTCTGCGCGGTTGTGTTCTTGCCCGACTATCCTGGGCGTCCAGACTTCAGGTGGGTCTATTAAGTTTCCCCCGGGGGTGAATATTGCTCCATGTTGCATCTTTCGTTATCGGATAGTGCGGCTGTGCATTCTACTCCGTCGTCTTTTTAGAACTATTGGGGGACCTTCTCTATCAGTCGGGGAATGTGTCCTTGAATGGTGCTTCGAGCTAGACTATTGGGGATGTTGATTGTCTCCTCTCAGTCGCTCGTGTCATTTCCCAGAGTTTTTTTGGCGGATGCCTTCAGGCTGCCTTATTTTCTTTCATCCGGTTAGGATATATATAGATTTTTATTTGATTATTCCTTTGGGAATATCTGGGATAGACTTGATTTGTATTACTTCTTTTTTATTACTTCCTTGGAAGTTGTTCACGGAATGTTGGGTCCGGAGTTTGTGTGCACTTTGTTGAGTTGTCAGTGACGCATGTTGTGCCTGGCGGGTCTACAACTGGACCTTCGAGACCGCATACTGGGAGAGATTGGGCGTGACACTCTATTCCCGGGGCTTGGTCGGTGGCTTACGCCGCATCGATTCTGGCTCTCCTTTCAGGGGGGCGGGGCCTTCTCCGCTAGGGCAGTTTTAGGGCCTTGGTCTTCTTGCTACCCTTTGGATGGTTTAGACTCCTAGGGTCTTTGAACCTCATTTTGTTCCGCTTTTAATGGATCCTCTTCATGGATTAGCGGTGGAACCCTTGATTGGTATGCGAGACATAACAGGATCATGCCTGCATTCTCTGTAAACTGGCAGCGGTGCTGTGGGGTGACTTGCCAGGCGGGGGCCTGGTTTGCCTTCTTCACTGTGCTGGAGGTCTCTTCTAGCTGGAACCCGGTTTTATTGGGGTTGCCTTGTTTCGTTTCGGTTCTGTTTTTTTTCCAGAATTTTATCCACCTTCTTAGGGTCGGGTGCCGACGTGGGACCCTAGTTTCTGAATGTCGCAGAGTTTAGCTCTATGTTGTGGGTTCTATCGCCTTGATATTGGTTCTGCGTTTTTTCGCGGTCCTTTTCTTAGGGTTCCCATTTTTGTTTTGGGTTCCTTTCTCGCGTGAGGAGTGTCTGACCGTAATTTTGGTCGGGGTCCTCCAAGTTTATTTGTGGATCTGGGATAGGGCTGGGGTTCCATGTGGTGTTGGTATAGCTCTGTCAATGCTTGTCCCGGTTTTTCCCTCCTGTATTTGGGTTGCGTTTGGAAGGGGTTCTTCTTTTTCTCTCTTTAGAGAGCCTAGTCCCCTTCTTATAGCTGCTCTGGGCCTTTGTTTTTCTGTGAGGGAATGTGTTCTGGACTTCCTTTGGGGTCCGGTGTTCTGGTGCTGACCTTGCATCAGCATTCCTGTGTGGTGCCTTGGTAAGGGTCACTTTGTCCTCATATCTTCCACAACGGTATCTGTTGTGGGGCCCCTAAATTGCTACCTCAAGTAGTCTCTGCTCCTTTAGGGGCTGGCTCGTTCTGGGTTCGGTGTTCCTCTGGTTCTGGTGGGACTCTGCTCGTGTTTCTGGTCATACTCTTTTGAGGTGGCTGGTGGTGTTTCCTCCCTCTCGTTCAAGGGGGGGAACTCTGTCCCTGGACTTTTCACTGTCGTTGACAGGTTGGTCTTTCTGTGTGTGGGAAATCCTCATTGCAGCATTTCTGCCGTAGTTGAGGACGTCCCTGGTTATCTCAGGATCCTAACCTGTGGTTCTGGTCATCTTGACTTTTCAGCTGCCTCTGTTTCTTTTGGATGCAGTGGGTCCCTGTTGAGGTCTCTGAGGGTTTCGGATTCTCTGAATTTTCCCTCCATGGATTGGTGTTTTGTCTAGGATATTGTTTTTTGCTGGTTCCTTTTATCCCGAGCTGCGGGGTTCTCATACGGAGGCGCCTCGGTCTCTTTTTCGATTTGAGGTTAACTCCTTGGTTCCCTCCAGCTGGGGAGCTGGACAAGGGGGTCTTTTTCCCTTTATCTGTGGCTGCACTATAACGTGCTACTAAGTCGTCTGTGTGGTTTTCTGTTTCTCGAGATACTTTTGTTCTCTTTTGGTCGCGTTTGGCTGATGATGCCCTTTTTTCTGGCATCTAGTGAGGCTTTCTGGAGTCTCCCGAGCTAGTTTGATCTGTCTTTTGGAAGACAGTGTTCTGGTTAGTTATCCATCTACCTTGCTTCTTCCTTTGGGGAGTTGTTGGTCAGGGTTCCTTTATGGGGGCGTGTGTATGGGATCTGCCTTTGGGCGATAGTGCGCTTCGAGTCCTGTTAGTCGGTGGTGTTGCATGTGGTTTTTACCCAGGCTTGTGACTGTCGTTTGTGTCCTTGGGGCCCTTTTTTCTTCATGGATTTGCTCCCTGCTTTTGGATGAAGCGGGGATTTTTTATTTATGGGATGTGGTTCAGTCCTGGTGCCCTCAGATTGGGCCGCCTCTTACCCTCCCGTTTTTGGAAGTGTCCTATTTGGCTTGGGTATAAATTTTCCCACAATGAATGCGGCTGTAGACTCTTTCCCATTAGGAAGAAAAACAAATTATGCTTACCTGATAATTTAATTTTCTTCCGTGGGAAAGAGTCCAAAGCCTCCCGCCCGTTTTTTAGGCTTTTTTGTGTATAGTCTGGCACCCTTTCACCTTGATATTTCTTCCACTGGTCCTTGTTCCTCAGCAGAATGACTGGGGGATAGGGGAGGTGGGAGGAGAATTTGAGCCTTTGGCTGGTGTGTCTTTGCCTCTTCCTGGTAGCCAGGTTCGTATTTCCCACAAGTAATGAATGCGGCTGTGGACTCTTTTTCCACGGAAGAAAATGAAATTATCAGGTAAGCATAATTTGTTTTCCAGTGTATGGTTAATACATTGGAAAACATTAATTGTGTAGAACAACTTGCCATATTTGACTGGTTTGCTGTTAGTTTTCTGCATGCTATTTATTTTCCAAGTTGGAAGGTATTCAACAAAACTGTCACGCACATAATTTGAGTCAGTAATGATCACAAATTCATGAATACCTTGTTCAATAGCCATTTCAATGGTTTTTACAATAGCAGTGAGTTATGCTATTTGACTGGATCTTGGTACAATGTTGAATCCTACAGAAATATTTGGGAATCTGTTTCCCCAAACTATACCAATGCCAGTGACTAATATTTGCACATTATCATAGTGGCATATAAGAACAAATATCCACATATACCCAAGAAAATGTTTGACAATGGTCCTCTTTGTATATTTAATATGAGGAAAGCAATTATTATTAAATCTTCCCCATGATCTTTAGCAGTAGTGTCATGGAGCTCAGCAAGCCCCTGTGTGAGTGGATTCTTTTTATTTTGCTTATAGCTAATTTCTAATGGCCACACTGCTATTGGAAAGGTTCCTATCTCTTATCTTCTCACTTTGCAAACTGCTGGTGTGTCGTTTCTACAATAATTTTCTCGCCCTGTATGTAGCTGCGGAAATTTTGTAGACCCCATACAGTAGATAAGAGGGCTTTTTCACAATCATTAAATTTTATTTCCACTGGGGATAAAGTTTTGCTTGCATAAGCAAAAACTTTACCATTGATCAAATACTAAAGAGGCTTCTTCATTTCTACAGATGCCTTCCTCTGAACTAAAAGGATAAATAGATTGAACTGAAAACATTCCCTCTAGCATGGATGCAAAGGACTGTTCTATTAACTGTTCTTCAGATAAGTACCTTTCAGGTATTAGCCCTATTATATTATTCTGGAATCCAAAAGTATAATAACTGGATTCCAGAGCAAATCCTACTGTAGTTGCCTTGGATAAGGTGATATCCATTGGGGTCACGTTATGAACAATAACATGATTTGGAATCTTTCCAAGATTTACCATGGGAGTATGGGTCATTGTAATGCCCATATTTTGCATTCTCTGGGAGATGCAAGTTAGTGCTTCAGAAGTTTTTTAACTTCAGACCCCTTTTTACCTGAATGGGAAATAGAAATGTATTAGCCCCAGCAGGGATAACAACATCATTAGACACCTGCATATTCACAGCATATGGCATTTGCTGATTTGATTTCATGGCTGCATTTTCATCCTGAAATAATTCAGGGTCCCCTTTTAACCTGCTCCAGAAGCAGAGGTTAAACAAATCTATTTGCATGACATACCTATGCAAGAGATCATTGCCAATGTATATTTGATTATGGGGATTATTCAAAACTAAAAACAGGTGTTTTGCTGACTTATTACCTATAGAGATAGATAATAAACATTAAGCTATAATATTATAGCTTTCAGAATTATCATCTAGGTCATGGATCCAGTGATCTTAGGAAGAAAGGTATTTAATCATTTTAGGATCTATTATTTGTACTAATAAGCCTTGGCTTATATAGCTAGCTTCCTGTTTTAAATTTAATTTGCATACTTGGATTTTCCAATGTCATGCATTTGTATAGGGATAAATAAATCCTCCTTAATTTTCTCAAAGATCGCCCCCTTTAGGAGACAGTCTTCTTGGTGGAGATATTTGGTTAGAACATCACCTTCTAGGGAAACATTTGCTATTTTCCCAGGCAGAATTTTAATTGTATGATCATCAGTGCCCTTTATGGGAGTTTGATCATCTATTTGTAGGATAGCTATTTCAGGTACAGAGCTGTTCCTGAGATTAATATCAACAGCATCTGGCTACTCCTTCACTACATGACAGTTATGTCTTGTGTGAGGTATGCTGCACTGTTTATAATTAATAGGTCTTTTGACCTGGGACCAAATTATATTGTTAATGCAATTATGGCATTTAATCTTTTGAGAAGATCAATAATGAATATTAAGCGATCATTTGGCAAATCCACTATGATTACAGGGTGTATTATTACCCTGTTCCCCAGCTTTAGTTTTAACCATGCAGTGCCCAGGACTTTGAGATAGTCAACCCCAACAACGATTAATGAACCATCAAATTCCCTAAGTTTAGGTTTGTGGGTGGGGGGGGGGGGGGAGGTAATTTTGTTAGCTGTAGGTAGTACCTGTGGGATAAAATAGGTGCTTGAGATCCTGTATCAATCCCATTATAGGGTTGGTGACTGAATCCTGGAGTTCAACTTACACATAATACCTCCCCTCAGATTCTACAAGTTCACACATACAATTATCATGTTTTAACATTTGTGGACTTCTGCCCCAGACAATATGGCTGATTCAGGTAAATCGTGGAGAAGAATAATGAATCTTACCAACCACCTCCTCTAAAATAGGGATGACGGGTTTCCTGCGTAATGAGTAGCAGTCAGGGTTTCCTTTTCCATCTGGACGTTTGTCTGTGTGTCCATCTTTGAGAATCAGACAAAACAAGGATTCTTGAATCCTACGGAGGTGCGCTGGTGTAATCGGAATAATGAAAGTAGATACAGATGGGCAGCACTCTTTGTCGTATCCGTGAAGGCAGAGTCCTAGATATGTAAAAAAATAGAAAGAGGCACAACATAGGGTAATAACATCAGGAGCAGAGATGACCAGTGTAGCAGTGCCCCCCTCCAGGAAACTACTCACAAGTATAGCGGCACATCCAGGGTGCCTAGCCACACCGCACAGGACCAAATAGTCGCCCGAAAGACTTAGATGGAACGTCTATAGGCCAACACCAGTATCAGGTGAAGAGGGGAGGTACAGCAATCACAGGTACGGCTAAATCTCAGAGGAACAGAGATTCGTGAGTGTGTGTGAGCAGCGCATGAATCAAACAGGCTCAGGACGGTCCGTTCTCCCACCAATGAAGATATCAGAGCAAGTAGTAATCGTAAAAAGTGTGATATTTATTAAAGCACACTTGGATAACAGCAACGCGTTTTTTGGATGCTGAGAAACGCGTTGCTGTTATCCAAGTGTGCTTTAATAAATATCACACTTTTTACAATTACTACTTGCTCTGATATCTTTATTGGTGGGAGAACGGACCGTCCTGAGCCTGTTTGATTCAGGCGCTGCTCACACACACTCACGAATCTCTGTTCCTCTGAGATTCAGAGTAAGTTCAGAGTGTGGAGCTACACCCAATGGACCCTTTCAAAAATTGCAATATCATAGGTCAAGGATATCTTTAATATCCAATATATATATATAGTGAGCTGACTATTAAAAATATTAGGAATAGGGCAGGCTATGAACAAAAGATAAAAAGACCCACGACTTAATAAGGCTTAACAGATATGGAAAAACATCCTTAAATGGCTATCAGTGTTCAAATTAGTCCTCCTTGGCAATGCGTCTGTACCAGGCAGACGATAAAACACACAATCAAGTTGAATGAAAAAGTTCCGGTATCTCAGTTTGTGGCTAATACATTCATCCATCCACAGTTCACAATACATGTGCAATAATCTGCGTCCAGGCAAGCACAGTAAAGGTCTATAAACAACCATAGGTGTGTGTTGAAGTAAATAAGCAAAATTCTCACCCCTTTATTGATGCTCCACTCGTGTAGTCGTGCGGTGTCTTCAAGCGGGACCAGCCAATAGTGAGGATTTCTCACCGTTGATTCAGTATGACCCTCCAGCTAGTGCACACATCTTCTTGCGACCGCACGCAAACTCACTAAGCCACGAGGAGCGAGGGGGGCGGTGACGTCATCCACAGCAAGACAAACTGTTCCGGGATCCGGTCTTGACTTGAGCCAATGGGACACATGGTGTGTCTGTAGCCAAAACGGGTCTGTTTAAAGCACCAGCCCTAAATCCCACAGCTCACTATATAGGTGCAAGAAATGTACTGTCCTTCTGGCAAAAATGGGTATCATAATACAAGAGGTGCGGACAGTCCATTTTAAAAACAAAACAATTTTATTGGAAAATTTAAAATACATGGAAAAAACACAAGCTCAAGTAGGCAGAGTAGGCTCACACCTAAACTGGCTTACGCGTTTCGGCTGTTGCCGTAGTCATAGCCATAGGTGCTGGGTCCACTTCCCTCTCTTTTTAAACAACAAATTAAAATTTGATTGGTCAAAAAAGATTTAAAAACAACAAATACGCCTACTAGCCTAATTAACACTTAGGATACTGACATCTCATACAATAATCAAATTTTAGATAGGTTTAGTACTTAACATACGTGGTGGGAGATAGCACACATCTTTGGAGATGGAAATCCCTTCAGACATTTCATTGGAACATATAAACGTTTCATTGATGACTTGGTATTTGTGTGGCACGGACCAGAGGAAACAATTTCACAGTTTGTGGGATTTCTAAACAATAATGATGTGGGCCTGCGGTTCACATTTGAATATGACAAATCTTCTATTAATTTTTTGGATGTGACCCTAATAGGGAACAGTGATGGTACTATAGACTCTACTGTTTACAGGAAGCCCATCTCGGGAAATACTCTTCTCCACGCCGCGAGCAGCCACACAGATCACGTAAGATATGCAGTGGCTAAGGGCCAGTTTAGTTTCATGACATATTGTATTTGTTTTTCACTTAACATACATGTTGATTAATTTCAGGGAACTTTTATACAATAGAAGAGTCTTGGATAATTTATACAGAAGATGGACATTACACCATTCCAATATTTATATATGTAGGTTAATGTACAAGAAACAGGTACTGATTAATATATGCATATATGCACTTGGCTAAACTGATTTAATCTTAAGTTAAAGGCCTTAACAGTAAAAAGCATATGTTCAATGTTTAATGTTTATTGACCATTATATTATACTATTGAAAATTGAAGGTCTATTAAAATGTATAACAGGCTCCAGTATAGTAAGTCTAATATTAGTTTGTTTGTTTGTTATATATAACAATATATGAGTCCTTAAATCTTATATATATATATATATATATACACCATATAAACTATAAAAACTCTGCTAAGTCTCTTTAAATCTGCATTAAAGAAATCGTATGTTGTACTGAACAAAAGGTCTAACCATCTGTGAATATACTAAATATTCCCACTGTATGATAAACTAAGGTTTTTTGAGGTTTAACATTTGCTTTATTTGATAACCATTCTTAACGTATGTCCAATGAAATGTCTGAAGGGATTTCCATCTCCAAAGATGTGTGCTATCTCCCATCACGTATGTTAAGTACTAAACCTATCTAAAATTTGATTATTGTATGAGATGTCAGTATCCTAAGTGTTAATTAGGCTAGTAGGCGTATTTGTTGTTTTTAAAACTTTTTTGACCAATCAAATTTTAATTTGTTGTTTAAAAAGAGAGGGGAGTGGACCCAGCACCTATGGCTATGACTACGGCAACAGCCGAAACGCGTAAGCCAGTTTAGGTGTGAGCCTACTCTGCCTACTTGAGCTTGTGTTTTTTCCATGTATTTTAAATTTTCCAATAAAATTGTTTTGTTTTTAAAATGGACTGTCCGCACCTCTTGTATTATGATACCCTCTGAGATTTAGCCATACCTGTGATTGTTGTACCTCCCCTCTTCACCTGATACTGGCGTTGGTCTTTCGGGCGGGGTTGGTTAGGCACCCTGGATGTGCCGCTATACTTGTGAGTAGTTTCCTGGAGGGGGGCACTGCTACACTGGTCATCTCTGCTCCTGACGTTATTACCCTATGTTGCACCTCTTTCTATTTTTTACACATCTGTGAGAATAATGCTTAGGGACAACTGCAAAATAGGAGAGTTATTAATTCTTCCGGACTGGGTCAATCTGTTATCACAGTTAGGCCTTCCATTGCTGGGCTTTAGGAAGAGATTTTGATTAGTATTATTAACATTTATTATCCCAATAGGCTTTTTCCTCTCCTCAGGTAATACCAGAATATTTATGTTTGTTCCTGTGGCGCATTGTTGGCCACTGGCGCTACTCCTAAAAAAGGATTATTAGGTTGCTGAGCTGTAAAGTCTTGGCTGATAATAAAAAATTGCTCACATAATTGAGTTAGCTGGGTACTAAGTTGACCTACTTGATTGTACAAGTTCTCTACCCATGGACCGATTTATTGATGCCCTAGGGTAATGGATTCCTGGACGATTGGGATCGCTTAAGAATCAGAGTCACTGTATCTATTAAGTGGTTGCCTTTGGAATTCAACTTGTCTTGCATTACTATCCTGGGGTGCCCTATTTAATGGGGTGTTTGGTTACTTTGAGGGTATCTGGGCCTCTCAGGGTACCTATTTTCTCAGGGAAACTTATCATTTTGAGGCTACCTATGCCTTTCAGGATACCTATTTTCACAGGGACACCGGTTACCTTGTGGGTATCTGTAAATTTGGGAATACCTACTTTATTGGGGAGACCTATTTATCTGGATACCCCCACCATTGGGAGTATATTCCCTTCTACCAGCCTCTGCGCCTCAGCCCTTTGTGGGGGAGGGGCAGATTTAAAACTTTGTTGGGAAGGCCTGTTGTTTCCTCTGGCCAACTCCAAATAAATTTTCTTTTTGGACTCTAAATTTAGGGGGCTAGGTGACACCCTAGCTTCGGCTACTATTTTATGGTTAGGCCTAGTGTCTTAACCTCATATTCACTGGTTAGCTGTATGGAGTACAGTTATGTACTCTCTCTAACCAGCCAATACAATGAACAGTTATCACCAAAGTCTCTAGCCAGATTTACTTTGATGTGTGAGGGCAATGCTTCATAGAATAAATTCTGGGCTTTCAAATTTGGGTTTGCTTTCTGCCGTGCAGTAAGCTCCTTTCAGTATAGAAAGGAATTCAATTGTTCTCTGATTTGGTCCACCTTTCAGACTGTAGATAGCTGCTTTTGCAGTGGTGGCCGTACTTCCGAAATTCTATTTTACACTGCTGCTTTGTTTCACTCCAAGAATGGATGTTCATATCTTTCAGTGAATCAAATAATTTATGGTGCTTACCCTCAAATATCCATGGCAGAAAGTAAATTCTAGACTGCTCACTATTAACATTAAATATAGATAAAGCATTTTCATAGGCCTCTAAGTGATCAATTATAGAAGTGGGCCCCCTTTTGGAGAATGTAGGTACTGCATCTCTTATGAATTTAATTATGTTGGGTTCTTCTGGGAACCTTATTATTATGGCTGGAGCACCCTCTATCTGTCCTATTTTTACTAAGGGAAGTTCCCACAGGTGCATTTATTTTGATATGGGCTGAGTAGCTGGCTCCGCCCTCTGACTAACTATAGTAACTGCCATCTTCCTCCTCTGAGGCGTAATAATTATCTTGTCCCTCAGTGTTAGGTGATGAACTAATTGGAAAGTTTTTTTGAGTCATTTGGGGATCTCTGTTTAAACTCTTCCCTAATATCTTGGAGCTCACTTCTCACAAATTCTTTAATGGATTTAATAATCTCTGTATTATCATTTTCTTTACTAGTTAAGGGTTGCTCATTATTTCTGAACTGTCTTTCTAGTTAATTTATTTCTGTCTTATGCTGTTTTTCAGCTTAAAAATGTATTTTTCTCTTAATTTAATTTTTTTCCTGGCTCTCTGTCAATTGTTCATTTAAGCTTTTCAATTTAGATATTAATTTTTTATTATGTCTATCTAAGGTAGCAATGTTTTGGGTAACTGTATCAATGTCACTTTGGGCTAGTTCCAAATTTTCTTCGCATTTGCGTAATGAGCGATTTTCATCTCTCAGTCACTGTAATTGCAAGTCCTGTCCTATAATTTGAGTAGACAGTTCATCATTAATACATATTATAAGCGGCCATGATTTGAGAATAATCTTGTCACACTTTTTAGATACCTTGTACTGATTAATTTTTAATAATTCTTGGATAATTCACTTGTTTCATTCCACGTATTAATAGCAATATTTTTGGCCTTAGTTGTAAACATTTCAACATATGCATTCACATCACCCTCAAAATTAAACCTATTTGTGATGTGACCGATAACTTCCATTCTAAGACATTTTGCCTAGGTTATATGATTAATGGGCAATTTTGGGGAACACATTTTAACTATGTTTACAGATTAATTTGAGTTACTTCTTGTCACAGACATTGTGATTTTATCTTAGTATTTAACTTAAATCGCTAATACAATTTTAGAGGTATCACTATTTTTTACAACAATTTATCCAATATGATCCTGTTATTAGCAAATATCTATAGCTTATTACAAAATATATTATATCACAGTGCTAAAAATTTAATGATCTCCAGCTGTGTGCCTCCAGTAATATTAGTACACCTTAGGTATTCCCCCCAATAAATTAGTACAATTTATGGATTATGAATATTAATAATTAATAACAATATTAAAAGTATTGTCAGCAATACCTCCAATGAATATAGTAGAATCTTAGCAGTACACTCCAGTCAAATATTACATAATCTCTGTAGTGTACTCCAAAGTAATACTGTTGAGATGTTCAGCAATTAACGACAATAAAATTATTATTAAACAATATTTAATCCAAAATTAAAATAAATTTCAAAATTCTTGATCAGGTAAATTTTTATAAACACGGTAACTATATTTATGCAGTAAACAGAAAACCACTTATGACCAGATATATATGATCAATTATTACAATAAAAAAAACATAAAATAAGCAAGAGATATTTAGGTTACTTCATTTTCAATTAAATAGTCTTTTACCATGGATATGGACACTATTATTTAGAAATTAACCTTACTCAAAATTAATTATCAAATATCACAACTGAATTTACTGGAACCATTTATAAATATAAGCCAAATAATATGATTAGTGATGTCGCGAATTGTTCGCCGGCGAACATAGCTTGTTCGCGTTCGCCTCGGCGGGCGAACATATGCGATGTTCGATCTGCCCCCTATTCGTCATCATTGAGTAAACTTTGACCCTGTATCTCACAGTCTGCAGACACATTCCAGCCAATCAGCAGCAGACACTCCCTCCCAGACCCTCCCAGCTCCTGGACAGCAGCCATTTTAGATTCATTCAGAAGCTGCTTTCTTAGTGAGAGGAGGGACAGTGTAACTGCTGCTGATTTAATAGGGAAATTGATAGCTAGGCTAGTGTATTCAGTGTCCACTACAGTCCTGAAGGACTCATCTGATCTCTGCTGTAAGGACAGCACCCCAAAAAGCCCTTTTTAGGGCTGCTTTTTTTTTCCCTGTGTAATCTAATTGCAGTTGCCTACCTGCCAGCGTGTGTGTCAGGCTCACAGCGTATACTGTGCCCACTTGCCCAGTGCCACCACTCATATCTGGTATAACAGTAGTGTAAATCATTTAAAAAAAAAAAAAAAAAAAAAACTTTGACTGTGAAACATCAGTCTGCTAGTGTAATCTAAATGCAGTTGCCTGCCTGCTAGCGTGTGTGCCAGGCCCACTTGCCCCATGCCACCACTCATATATGGTGTAACAGTAGTGTAAATAATTTAAAAAAAAACTTTTTTGACTGTGAAACATCAGTCTGCTAGTGTAATCTAATTGCAGTTGCCTGCCTGCCAGTGTGTGTGTGTGTGTCAGGCCCACTTGCCCAGTGCCACCACTCATATCTGGTGTAACAGTAGTGTAAATAATAAAAAAAAAAAAACTTTTTTGACCGTGAAACATCAGTCTGCTAGTGTAATCTAATTGCAGTTGCCTGTCTGCCAGCGTGTGTGCCAGACTCACAGCGTATACTGTGCCCACTTGCCCAGTGCCACAACTCATATCTTGTTTAATAGCAGTGTAAGTGTACATTTTAAAAAAAAAATGACAGGCAGGTGCCGTCGTGGTGCTGTGATTCCCTTTGGCCATAGAATAATGCCCAGTGTTCAGAGGCCACGTCCCATGAACTCAAAAAGTTCTGAGGAGGACATAGTTGACTTTTTAACACAGGACACCCAATCTTCTATAGCATCCGCTCCGAACCTTGACGCACCATCCTCCTCCAGCTTATCTTCGGGCACCTCTCAAGTTACCACCACCAACACTAGCACCACAGCCGCTTCACTTGATCTGTCAGAGGAGTTTTTTACACATCAGTTGGAAGAAATGAGTGATGCGCAACCATCATTGACAGAGGATGTAGATAACAGTGATATCTCTCAGTCAGGCAGCATTACAGACATGGACGTACGGTGTGATGATGATGTACCCGCTGCTGCTTCCTTTGTTGATTTGTCAGATACAAGTGAAGCCGTTGATGATGACAATGCGTCCGTGGATGTCACGTGGGTGCCCGCTAGAAGAGAAGAACAGGGGGAAAGTTCAGATGGGGAGACAGAGAGGAGGAGACGAGTTGGAAGCAGGGGGAGGTCGTCGCAAGGAGCTAGTGGCACAGTCAGACAGCATGCATTGGCACGCCAATCAACGCATGTTGTTGCCACCACCGGAATGCCGTCATCGCAGAGCTCAGCAGTGTGGCATTTTTTTTGTGTGTCTGCCTCTGACAACAGCGATGCCATTTGCAACCTGTGCCAAAAGAAACTGAGTCGTGGGAAGTGCAACACCCACCTAGGTACAACTGCTTTGCGAAGGCACATGATTGCACATCACAAACACCTATGGGATCAACACATGAGTAGAAGCAGCACACAAACTCAAAGCCGCCATCCTCCTCCTGGTCCAGCATCTTCAGCCACATCAACCTCTGCTGTCCTCCTTGCCCCCTCGCAACCATCCGCCACTCCGTCTCTCTTCCGGAGCAGTTCCTGCTCATCTGCCCACAGTCGGGTGTCTGTCAAGGACATGTTTGAGCGTAAGAAGCCAATGTCACAAAGTCACCCCCTTGCCCGGCGTCTGACAGCTGGCTTGTCTGAACTCTTAGCCCGCCAGCTTTTACCATACAAGCTGGTGGAGTCTGAGGCATTCAAAAAATTTGTAGCTATTGGGACACTGCAGTGGAAGGTACCCGGCCGAAATTTCTTTTCACAAAAGGCAATCCCCAACCTGTACGCGATTGTGCGAAAGGAAGTAATGGCATGTCTGGCACACAGTGTTGGGGCAAGGGTCCATATGACCACTGATAGCTGGTCTGCAAAGCATGGTCAGAACAGGTATATCACCTACACTGCGCATTGGGTAAACCTGCTGACGGCTGCCAAGCATGGAATGCGTGGCTCTGCAGAGGAGGAGTTGGTGACACCGCCACGACTTGCAGGCAGGCCTGCTGCCACCTCCTCTACTCCATCCTCTTCCATAACCTCCTCGGCTGAGTCCTCTTCTGCTGCTGCGTCTTGCTCCACATCAACGGCACCCCCCAGCTCCGCAGGTACTATTCCACACCCCGGATACGGCAGTGTCACGCCGTCTTGGGGTTGACTTGCCTGAAAGCAGAGAGTCACACCGGACCAGCACTCCTGTCCGCCCTGAATGCACAGGTGGATCAGTGGCTGACTCCGCATCAACTGGAGATTGGCAAAGTGGTTTCTGACAACGGAAATAATTTGGTGGCGGCATTGAAATTGGGCAAGTTGACACATGTGCCGTGCATGGCACATGTGTGTAATCTGATCGTACAACGCTTTGTGCATAAGTACCCAGGCTTACAGGACGTCCTGAAGCAGGCCAGGAAGGTGTGTGGCCATGGCGCACTTTTCCGATATCCAGCGGTGAAACAACATGCCAGTGAGGCGCTTGATTTGCGACAGCCCGACACGTTGGAATTCAACACTCCTAATGTTCGACCGCCTGCTCCAACAAGAAAAAACATAATTTATGTAAGAACTTACCTGATAAATTCATTTCTTTCATATTAGCAAGAGTCCATGAGCTAGTGACGTATGGGATATACATTCCTACCAGGAGGGGCAAAGTTTCCCAAACCTTAAAATGCCTATAAATACACCCCTCACCACACCCACAATTCAGTTTAACGAATAGCCAAGAAGTGGGGTGATAAGAAAAAAGTGCGAAAGCATATAAAATAAGGAATTGGAATAATTGTGCTTTATACAAAAAAATCATAACCACCACAAAAAAGGGCGGGCCTCATGGACTCTTGCTAATATGAAAGAAATGAATTTATCAGGTAAGTTCTTACATAAATTATGTTTTCTTTCATGTAATTAGCAAGAGTCCATGAGCTAGTGACTTATGGGATAATGACTACCCAAGATGTGGATCTTTCCACACAAGAGTCACTAGAGAGGGAGGGATAAAATAAAGACAGCCAATTCCTGCTGAAAATAATCCACACCCAAAATAAAGTTTAATGAAAAACATAAGCAGAAGATTCAAACTGAAACCGCTGCCTGAAGTACTTTTCTACCAAAAACTGCTTCAGAAGAAGAAAATACAACAAAATGGTAGAATTTGGTAAAAGTATGCAAAGAGGACCAAGTTGCCGCTTTGCAAATCTGATCAACCGAAGCTTCATTCCTAAACGCCCAGGAAGTAGAAACTGACCTAGTAGAATGAGCTGTAATCCTATGAGGCGGAGTCTTACCCGACTCAACATAGGCAAGATGAATTAAAGATTTCAACCAAGATGCCAAAGAAATGGCAGAAGTTTTCTGGCCTTTCTAAAACCGGAAAAGATAACAAATAAACTAGAAGTCTTTCGGAAAGACTTAGTAGCTTCAACATAATATTTCAAAGCTCTAATAACATCCAAAGAATGCAACGATTTCTCCTTAGAATTCTTAGGATTAGGACATAATGAAGGAACCACAATGTCTCTACTAATGTTGTTGGAATTCACAACTTAGGTAAAAATTCAAAAGAAGTTCGCAACACCGCCTTATCCTGATGAAAAATCAGAAAAGGAGACTCACAAGAAAGAGCAGATAATTCAGAAACTCTTCTGGCAGAAGAGATGGCCAAAAGGAACAAAACTTTCCAAGAAAGTAATTTAATATCCAATGAATGCATAGGTTCAAATGGAGGAGCTTGAAGAGCCCCCAGAACCAAATTCAAACTCCAAGGAGGAGAAATTGACTTAATGACAGGCTTTATACGAACCAAAGCTTGTACAAAACAATGAATATCAGGAAGAATAGCAATCTTTCTGTGAAAAAGAACAGAAAGAGCAGAGATTTGACCTTTCAAGGAACTTGCGGACAAACCCTTATCTAAACCATCCTGAAGAAACTGTAATATTCTCGGTATTCTAAAAGAATGCCAAGAAAAATGATGAGAAAGACACCAAGAAATATAAGTCTTCCAGACTCTATAATATATCTCTCTGGATACAGATTTACGAGCCTGTAACACAGTATTAATCACAGAGTCAGAGAAACCTCTTTGACCAAGAATCAAGCGTTCAATCTCCATACCTTTAAATTTAAGGATTTCAGATCCTGATGGAAAAAAGGACCTTGCGACAGAAGGTCTGGTCTTAGCGGAAGAGTCCACGGATGGCAAGAGGCCATCCGGACAAGATCCGCATACCAAAACCTGTGAGGCCATGCCGGAGCTACCAGCAGAACAAACGAGCATTCCTTCAGAATCTTGGAGATTACTCTTGGAAGAAGAACTAGGGGCGGAAAGATATAGGCAGGATGATACTACCAAGGAAGTGATAATGCATCCACTGCCTCCGCCTGAGGATCCCGGGATCTGGACAGATACCTGGGAAGTTTCTTGTTTAGATGAGAAGCCATCAGATCTATTTCTGGAAGTTCCCACATTTGAACAATCTGAAGAAATACCTCTGGGTGAAGAGACCATTCACCCGGATGCAACGTTTGGCGACTGAGATAATCCGCTTTCCAATTGTCCATACCTGGGATATGAACCGCAGAGATTAGACAGGAGCTGGATTCCGCCCAAACCAAAATTCGAGATACTTCTTTCATAGCCAGAGGACTGTGAGTCCCTCCTTGATGATTGATGTATGCCACAGTTGTGACATTGTCTATCTGAAAACAAATGAACAACTCTCTCTTCAGAAGAGGCCAAGACTGAAGAGCTCTGAAAATTGCACGGAGTTCCAAAATATTGATCGGAAATCTCACCTCCTGAGATTCCCAAACCCCTTGTGCCGTCAGATACCCCCACACAGCTCCCCAACCTGTAAGACTTGCATCTGTTGAGATTATAGTCCAGGTCGGAAGAACAAAGAAGCCCCCTGAACTAAACGATGGTGATCTGTCCACCATGTCAGAGAGTGTCGTAAAATCGGTTTAAAGATATTAATTGAGATATCTTTGAGTAATCCCTGCACCATTGGTTCAGCATACAGAGCTGAAGAGGTCGCATGTGAAAACGAGCAAAGGAGATTGCATCTGATGCGGCAGTCCTAAGACCCAACATTTCCATGCATAAGGCTACCAAGGGAATGATTGTGACTGAAGGTTTTGACAAGCTGATATCAATGTAAAACTTCTCTTGTCTGACAAGGACAGAGTCATAGACACTGAATTTATCTAGAAACCTAAAAAGGTTACCCTTGTCTGAGGAATCAATGAACTGATTGGTAAATTGATCCTCCAACCATGAACTTGAAGAAACAACACAAGTCGATTCGTATGAGATTCTTCGAAAATGAGAAGACTGAGCAAGTACCAAGATATCGTCCAAATAAGGAAATACCAAAACCCTATTCTCTGATTACAGAAAGAAGGGCACCGAGAACCTTTGAAAAAAATTCTTGGAACTGAGGCTAGGCCAAACGGTAGAGCCACAAAACTGGTAATGCTTGTCTAAAAAGAGAATCTCAGACACAAAAGTGATCTGGATGAATCGGAATATGCAGATACACATCCTGTAAATCTATTGTAGACATATAATGCCCTTGCTAAACAAAAGGCAGGATAGTCCTACAGTAACCATCTTGAATGTTGGTATCCTAACATAACGATTCAATAATGATAGATCCGGAACTGGTCTGAAGGAATTGACCTTCTTTGGTACAATGAAGAGATAAAATAAAACCCCAGCCCCTGTTCCAGAACTGGAACTGGCATAAATACTCCAGCCAACTCTAGATCTGAAACACATTTCAGAAATGCTGAGCCTTTGCTGTGTTAACTGGGACACGGGAAAGAAAAGAATCTCTTAGCAGGAGGCCTTAACTTGAAGCCAATTCTGTACCTTTCTGAAACAATGTTTCTCAAACCAGAGATTAAGAACGGAATTGATCCAAATTTCTTTGAAGAAAACGTAATCTGCCCCATACCAGCTGAGCTGGAATAAGGGCCGCACCTTCATAGGTACTTAGGAGCTGGCTATAGATTTCTATAAGGCTTGGATATATTCCAAACTGGAAATAGTTTCCAAACTGATACCGCTCCTGAGGATGAAGGATCAGGCTTTTGTTCCTTGTTGAGAAAGGAATGAAAATGATTATTTACCCTGGAAAGAAAGAGAAAGCAAAGTTGACTTAGAAGACATGTCAGCATTCCAAGTTTAATCCATAAAGCTTTTCTAGCTAAAATAGCTAGAGACATATACCTGACATCAACTCTAATGATATCAAAAGATGGTATCACCAATAAAATTATTAGCATGTTATAGAATAATAATAATGTTATAAAATTATGATCTGTTACTTGTAGCGCTAAAGCTTCTAACCAAAAAGTTGAAGCTGCAGCAACATCCGCTAAAAATATAGCAGGCCTAAGAAGATTACCTGAACATAAGGAAGCTTTTCTTAGAAAGGATTCAATTTTCCTATCTAAAGGATCCTTAAATTAAGTACTATCTGCCATAGGAATAGTAGTACATTAGCAGGAGTAGAGAGAGCCCCATAACCTTAGGGATTTTTGTCCCAAAAAACTCTAATCTGTCAGATGGCACAGGATATAATTTGCTTAAACGTCTAGAAGGAGTAAATAAATTACCCAAATTATTCCATTCCCTGGAAATTACTTCAGAAATAGCATCAGGGAGATAAAACACTTCTGGAATAACTACAGGAGATTTAAAAACCTTATTTAAACGTTTACATTTAGTATCAAGAGGACCAGAATCCTCTATTTCTAATGCAAATAACACTTCTTTAAGTAAAGAACGAATAAATTCCATCTTGAACAAAATACAAAGATTTATCAGCATCAACCTCTGAGACAGAAACCTCTGAACCAGAAGAACCATTATCAGTATCAGAATGATGATGTTCATTTAAAAATTCATCTGAAAAAAGAGAAGTTTTAAAAGACTTTTATGTAAACTAGAAGGAGAAATAACAGACATAGCCTTCTTAATGGATTTAAAAAATAAAATCTCTTATGTTATCAGGAACATTCTGAAAATTAGATGTTGACGGAACAGCAACAGGTAATGTAACAGTACTAAAGGAAATTTTATCTGCATTAATAAGTTTGACATGACATGCAATACAAATAACAGCTGGAGAAACAGATACCAAAAGTTTATAGCAGATACACTTAGCTTGGTAGCTCCAGCACTGTGCAGTGATTTTCCTGAAGTATCTTCTGACTCAGTTGCAACGTGGAACATCTTGCAATATGTAAAAGAAAAAAACAACATATAAAGCAAAATTGATCAAATTCCTTAAATGACAGTTTCAGGAATGGGAAAAAAATGCCAGTGAACAAGCTTCTAGCAACCAGAAGCAATAAATAATGAGACTTAAATAATGTGGAGACAAAAAAGACGCCCACATTATTTGGCGCCTAAATGCTTTTGGCGCCAAAAATGACGCCACATCCGGAACGCCGACATTTTTGACGCAAAAAAAACGTCAAAAAATGACGCAACTTCCGGCGACAAGTATGACGCCGGAAACAGAAAAAAAATTTTGCGCCAAAAAAGTCCGCGCCAAGAATGACGCAATAAAATGAAGCATTTTCTGCCCCCGCGAGCCTAACAGCCCACAGGGAAAAAGTCAAATTTTTTAAGGTAAGAAAAAATGATTGAAACAAATGCATTTATCCCAAATATGAAACTGACTGTCTGAAAAATAAGGAATGTTGAACATTCTGAGTCAAGGCAAATAAATGTTTGAATACATATATTTAGAACTTTATAAATAAAGTGCCCAACCATAGCTTAGAGTGTCACAGAAAATAAGATTTACTTACCCCAGGACACTCATCTACATGTTTGTAGAAAGCCAAACCAGTACTGAAACGAGAATCAGCAGAGGTAATGGTATATATAAGAGTATATCGTCGATCTGAAAAGGGAGGCAAGAGATGAATCTCTACGACCGATAACAGAGAACCTATGAAAAAGACCCCGTAGAAGGAGATCACTGCATTCAAATAGGCAATACTCTCCTCACATCCCTCTGACATTCACTGCACGCTGAGAGGAAAACCGGGCTCCAACTTGCTGCGGAGCGCATATCAACGTAGAATCTAGCACAAACTTACTTCACCACCTCCATCGGAGGCAAAGTTTGTAAAACTGAATTGTGGGTGTGGTGAGGGGTGTATTTATAGGCATTTTAAGGTTTGGGAAACTTTGCCCCTCCTGGTAGGAATGTATATCCCATACGTCACTAGCTCATGGACTCTTGCTAATTACATGAAAGAAAGCAGTTAATGAGTATTTGTATGACCGGGGTGCTAGGACAGCCTCTGCGGAGCTGGGAATTTTTTTGCCACGTTACTGGGCGCTCATGCGCAATGCCTGTAGGCTCATGCGTCCTTTTGAGGAGGTGACAAACCTAGTCAGTCGCACCGAAGGCACCATCAGCGACGACATACCATTTGTTTTCTTCCTGGAGCGTGCCCTGCGAAGAGTGCTGGATCAAGCCGTAGATGAGTGTGAAGAGGAAGAGTTGTGGTCACCATCACCACCAGAAACAGCCTTATCAGCATCGCTTGCTGTACCTGCGGCAACGCTGGAAGAGGATAGTGAGGAAGAGGAGTCAGAGGAGGAATGTGGCTTTGAGGAGGAGGAGGAAGACCAACCACAACAGGCATCCCAGGGTGCTCGTTGTCACCTATCTGGTACCCGTGGTGTTGTACGTGGCTGGGGGGAAGAAGATACCTTCAGTGACATCACTGAGGACGAGGAACGGGACATGAGTAGCTCGGCATCCAACCTTGTGCAAATGGGGTCTTTCATGCTGTCGTGCCTGTTGAGAGACCCTGGTATAAAAAAGCTGAAGAACGACCTGTACTGGGTGTCCACGCTACTAGACCCCCGGTATAAGCATATACAATTTGGATAAGTTTTCTGCAAGAGACTTGCAACTGAAGATAATAATAATGGAAACTACAACAGCTACAGATGGAACAAAAACGTTTGCCTATACAGACACGGAAGCTGCAAAGATTATGACTATATCTAAAAGTTCAAGAGACTTTTTAAAATCATCTCCTGTTGAGAACTTAAGCAAGGAGTATGAGAGGCTGATAACTAGAAACCTAAAATGGGACCTACACGTCAGTACTCTATCCAAATTCCAAGAGGGCTTAGAAAGAGCACTTGCCCCACACTATTAAGGAACAACAAGGAGTACTGCAATAAATTCGAAGCTATACTAAACAAGTGCTCTTATGACTTGATACTCAAAGTGGAATTTTTGACGAAATAAATAGCCGCACAAGAGGAACAAATAAGCCAAAACAAAGAGGAAATGGCGAAAGTTATGACCATGGAGGAAATGGATACACTGATTAAACAAACACAAGTGGAAACACAGGAGATGGAAAAAATTATTAAGGAACGCAAACGACAGAAATTTTGCCGAGATGAAGACGATTATAATACTGGAAAAGTATATAAATGGAGGAACAACGTCGAAACGGGTCGCCATGGCAACGTATACAACAAAGGATACACAGGACGTAGATCCAATAGAAAACCAGAACAAACACCAGGTAATCAGGAACATCAAGTGACGCCTGGATCAGAAAGTTCCTCCTCCCCTTTAGACACGAGTGGAGAGGATGTCAGTCGCGGAAGAGAGCGGGGAGAAAACATCAGAGAAGGGAACGTGAGAAGATCAAGCCGGAAGGGGAGGGGCAGACAACGCCATTATTAACATCAAGAGAAAGGGACGCCATTATTGAAGACAAGGTAAATAATGGTGACACAAGCCAAATACTCCCCACTGTACTAAATATATCAGGAACAGTAATCACAAAAGAAGAAGATAATTTACTAGAAAAAGGGACTGTCATTTTGTCCTTATACTGAAACAAGCTTTTTTGAACTGGAAAAGGACTTACAAAGATTTTCTAGAAATGTTAAGTTAAAATTATGGCTTGATCAAAAAGATAACACTAGCACACAAAATAGCAATGAAAAATACACTGAAAATACGTGCTGGGCTTTGAAACAATTTAAATTTGAGAAATAAAAGCACATTTAATCCAGCAATTGTGAACCATAGTCTTAATACCTTTATAGAATTAGTAAACAATGATATAGACAAATTGAAAATAAATGGAAAGAGAAAACAAAATGTTGCTCACAATTTAAGTAAAAATTAATATGGGGCTATTAAAACATTAAAAGAAAAGTCAGATAAGATCATAATTAAGAAAGCCGACAAGGGCGGAGTCACAGTGATCCTGAATAAGGATTACTACATAAAAGAGATACAGGAACAAATGGGTGACAGAGAGACATATAAAAAAAATAGGATTTAATCCTGTATTTAGGATACAAAAAGAGATATCTAATATACTTGAGAAAGCATTCAAAGAGTTACTTGTTGATAAAAAATTAAGAGTTTTTATATAATAAAGAACCAAGAAATCCCATCTTCTACACAGTTCCAAAGGTCCACAAGAATGCCACCAAGCCTCCAGGGAGGCCGATAGTGTCTAGTGTAGAATCAGCCTTCACCAACATATCTATATTTTTAGATAACATCTTACAGAGCAATGGTAACACAAACACCATCATATTTAAAAGGATACTAGAGATTTTTAAGAAAAAGCAAATAATGTAGTTTTGGAATCAGATACGTTTATTCTTTTTAATATGGACGTCAAAAGCCTGTATACGGCTATAAAACACGAGACGGGACTAGGTATAATAAGGAAAACATCTTGAATAAAAAATACTCTGAAAATCAGGTAGATTTTATAGAAAACCTGTTAAGGTTAATTCTGTATTGGAATCATTTTCTTTTTGAAGATAGTTGGTACATCCAAATCAAGGGAACAGCTATGGGGACCAACGTTGCCCCATCATATGCCAACTTATTCATGAGTGAAATAGAAGAGAAGGTCATCTATGAAAATATTACATTTATCAAATATGGAGCCACAAGGTGGCGCTACATAGATGACGTGTGTGGCATATGGTGGGGCAGCGTTGAGTCCCTGTTACAATTTTCTAAAGAGATTAACTCTGCAGTGAGAGGTCTGGAATTCTCAGTAGAGTTATCAAAGAAGGTAACAAGAAGGTAACAAGTTAACGTTTGACATTTACAAGAAAAGCACTGATCGCAATACACTACTGAGATATGACAGTTTCCACCCTAAAAATCTAATAAAATCCCTCCCTAAAAGTCAACTAATAAGAGTGGAAAGGATAGTAAGCAAAGAAGAAACTAAAAAACAAAGAATACAAGAAATGAAAGAAAAATTTAAAGAAAGAGGGTACCCTGAAACACTCAATGATCAAATTAAAGCTATTATTGAAGGCGAGAAAAAAGCCAAAGAGAAACAACAGAACAAGTTGGTGCTAGTTACACAATACAACCCTCTGAGTAATAAAATTAACAGGATAGTGAGGAAACATAGGCACATACTCAAGTATTGTAACAAAGAGATAAATGAATTTAAAGAAGTACCCCTTATGGAGTACAGAAGAGTGAAAAATCTAGGGGATCATTTAACAAAAACAGATGTTGGATCCAAAAAGAAAGATAGACAAACATTTCTAGATAAGAAAAATCTAGGATGCTTCCCATGTCTGGGATGCATGAGTTGCAGTTCTATGATAAATGGTAATAGTTTCTTTCATCTAAGGAGAGGTAAAACATATTCAATAAGAGATTACTATACTTGTGAATCAACACATTATCTACCTAATAAAATGCCCATGTTCCCTAATTTACATAGGTGAGACCATACGTATGGCTAGAGATAGGATGTCACAACATAGGTCTAATATTAGGAACAATAACACAGAAGCACCAGTATCACATCATTTTTTAAAGTGTGGCCACCAAATAAGTCAACTAAGATGGCAGATAATAGATAGTGTAGGCCCTCAAAGAAATGGCAGCAATAGGGAGAAATTGGTAAAACAAAAGGAAATGTTTTGGATTAGGGAATTAGAAAGTATGATACCAAAAGGATTGAATAGAGAATATGATTGGACAGTCTTCCTTTAAGATATAACATAAAACTTAAAATTATTTAACTAAATGTTAAAGAAATAAAAAACATATGATAAAGGTTTGACAAATATAGGCAAACGTGTTGTATTACTTTGTTACTTTTTTGCTATTGTGTATAGCTTAGCAATTTTTTTTATGTGTTTTTAAATATATGGTGTAATTATGGTTTCACCACAAGAGGGCAGCAGAGCCACTAATAAAGTGGTTGGCGCAAATTTTAAAAGGTATATAAAGGTGGAGGTATTAAACACATATGTAAAGCATGAGTAAGGGTTGTTACCCGAAATGTCGCTTATTACTTGGGATGTCTGAGTGACCAATAAAGAATATTGAATAAGCAAAGAAGCGCTGTGGACATTTACTTATTACTTCGGTATAAGCATAAAGTGCCAGAAATGTTACCGAATTACAACAAGTCGGAAAGGATGCAGCATTTCCAAAATAAATTAAATATAAGGGTGATGTCACAGCACAACGTGAATCTAACAGGGAAGAGCTGAAAGTAATCCTCCGACTCCCACGACCACGCCGGTAAGGACAGGACGCTTTACAGACGTGTTGTTGATGGAGGTCTTGATAAAGGCTATTATTAGCTGAAACGCGTAGATGATACTACTCAGCTCCCAGACCTAAAGACTCGTTATCACAGATCTCCCAGGACCATTATCAGTATTGCACTAAAAGAATTAGGTGCAAACTGAATTGGTAGGAGATTTTGTCAGATTCCACTCCCAGAACCAATTCTGAACATTGATAGAAGCGGTAGGAGACGGGAAATCAACAGACAACTTTTTCAAAAAGTGCGCGCACTCATCATACTCCACACGGATTGGATAAAATTCGACACACTAAAGACAGACTGTAAGCGGACAAGTACGCCGAAGCATTAAGTGAAACAAACTAGCTTCTAAGAGTAAGTACAAAGGCAATGACCACTAGCTCTGAAGCCGAAGAAACAACAGTGAGTACAAATTTAAGTTACAATATAGTAACAACCGGAAATGTAATAATAAGCAAACTACATTTTGAAACAGCTGCTCACTCATTGAAACAACCGAGCAGTTCAGTATCCATTTTACAACATCATTGTACCCAAACATACTACGATACAGATCTGTATTGACTTAGAATTTATTATTCACGCGGTGAAGAAGAAAGTCAAAATTAACGAACTGACTTATTACCCATATCTTACTGAATATAACACCACATCAAATTGAGCATTTGAAAACATCGCAAGTGTCTGAAATTTTCCTCTGCATTCAATATATGGCTGATAGTTGCAGCTGATCCTGAGACGCCTATATCAGTAGATTATTGTATCATTGTTTTTATATGCATAAGTTTAAAGTTTAAATGCAACAGTTTATATGCAGCAGTACATTGAACTTTAATTTTTAGCGACACCGGTGTCTATATTTTTATCGATTTTTATAATAATCACAGTATTCACTGAGATATTTAAGTGTCAATTTCTTTTTATATTTTTTATTATTAAATATATTTGTATCCATAATTGTGAGTTCTTCTTTTCTGTCAGTCTCAATTAGAGAGAACATTGGGTCCGCAAGTTGGAACTTATCTGGCATTTTGAATTATAACTAATTAAGATTACTTATCCAAGATTTTATATATTCACATAGTCATTCGCGATAAGTTATATTCTTTATATTTTATATATACATTGTTTTATTATTATTTTTTTGAATTTCAACATTTTAGCCACTCTATCAGTCATCCTTTTGGTGCGCCTCTAACAAACAGCAACTCTATGTCTATCACCTCTGTTCTAACTCGTGAGAAATTAGAATAGTTAGTAGGCCAGTACTGTATCCACTAAGTATTAGTGTACACCCACCTATCGAATTGCAGTTGCCTGACTGCCAGCGTGTGCCAGGCCCACTTGCCAACTAGTGCCACCAATCATATTTGTTTTAACAGTAGTGTAAATATTTAAAAAACTTTTTTGACTGTGAAACATCAGTCTGCTATTGTAATCTAATTGAAGTTGCCTGCCTGCCTGCCAGCGTGTGTGCCAGGCCCACTTGCCAAGTTAGTGGCACCACTCATATTTGTTGTAACAGTAGTGTAAATATTTAAAAAAAAAAAAAAAAAAACTTTTTTGACTGTGAAACATCAGTCTGCTAGTGCAATCGAATTGCAGTTGCCTGCCAGTGTATGTGCCAGGCCCACTTGCCAACTAGTGCCACCAATCATATTTGTTATAACAGTATTGTAAATATTAAAAAAAAAAAAAATTATCTGTGAAACATCATTCAGCTAGTGTAATCTGATTGAAGTTGCCTGCCTGCCTGCCAGCGTGTGTGCCAGGCCCACTTGCCAACTAATGCCACCAATTATATTTGTTTTAACAGTAGTGTAAATATTTAAAATAAAAAAAATTTGGACTGTGAAACAGTCTGCTATTGTAATCTTATTGCATTTGCCGGCCTGCCAGCGTGTGTGCCAGGCCCACTTGCCAAGTTAGTGGCACCACTCATATTTGTTGTAACAGTAGTTTAAATATTTTAAAAATAAACATTTTTTAACTGTGAAACATCAGTCTGCTTTTTTGTGTCAGGCTCACAGCGTATACTGTGCCCACTTGCCCAGTGCCACCACTCATATCTTGTTTAATAGTAGTGTAAGTGTGCATTTAAAAAAAAAAAAACTTTTTGGATTGTGAAACATCAGTCTGCTTTTTTGTGTCAGGCTCACAGCGTATACTGTGCCCACTTGCCCAGTGGCACCACTCATATTTTGTTTAATAGTAGTGTAAGTGTACATTTAAAAAAAAATGACAGGCAGAGGCAGGCCACCCCGCAGGTGCGGTCGTGGTGCTGTGATTCCCTTTGACCCTACAACTATGCACAGTGTTCAGAGGCCACGTGCCATGAACGCGAAAAGTTCTGAGGAGGACCTAGTTGAATGGCTAACACAGGACACCCTATCTTCTACAGCTTCCGCTCCTAATCTTGACGCACGATTCACCTCCAGCTTAGCTTCAGGCACCTCTCAAGTGACCAGTGCCACTAGCCAGCCTGCTAGCCACCACCAACACTAGCACCACAGCCGCTTCACTTGATCTGTCAGAGGAGTTATTGACACATCATTTGAAAGAAATGAGTGATGCGCAACCATCATTCACAGAGGATGTAGATAACAGTGATATGTCTCAGTCAGGCAGCATTACAGACATGGACATACGGTGTGATGATGATGATGATGATGATGTTGTACCCGCTGCTGCTTCCTTTGTTGATTTGTCAGATACAAGTGAAGCGTTTGATGATGATGCGTCCGTGGATGTCACGTGGGTGCCCGCTAGAAGAGAAGAAGAAGAGGGGGAAAGTTCAGATGGGGAGAGAGGAGGAGGAGACGAGTTGGAAGCAGGGGGAGGTTGTCGCAAGGAGCTAGTGGCACAGTCAGACAGCATGCATCGGCACCCGGGGTCAGCCAGACAGCACGCCAATCAACGCATGCTGTTGCCACCACCAGAATGCCGTCATCGCAGAGCTCAGCAGTGTGGCATTTTTTGTGTGTGTCTGCCTCTGACAACAGCGATGCCATTTGCAACCTGCGCCAAAAGAAACTGAGTCGTGGGAAGTGCAACACCCACCTAGGTACAACTGCTTTGCGAAGGCACATGATCGCACATCACAAACGCCTATGGGATCAACACATGAGTAGAAGCAGCACACAAACTCAAAGCCGCCGCCATCCTCCTCCTGGTCCAGCATCTTCAGCCACGTCAACCACTGCTGTCCTCCTTGCCCCCTTTCAACCATCCGCCACTCAGTCTCTCTTACATAGCAGTTCCTGCTCATCTGCCCAGTCAGGTGTCTGTCAAGGACATGTTTGAGCGTAAGAAGCCAATTTCCCAAAGTCACTCCCTTGCCCGGCGTCTGACAGCTGGCTTGTCTGAACTCTTAGCCCGCCAGCTTTTACCATACAAGCTGGTGGAGTCTGAGGCGTTCAAAAAATTTATATCTATTGGGACACCGCAGTGGAAGGTACCCGGCCGAAATTTCTTTTCACAAAAGGCAATCCCCAACCTGTACTCTGTTGTGCAAAAGGAAGTAATGGCATGTCTGGCACACAGCATTGGGGCAAGGGTCCATCTGACCACTGATAGCTGGTCTGCAAAGCATGGTCAGGGCAGGTATATCACCTACACTGCGATTGGGTAACCTGCTGACGGCTGACAAGCATGGAATGCGTGGCTCTGCAGAGGAGTTGGTGACACCGCCACGACTTGCAGGCAGGCCTGCTGCTACCTCCTCTACTCCTACTCCATCCTCTTCCATAACCTCTTCCTCGGCTGAGTCCTCTTCTGCTGCTGCGTCTTGCTCCACATCAACGGCACACCCCAGCTCCCCAGGTACTATTCAACATCCCGGATACGGCAGTATCATGCCGTCTTGGGGTTGACTTGCCTGAAAGCCGAGAGTCACACCGCACCAGCACTCCTGTCCGCCCTGAACGCACAGGTGGATCAGTGGCTGACTCCACACCAACTGGAGATTGGCAAAGTTGTTTCTGACAATGGAAGTAATTTGGTGGCGGCATTGAAATTGGGCAAGTTGACATGTGCCGTGCATGGCACATGTGTGTAATTTGATTGTACAACGCTTTGTGCATAAGTACCCAGGCTTACAGGACGTCCTGAAGCAGGCCAGGAAGGTGTATGGCCATTTCAGGCGTTCTTACACGGCCATGGCGCACTTGTCAGCTATCCAGCGGCGAAACAACCTGCCAGTGAGGCGCTTGATTTGCGACAGCCCGATACGTTGGAATTCAACACTCTTAATGTTCGACCGCCTGCTACAACAAGAAAAAGCTGTTAACGAGTATTTGTATGACCGGGGTGCTAGGACAGCCTCTGGGGAACTGGGGATTTTTTTGCCACGTTACTGGACGCTCATGCGCAATGCCTGTAGGCTTATGCGTCCTTTTGAGGAGGTGACAAACCTAGTCAGTGGCACCGAAGGCACCATCAGCGACATCATACCATTTGTTCTCTTCCTGGAGCGTGCCCTGCGAAGAGTGCTGGATCAGGCCGCAGATGAGCGTGAAGAGGAAGAGTTGTGGTCTCCATCACCACCAGAAACAGCCTTATTAGCATCGCTTGCTGGACCAGTGGCAACGCAGGAAGAGGATTGTGAGGAAGAGGAGTCAGAGGAGGAATGTGGCTTAGAGGAGGAATGTGGCTTTGAGGAGGAGGAGGAAAACCAAGCACAGCAGGCATCCCAGGGTGCTCGTTGTTGTCACCTATCTGGTACCCATGATGTTGTACGTAGCTGGGGGGAAGAAGATACCTTCAGTGAGATCAGTGAGGACGAGGAACGGGACATGATTAGCTCAGCATCCAACCTTGTGCAAATGGGGTCTTTCATGCTGTTGTGCCTGTTGAAGGACCCTCGAATAAAAAAGCTGAAGGAGAACAACCTGTACTGGGTGTCCACGCTACTAGACCCCCAGTATAAGCATAAAGTGACTGAAATGTTACCAAATTCCCGCAAGTCGGAAAGGATGGAGCAGTTCAAAAATAAATTAAAAAGTATGCTTTACACAGCGTATAAGGGTGATGTCACAGCACAACGGGAATCTAACAGGGGAAGAGATGAAAGTAATCCTCCGACTCCCACGACCACGCCGGCAAGGACAGGACGCTTTCCAGATGTGTTGTTGATGGAGGACATGCGGACCTTTTTAACTCCTATGCAAAGCCACAGCCCTTCGGGATCCAGCCTCAGAGAAAGACTCAACCGACAGGTAGCAAACTAACTCGCATTAACTGCGGATCTCGACACTCTGAGGAGCGATGGACCCCTTGACTACTGGGTGTGCAGGCTTGACCTGTGGCCTGAGCTATCCCAATTTGCAATCGAACTTCTGGCCTGCCCCGCTTCAAGTGTCCTGTCAGAAAGGACCTTCAGTGCAGCAGGAGGTATTGTCACTGAGAAGAGAAGTCGCCTAGGTCAAAAAAGTCTTGATTATCTCACCTTTATTAAAATGAATGAGAGATGGATCCCGAAGGGACTGACATTGTGCGATACATTAAGAGTAAAAAAGGCCTGATGAGATGAGCTGCCTTGGGCTACAAATGGTACACACGCTGCTGTATTTTATCTTCGAATGCCGGATGACTTGCATGACTTATCCGCCAACAACTAGGGTTCAAGCCGCAATGTTTTAGGGCACTTTCTAACTGTAAAACAAATATCAACTTTTCTGGCCGCTGCTACAGCAGCGGCTGCAACAATACTTAATTTTTCAGGCATTTGTACACGCCTAATTTTTCTGGCCTCTGGTGCTGCACTGTGGCTACAAAACCCAAACCAAAAAAAAAGGCACATAACAGTGATTAAACTGTTAAGAATAGTACTACTTAACACACCACTCATATCTGGTGGCACAGTAGATTGCACGCGCAGTGCCCCAAATTTGAAGTAGGAGGACCGACCAAGCATCTTTTTCCATCTCCCGGTTCCTAAAAATTACCTCTGGGTTCCTAAAAACGATGCCATACCTGTACTCGATTGTATAAAAAGGATGGCATATGTGGTATTTCATGCTGTTGTGCCTGTTGAGGGTCGTGGACCCTCGTATAAAAAGGCTGAAGGAGAACGACCTGTACTGGGTGTCCAGGCATGTTTTTCCATCTCCCGGTTCATAAAAATTATCTCTGGGTTCCTAAAATCGATGCCATACCTGTACTCGATTGTGCAAAAGGATGGCATATGTGGTATTTCATGCTGTTGTGCTTGTTGAGGGTCGGGGACACTCGTATAAAAAGGCTGAAGTAGAACGACCTGTACTGGGTGTCCAAGCATCTTTTTCCATCTCCCGGTTCCTAAAAATTATCTCCGGGTTTCTAAAATCGATGCCATACCTGTACTCTATTGTGCAAAAGGATGGCATATGTGGTGTTTCATCCTGTTGTGCCTGTCGAGGGTCGTGGACCCTCGTATAAAAAGGCTGAAGGAGAACGACCTGTACTGGGTATCCAAGCATCTTTTTCCATCTCCCAGTTCCTAAAATCGATGCCATACCTGTACTCGATTGTGCAAAAGGATGGCATATGTGGTGTTTCATGCTGTTGTGCCTGTTGAGGGTCGTGGACCCTCGTATAAAAAGGCTGAAGGAGAACAGACCTGTACTGGGTGTCAAAGCATCTTTTTCCATCTCCCAGGTCCTAAAAATTATCTCTGTGTTCCTAAAATCGATGCCATACCTGTACTCATTTGTGCAAAAGGATGGCATATGTGGTGTTTCATGCTGTTGTGCCTTTTGAAGGTCGTGGACCCTTGTATAAAAAGGCTGAAGGAGAACGACCTGTACTGGGTGTCCAGGCATGTTTTTCCATCTCCCGGTTCATAAAAACTATCTCTGGGTTCCTAAAATCGATGACATACCTGTACTCGATTGTGCAAAAGGATGGCATATGTGGTTTTTCATGCTGTTGTTTCTGTTGAGGGTCGGGGACCATCGTATAAAAAGGCTGAAGGAGAACAACCTGTACTGGGTGTCCAAGCATGTTTTTTCAATTTCCCGGTTCCTAAAAATTATCTCTGGGTTCCTAAAATCGATGCCATACCTGTACTCTATTGTGCAAAAGGATGGCATATGTGGTGTTTCATGCTGTTGTACCTGTTGAGGGTCAGGGACCCTCCTATAAAAAGGCTGAAGGAGAACGACCTGCACTGGGTGTCAAAGCATCTTTTTCCATCTCCCGGTTCCTAAAAATTATCTCTGGGTTCCTAAAATCGATGCCATACCTGTACTCTATTGTGCAAAAGGATGGCATATGTGGTGTTTCATGCTGTTGTGCCTGTTGAGGGTCGGGGACCCTCGTATAAAAAGGCTGAAGGAGAACGACCTGTACTGGGTGTCCAAGCATGTTTTTTCAATTTCCCGGTTCCTAAAAATTATCTACGGGTTAATAAAATCGATGCGATATCTGTACTCTATTGTGCAAAAGGATGGCATATGTGGTATTTCATGCTGTTGTGCCTGTTGAGGGTCGGGGACCCTCGTATAAAAAGGCTGAAGGAGAACGACCTGTACTGGGTGTCCAAGCATGTTTTTTCAATTTCCCGGTTCCTAAAAATTATCTCTGGGTTCCTAAAATCGATGCCATACCTGTACTCTATTGTGCAAAAGGATGGCATATGTGGTGTTTCATGCTGTTGTACCTGTTGAGGGTCAGGGACCCTCCTATAAAAAGGCTGAAGGAGAACGACCTGCACTGGGTGTCAAAGCATCTTTTTCCATCTCCCGGTTCCTAAAAATTATCTCTGGGTTCCTAAAATCGATGCCATACCTGTACTCTATTGTGCAAAAGGATGGCATATGTGGTGTTTCATGCTGTTGTGCCTGTTGAGGGTCGGGGACCCTCGTATAAAAAGGCTGAAGGAGAACGACCTGTACTGGGTGTCCAAGCATGTTTTTTCAATTTCCCGGTTCCTAAAAATTATCTACGGGTTAATAAAATCGATGCGATATCTGTACTCTATTGTGCAAAAGGATGGCATATGTGGTATTTCATGCTGTTGTGCCTGTTGAGGGTCGGGGACCCTCGTATAAAAAGGCTGAAGGAGAACGACCTGTACTGGGTGTCCAAACATCTTTTTGCATCTCCCGGATGTAGCGGTACTCCACTAGGGGGTCTCCCTTCCTCTGTCCAAAACCAGGGGTGGCCACCGGATAGTGGGACCAGGGATATAGTTGCTGAGACTGGGGTCAAGCCAGCGGGTGTATCTGCCCCAGCTGGGCTGGTCTCAGTGGACTCCCAGTCAGGTAGCATCCTCTCTGCCCTGCAGCTCTTTCTTGGCAGGTAGCGTCCCCTCTGCCTGTCTGCTTCTAGGCAGGAATAGATCCCTCTGCCTCACTGCACACTTCCAGCAG
Organism: Bombina bombina; assembly: GCF_027579735.1. Taxonomy (NCBI): domain Eukaryota; kingdom Metazoa; phylum Chordata; class Amphibia; order Anura; family Bombinatoridae; genus Bombina; species Bombina bombina. The sequence continues at coordinate 109,022,946 of NC_069501.1, read as the reverse complement.
GTAGTGTGCCCTCTGATTTCTTATAGGCAGGAATCGATACCTCTGCCTTGCCGCTCCTTTCAGGCAGGCCAGCTCTTTGCATACAGGCCCACAGACTCTGGAACAGATCTCTCTTGCAGGGAGAGGTGCAGCCAGAATGCAGGGTCAGAACCTCTGCAACTGGTATACCTGAAAGAATCAGACAGCACAAAAAGGCAATCCTGGACCCCAACCTGTACTCGATTGTGCAAAAGGAAGTAACCTTACCATGGGTCCCAGACCGCACGTCTTTGTAATTCTCTGTCTGGGAAATTATATATTTATCTATCAAATCTATCTAACTATCAATCGTATCTATCAAATGTATATTGCATCTATTGATCTATGGAATTCGTAACTATCAAATGTAAATTGCATCTTTTGATTTATGTAATTCGTATCTATCAAATGTAAATTGCATCTTTTGATGTAATTCGTATCTATCAAATGTAAATTGCATCTTTTGATGTAATTCGTATCTATCAAATGTATATTGCATCTTTTGATCCATGTAATTCGTATCTATCAAATGTATATTGCATCTATTGATCTATGGAATTCGTATCTATGAAATGTAAATTGCATCTTTTGATCTATGGAATTCGTATCTATCAAATGTATATTGCATCTTTTGATCCATGTAATTCGTATCTATCAAATGTATATTGCATCTATTGATCTATGGAATTCGTATCTATCAAATGTAAATTGCATCGGACTGTTTTGTGACAGCCACTTGTGTTTCGGCCAAATTTGAAGTAGGATGACAGACCAAGCATCTTCTTCCATCTCCCGGTTTCGAAAATCAAGGCCATATAGACCTCCCCCGATAGGGGGAGTAACAGGTATTAAACTGCTAAGAATAGTACTACTTAGTACTTAACACACCACGGGTCCCAGACCGCACATCTTGTTATTCTCTGTCAGGGAAATTATATATCTATCAAATCTATTTATCTAACAAATCTATCTATCAATCGTATCTATCAAATATATATTGCATCTATTGATCTATGTAATTCGTATCTATCAAATGTATATTGCATCTTTTGATCTATGTAATTCGTATCTATCAAATGTATATTGCATCTATTGATCTATATAATTTGTATCTATCAAATGTTTATTGCATCTATTGATCAATGTAATTCGTATCTATCAAGTGTATATTGCATCTTTTGATCCATGTAATTCGTATCTATCAAATGTATATTGCATCTTTTGATCTATGTTATTCGTATCTATCAAGTGTATATTGCATCTTTTGATCCATGTAATTCGTATCTATCAAATTTATATTGCATCTTTTGATCTATGTAATTCGTATCTATCAAATGTATGTTGCATCTTTTGATCTATGTTATTCGTATCTATCAAGTGTATATTGCATCTTTTGATCTGCCTTGCTGCTCCTTTCAGGCAGGCCAGCTCTTTGCATACAGGTCCACAGACTCTGTAACAGATCTCTCTTGCAGGGAGAGGTGCAGCCAGAATGCAGGGTCAGAACCTCTGCAACTGGTATACTCGATTGTGCAAAAGGAAGTAAGCTTACCATGGGTCCCAGACCGCACGTTTTTGTAATTCTCTGTCTGGGAAATTATATATCTTTCAAATTAGCTATTTATCAAATCTAACTGTCAATCGTATCTATCAAATATATATTGCATCTATTGATCTATGTAAGGGCATACAAATAATATATAAAAGCAAATAGTATGTAAATACAATTGCTTCTCCAATTTAGTCTTCAGTAGAAACCTGTAAACCAATATTTAAATGATACAACATTTAAAAGGACATTAAAAGGGCATGTTATATTTCAACAGAACATAGGATTGAACTGGCTCTTATAGATAAATACAATTTTAATCCCAGCAAAGTGGTTAAATATGTAGTTAAAGCCCCATTCAGAAGCAGGAAGTCTGTCATGTTCAGAAACGGCAACACATGATTGGCTAGGTCGTGAAACCTACTGATTGTGCAGCCAGAATGCAGGGTCAGAAGCTTTGCAACTAGTATACCGGAAAGAATCAGACAGGACTACCTGTTCCAGAAGGAACTACTACTATTGCTTTATTTCACTCAGGAATAGCTTTTACAAACACACCAGTAAGCTTATGGTGACACACACTCCTTAAAATCGTATCTATCAAATGTATATTGCATCTATTGATCTATGTAATTTGTATCTATCAAATGTATATTGCATCTTTTAATCTATGTAATATGTATCTATCAAATGTAAATTGTATCTTTTGATTGATGTAATTCGTATCTATGAAATGTATATTGCATATTTTGATCTATGTAATTGGTATCTATGAAATGTATATTGCATCTATTGATCTATGTAATCTATGGATCTATCTATCAAATCTATCGATCTCGTGGCCGGACTGTTTTGTGACAGCCACTTGTGTTTCGGCCAAATTTGAAGGAGGAGGACAGACCAAGCATCTTCTTCCATCTCCCTGTTCCGAAAATCAAGGCCATATAGACCTCCCCCGATAGGGGGAGTAACAGGTATCAAAATGCTAAGAATAGTACTACTTAGTACTTAACACACCACGGGTCCCAGACCGCATGTCTTATTGCTATACTCTGTCAGGGAAATTATATAACTATCAATCGTATCAATCAAATATATATTGCATCTATTGATCTCTGTAATTCGTATCTATCAAATGTATATTGCATCTTTTGATCTGCCTTGCTGCTCCTTTCAGGCAGGCCAGCTCTTTGCATAGAGGCCCACAGACTCTAACAGATCTCTCTTGCAGGGAGAGGTGCAGCCAGAATGCAGGGTCAGAACCTCTGCAACTGGTATTCTCGATTGTGCAAAAGGAAGTAACCTTACCATTGGGTCCCAGAACCAGACCGCACGTCTTTGTAATTCTCTGCCTGGGAAATTATATATCTTATCTATCAAATCTATCTATCAATCGTATCTATCAAATGTATATTGCATCTATGATCTATGCAATTCTTATCTATCAAATGTATATTGCATCTATTGATCGATGCAATTGGTATCTATCAAATGTATATTGCATCTATTGATCGATGCAATTGGTATCTATCAAATGTAAATTGCATCTTTTGATCTATGTAATTGGTATCTATCAAATGTAAATTGCATCTTTTGATCTATGTAATTGGTATCTATCAAATGTAAATTGCATCTTTTGATTTATGTAATTGGTATCTATCAAATGTAAATTGCATCTTTTGATTTATGTAATTGGTATCTATCAAATGTATATTGCATCTATTGATCTATGTAATCTATGGATCTATCTATCAAATCTATCTTGTGGTTGTGCAAATGGACTGTTTGCTGTGCGTTAAATGGGGAGTTTTGGGTCCCAGAACCAGACCGCACGTCTTTGTAATTCTCTGCCTGGGAAATTATATATCTTATCTATCAAATCTATCTATCAATCGTATCTATCAAATGTATATTGCATCTATGATCTATCAAATGTATATTGCATCTATTGATCGATGCAATTGGTATCTATCAAATGTAAATTGCATCTTTTGATCTATGTAATTGGTATCTATCAAATGTAAATTGCATCTTTTGATCTATGCAATTTGTATCTATCAAATGTATATTGTATCTATTGATCTATGTAATTGGAATCTATCAAATGTATATTGCATCTATTGATGTAATTCGTATCTATCAAATGTATATTGCATCTTTTGATCTATGTAATTCGTATCTATCAAATGTAAATTGCATATTTTGATCTATGTAATTCGTATCTATCAAATGTATATTGCATCTATTGATCTATGTAATCTATGGATCTATCTATCAAATCTATCTTGTGGTTGTGCAAATGGACTGTTTGCTGTGCGTTAAATGGGGAGTTTGGTCTGTCACTGTGATGCGGGCGTAACCCTTACCTGATCGATACAACATCATACCTGATATTTTAAAGCACGTTATTCCAAACAATTTAGGAATGTTAGGTGATTTATGCCCTTTATGGATTAAAACCAGACTCTGCATCAACTATGTAATTTTCCATGGGAGTTTTGCCATGGATCCCCCTCAGGCATGCCACAGTCCAGGTGTTAGTCCCCTTGAAACAACTTTTCCATCACTATTGTGGCCAGAAAGAGTCCCTGTGGGTTTTAAAATTCGCCTGCCCATTGAAGTCAATGGCGGTTCGCGGACATTTGCGGAAGTTCGCGTTCGCCGTTCGAGAACGCAAAATTTTAGGTTCGCGACATCACTATTCAAATACACTGGTCTATTTATTATTATTAAACTATAAATATAAGGTATAATTTTAAATCCCAGTTTCAGCTATTACACTACTGCTATAAATAACGTTTAAATATTTTAATAGGTACTACAGCTTAATCGCTATACGTAACCAGTTAGCAAATAGCAAGGTTTGAGCTATTCAATACCCAGGGTTCTTCACTGTCATACATGAAGGATTATACCACTATATTGAAAGAAGTAGATGATCATTGAGTTGTATCTCTCTTTCCACAAGAGAGGGTCCCCAACGGTAATATTGCCAAGAGATTGTGTTCACAAGAAGTGAATTGACAGCGAGAATCAAATTGCAATCTCTATCAGCAAGTCTCCAAACAGTGTTAGTCTCAGGCCATCAAGCAAAGTGAGTCTACCCCTTTTTAACAGTGTGGAGTCTCTTGTCTGTTTAACGTAGCTCCTCCTCCATTCCTAAATCACCCAATGAGAACTCAGGGTGTGAACTCAGCTCTCATAGACCACTTGGTAATTTAATTCCCTCAAAATTAAATACCTCTGGCTGCATTACTCAGTTTTGGCCACTGAGGGGCACAGGACTTAGAATGTGGAGTTTTATTAGTACAATATTAAATGGTTCTCAAATACAGGAATATATATTTTCTTTATATATTTTTATAAAGTGTTCATTTAAATACACTTATTTCATAGTTTTAATAAAAAATAGGGTCATAGTGTATGGCCTATTTGACTGAGTATGTATTTATATACTTAATGTTAGATGTGTCTTTAATTGTATATCTGATTATATATAATACACATATTTTAATGTATGTTCCCATACAATTTCCTATTTATGGTATATCTTAAGGGATGTATTTCAGAACCATATTTATACTTAGAGATTAAGTAATTCAGTATATAATATTAATAAGCCAATTAGGATATATTAATGGTATCATTTAATTTAATATTCTGATAGTATATTTTGTTACACCTCCTAGTTATATTTATATCACACATACATGTAAGTAAAAAAAAAAAAATCTGAGGGAACTAATTATATAGATATATTTTTGAGTCTTATTAACCATTTAATATAGCTATATTCCATTATCTGAGGACATTTCTTAATAATGTTTGAGTGTTTTAAATCATATGATAGTCATAGTACCATTTATATTTGTATTGGTCATTTCAGGACCATATTGGTACATCAGATTAGTGATGTCGCGAACTGTTCGCCGGAGAACAGTTCCGGGCGAACATATGCAATGTTCGATCCACCCCCTATGTGTCATCATTGAGGAAACTTTGACCCTGTATGTCACAGCCTTCTGACACAGAGCCAATCAGCATCAGACACTCCCTCACAGACCCTCCCAGCTTCTTGGCAGCAGCCATTTTAGACTCTTAACGATTTTGCTTTGTTAGAGAGGACCTTTTGTGTTGATTCTGCTGATATTATAGGGAAATAGATAGCTAGGCTAGTGTATTTAGTGTCCACTACAGTCCTGAAGGACTCTTCTCATCTCTGCTGCAAGGACAGCACCCCATAAAGCCCTTTTTAGGGCTATAACTTCAGTCGTTTTTTTTTTTTATTTATTTTTTATTTGCATTTGCATTTGCCTGGCTTTCAGCCTGTGTGTGAGGCTCACAGCATATGCTGTGATTAGTGCCACCACTGATATCTGCCTAACAACATTAGTTTAAATTTAACCAACAAAAATTTGAAATTATTTTGCTAGTGTAATTTATTTTCATTTTCTATCAGGCCTGTGTCACACAGCATATACTCTGGTTCATTGCTCTGTGCCAGCCACCACTCATATCCTCTTATAACATTATTTCAAATTAAAAAAAAAACTTTAAAATCATTTTGCTAGTGTAATCTAATTTCATTTTCTATCAGGCCTGTGTCTCTCAGGCTCACACAGCATATACTTCAGTTTTTTCCAGTCTTTTAGTTAATTGCTCTGTGCCAGCCACCACTCATATCTGCTTAACCTTATTTTAAATTTTAAAAAAAAAAACTTTTAAATAATTTTGCTAGTGTAATCTAATTTCATTTTCTATCAGGCCTGTGTGTTTTGCTGACTTAGAGCATACTGTGTTTAATTGCTGCCCTCCCGAGTCTATCAGCCACGACTCATATGTGTTTAACCTTTTTTTAAATTCCCCAAAAAAAACTTTAAATAATTTTGCTAGTGTAATCTAATTTTATTTTCTATCAGGCCTGTGTGTATCTGACTTACAGAGCATACTGTTGTTAATTGCTGCCCTACGTAGCAGCCAGCCAGTGCCACCGCTCATATCTGCTTAACATTATTTTAAATTTAAAAGAAAAACTTTTAAATTATTTTGCTAGTGTAATCTAATTTAATTTTCTATCAGGCCTGTGTGTTTCTCACTTACACAGCATACTGTGGTAAATTGCTGCCCTACCTACCAGCCACGACTCATATCTGCTTTACATTATTTTAAAGTTAAAAAAAAATTTTAAATCATTTTGCTAGTGTAATTTAATTTCTTTTTCCATCAGGCCTGTGTGTTTCTGGCCCACATCATATAGTGTTACACAGATTAATTTTTTTTTTCCCACCACTTATATCTGGTGTAACAACATTAGTGTAAATTTTATGTAAAAAATTATTTAACATCAGTCCTCTTCTAGTGTTATTACATTTTAGTTGCCAGGCTGCCATTAGTGCCAGCCTGTGTGTCAGGCTGCCAGCATATACTGTGCCTACTTCCATCCTCAGTGCCAGTCCACCACTCCTATCAAGTGTAACATAACATTAAATGTTGTAAAAAAAAACTTTTACATCACTCTTCGAGTGTTATTTAATATTAGTTCACAGGCCAGCCTACCACCACTAGTGCCAGCCTGTGTGCCAGGCCCACTTGCCAATTAGTGCCACCAATCATATTTCTTGTAACAGTATTTAAAAAATTGTAAATCATCACTTTTTGACTGCGAATCTTCAGTCTCCTAGTGCCATTGAATTGCAGTTTCCTCCTGCCTGCCTGTGTGCCAGGCCGACTTGCCAACTAGTTACACCAATCATAATTGTTGTAACAGTATTGTTAATATTTAAAATTAAAAATTGTTAGATTGTGAATCATCTGTTTGCTTGTGCCATTGAATTGCACTTTCCTCCTGTCTGCCAGCCTGTGTGCCAGGCCCACTAGCCAATTAGTGCCACCTATCATATTTCTTGTAACAGTATTGAAAAAATTGTAAATCATCACTTTTTTTGACTGCGAATCTTCACAGTCTCCTAGTGCCATTGAATTGCAGTTTCCTTCTGCCTGCCTGTGTGCCAGGCCGACTTGCCAACTAGTTACACCAATCATAATTGTTGTAACAGTATTGTTAATATTTAAAATTAAAAATTGTTAGATTGTGAATCATCAGTTTGCTCGTGCCATTGAATTGCAGTTTCCTCCTGCCTGCCAGCCTGTGTACCAGGCCTACTAGTTACACCAATCATAGTTGTTGAAACAGTATTGTTAATATTTAAAATTAAAAATTGTTAGATTGTGAATCATCAGTTTGCTCGTGCCATTGAATTGCAGTTTCCTCCTGCCTGCCAGCCTGTGTACCAGGCCTACTAGTTACACCAATCATAGTTGTTGAAACAGTATTGTTAATATTTAAAATTAAAAATTGTTAGATTGTGAATCATCAGTTTGCTCGTGCCATTGAATTGCACTTTCCTCCTCCTGCCTGCCAGCGTGTGTGCCAGGCCCACTAGCCACCAATCATATTTCTTGTAACAGTATAGAATTTTTTTTAAATCATAACTTTTTTGATTGTGAATCTTCAGTCTCCTAGTGCCATTGAATTGCAGTTTCCTCCTGCCTGCCAGCCTGTGTGCCAGGCCCAATTGCCAACTAGTTACACCAATCATAGTTGTTGTAACAGTATTGAAAAAATTGTAAATCATCACTTTGACTGCAAATCTTCAGTTTCCTTGTGCCATTGAATTGCACTTTCCTCCTCCTGCCTGCCACTGGCAGCCTGTGTGCCAGGCCCACTAGCCAATTAGTGCCACCAATCATATTTCTTGTAATAGTATTGAAAAAATTGTAAATCATCACTTTTTTGACTGCGAATCTTCAGTTTCCTTGTGCCATTGAATTGCACTTTCCTCCTCCTGCCTGCCACTGGCAGCCTGTGTGCCAGGCCCACTAGCCAATTAGTGCCACCAATCATATTTCTTGTAACAGTATTGAAAAAATTGTAAATCATCACTTTTTTGACTGCGAATCTTCAGTTTCCTAGTGCCATAGAATTGTAGTTTCCTCCTGCCTGCCAGCCTGTGTGCCAGGCCCACTTGCCAACTAGTTACACCAATCATAGTTGTTGTAACAGTATTGTTAATATTTAAAATAAAAAATTCTTAGCTTGCGAATCATCAGTTTGCTCGTGCCATTGAATTGCACTTTCCTCCTGCCTGCCAGCCTGTGTGCCAGGCCCACTAGCCAATTAGTGCCACCAATCATATTTCTTGTAACAGTATAGAAAATTTTTTCAATCATAACTTTTTTTTATTGTGAATCTTCAGTCTCCTAGTGCCATTGAATTGCAGTTTCCTCCTGCCTGCCAGCGTGTGTGCCAGGCCCACTAGCCAACTAGTTACACCAATCATATGTGTTGTAACAGTATTGTTAGATTGTGAATCATCAGTTTGCTCGTGCCATTGAATTGCACTTTCCTCCTGCCTGCCAGCGTGTGTGCCAGGACCACTAGCCAACTAGTGCCACCAATCACATTTCTTGTAAAAGTATTGAAAAAAAATTAAATCATAACTTTTTGGACTGTGAATCTTCAGTCTCCTAGTGCCATTGAATTGCAGTTGCCTGCCTGCCTGCCAGCGTGTGTGCCAGGCCAACTTGCCGTTTCCAACTAGTGCCACCAATCATATTTGTTCTAACAGTATTGTCAATTTTTGTTAAAAAAATTTTTTGGACTAAGAAGCATGACTCAGCTAGTTTAATCTAATTGCAATTGCCTTACTCCCAAGCATGTGTGCCAGACAGGCCCATTTGCCAACTAGTGCCAACAATCATATTTGTTGTCACAGTACTTCTAATATTTAAAAAATAAACATTTTTGACTTTGAAACATCAGTCTTTTTTGTTGTTGTCAGTCTCACAGCGTATACTGTGCCCACTTGCCCAGTTCCACCACTCATAATTTGTGTAATAGTATTGTAAGTGTCCATTTTAAAAAAAATGACAGGCAGAGGCAGGCTACCCCGCAGTTTCCGTCGTGGTCGTGGTGCTGTGATTCCTTTAGACCCTACAAATATGCACATTGTTCAGACGCCAGGTGGGACGCGAAAAGTTCTGAGGAGGACCTAGTTGAATGGCTAACACAGGACACCCAATCTTCTACAGCTTCCGCTCCTAGTCCTCCTAACCTTGACGCACCATCTACGTCCAGCTGTGCTTTGGGCACGTCTCAAGTGACCAGTGCCACTCGCCCGCCTGTCGCCACCACCAACACTAGCACCACAGCCGCTTCACTTGATCTGTCACAGGAGTTATTGACACATCAGTTGGAAGAAATGAGTGATGCGCAACCATCATTCACAGAGGATGTAGATAACAGTGATATGTTTCAGTCAGGCAGCATTACAGACATGGAGGTACGGTGTGATGATGATGATGTTGTACCCGCTGCTGCTTCCTTTCTTGATGTGTCAGATACAAGTGAAGCGGTTGATGATGTGTCGGTGGATGTCACGTGGGTGCCTGCTAGAAGAGAAGAAGAAAAGGGGGAAAGTTCAGATGGGGAGACAGAAGAAGAAGAGGGGGAAAGCTCAGATGGGGAGACAGAGGAGGAGGAGGAGACGAGTTGGAAGCAGGGGGAGGTCGTCGCAAGGAGCTAGTGGCAGTCAGACAGCATGCATCGGCACCGGGGGTCAGCCAGACAGCATGCATCGGCACCGGGGGTCAGCCAGACAGCACGCCGACGCCCATCAACGCATGCTGTTGCCACCACCAGAATGCCGTCATCGCAGAGCTCAGCAGTGTGGCATTTTTTTTGGGTGTCTGCCTCTGACAACAGCGATGCCATTTGCAACCTGTGCCAAAAGAAACTGAGTCGTGGGAAGTCCAACACCCATCTAGGTACAACTGCTTTGCGAAGGCACATGGTCTCACATCACAAACGCCGATGGGAAGAACACATGAGTAGAAGCAGCAGACAAACTCAAAGCCGCCCTCCTCCTCCTGCTCCAGCATCTTCAGCCACGTCAACCACTGCTGTCCTCCTTGCCCCCTCTCAACCATCCGCCACTGAGTCTCTCTTACGTAGCAGTTCCTGGTCATCTGCCCACAGTCAGCTGTCTGTCAAGGACATGTTTGAGCGTAAGAAGCCAATTTCGCAAAGTCACCCCCTTGCCCGGCGTCTGACAGCTGGCTTGTCTGAACTCTTAGCCCGCCAGCTTTTACCATACAAGCTGGTGGAGTCTGATGCTTTCAAAAAAATTGTATCAATTGGGACACCGCAGTGGAAGGTACCTGGCAGAAAATTTTTTTCACAGAAGGCAATCCCAAACCTGTACTCTGTTGTGCGAAAGGAAGTAATGGCATGTCTGGCACACAGCGTTGGGGCAAGGGTCCATATGACCACGGATAGCTGGTCTGCAAAACATGGTCAGGGCAGGTATATCACCTACACTGCGCATTGGGTAAACCTGCTGACGTTTGACAAGCATGGAATGCGTGGCTCTGCAGAAGAGTTGGTGACACCGCCACAACTTGCAGGCAGGTCTGCTGCTACCTCCTCTACTCCTCCTACTCCATCCTCTTCCATAACCTCTTCCTCGGCTGAGTCCTCTTCTGCTTCTGCATCTTGCTCCACATCAATGGCACCCCCCAGCTCCCCAGGTACTATTCCACATCCCGGGTACAGCAGTGTCACACCATCTTGGGGTTGACTTGCCTGAAAGCGGAGAGTCACACCGTACCAGCACTCCTGACCACACAGGTGGATCAGTGGCTGACTCCGCACTAACTGGAGATTGGCAAGGTTGTTTCTGACAATGGAAGTAATTTGGTGGCGGCATTGAAATTGGGCAATATGGCACATGTGTGTAATCTGATTGTACGACGACTTGTCCATAAGTACCCAGGCTTACAGGACGTCCTGAAGCAGGCCAGGAAGGTGTGTGGCCATTTCAGGCGTTCCTACACGGCCATGGCGCACTTGTCCGATATCCAGCGTCGAAACAACCTGCCAGTGAGGCGCTTGATTTGCGACACGGTGGAATTCAACACTCTTAATGTTTGACCGCCTGCTCCAATAAGAAAAAGCTGTTGAGTATTTGTATGACCGGGGTGCTAGGACAGCCTCTGGGGAGCTGGGGATTTTTTTTTGCCAAATTACTGGACGCTCATGCGCAATGCCTGTAGGGTCATGCGTCCTTTTGAGGAGGTGACAAACCTTGTCAGTCGCACCGAAGGCACCATCAGCGACATCATACCATTTGTTTTCTTCCTGGAGCGTGCCCTGCGAAGAGTGCTGGATCAGGCCGTAGATGAGCGTGAAGAGGAAGAGTTGTGGTGTCCATCACCACCAGAAACAGCCTTATCAGCATCGCTTGCTGGACCTGCGGGAACGCAGGAAGAGGATTGTGAGGAAGAAGAGACAGAGGAGGAATGTGGCTTGGAGGAGGAGGAGGAAGACCGAGCACAACAGGCATCCCAGGGTGCTCGTTGTCACCTCTCTGGTACCCGTGGTGTTGTACGTGGCTGGGGGGAAGAAGATACCCTCAGTGAGATCAGTGAGGACGAGGAACGGGACATGATTAGCTCGGCATCCAACCTTGTGCAAATGGGTTCTTTCATGCTGTTGTGCCTGTTGAGGGACCCTCGTATAAAAAAGCTGAAGGAGAACGACCTGTACTGGGTGTCCACGCTCCTAGACCCCCGGTATAAGCATAAAGTGCCTGAAATGTTACCAAATTCCCGCAAGTCGGAAAAGATGGAGCATTTTAAAAATAAATTAAAAACTATGCTTTGCACAGCATATAAGGGTGATGTCACAGCACAACGGGAATGTAACAGGGGAAGAGATGAAAGTAATCCTCCTCCTCCCACGACCACGGCGGCAAGGACAGGACGCTTTCCTGACGTCTTGTTGATGGAGGACATGCGAACCTTTTTAACTCCCATGCATCGCCAGAGCCTTTCGGGATCCAGTCTCAGAGAAAGACTCAACCGACAGGTAGCAGACTACCTAGCATTAACTGCGGATCTCGACACTCTGAGGAGCGATGGACCCCTTGACTACTGGGTGTGCAGGCTTGACCTGTGGCCTGAGCTATCCCAATTTGCAATTGAACTTCTGGCCTGCCCCGCTTCAAGTGTCCCGTCCGAAAGGACCTTCAGTGCAGCAGGAGGTTTTGTCACTGAGAAGAGAAGTCGCCTAGGTCAAAAAAGCCTTGACTATCAAACCTTTATTAAAACGAATGAGGGATGGATCCCGAAGGGACTGACATTGGGCGATACATTTGAGTTAAAAAGGCCTGATGATGAGATGAGCTGGCTTGGGCTACAACTGGTATACACGCTGGCTTTTTTTTTTTCTTATAATGCAGGATGACTTGCTTGACTTATCCGCCAACAACTAGTGTTCAAGCCGCAAGCTTTTAGGGCACTTTCTAAATGTTTTACAAACATCAATTTTTCTGGCCGCTGCTACAGCAGTGGCTACAATAATACCCAATTTTTCAGTCATTTGTACATGCCTAATTTTTCTGGCCTCTGCTGCTGCTCTGTGGCTACAAAACTCAAAGCAAAAAAAAAAAGGCACATAACAGTAATTAAACTGTTAAGAATAGTGCAACTTAACACACCACTCATATCTGGTGGACCATTAAATTGAACGTGCAGTGCCGCAAATTTGAAGGAGGAGGACCGACCAAGCATCTTTATCCGTCTCTTGGTTGCTCTAAATTATCTCCGAGTTCCATCTATGCCATACCTGTACTCTATTGTGCAAAAGGGTGGCATATGTGGTGTTTCATGCTGTTGTGCCTGTTGAGGGTCGTGGCCCATGGTATAAAAAGGCTGAAGGAGGGGGGGGCGGAGCTAGCCACTGAGCTGACAAGACGTGCTGGTCTAGAGCTCCTGACCTTAAAAGTTGAAAATAGCCATCTAAATTAATTATTACTGCTTACAAAAGTAATTCATTATATACCCTCGGGGGTGAACACTACTCTTACGCTAAAGTGGACTTTTCTCCCTTCTGCTCGATCTAGAAGTCTCCCAGGAGCGGAGCAACTGCTGAGCTGGGTGTTGGGCCTCCTACAGCTGAGGAAAGAACAGGCCTTTTTTATTTCCTACCGGAGGGTTGGGGATCCACTCCGGGTCCCACCACCTCAATCTAGGACCACTCTTCTTCCTCCTGCAGCCTGCACCCAACTGTTACTGCCTAGACGGTGAAGACTGGTCCCAGCGAACCCCGGACTCCTCTCCCTCTCCAGTTTGCACCTGTACCCATTACTCCGGAGGGTCTGCTGGGGTGCGCTACCTTCTCCTACCTGCCGCTGTTGGTACCTGCTCGTCACCGCTCCGGAGGGCCGGGGATCCGCTCCGGAGCGCGCTAGCGGAGGTGCCGCCTCATCTCGGGAGACCATTCTCTACTCGAGCGTCCTGCTCGGAGGTGCCGGGAGGCCTCATTGCTTCCGGAGCACTCAGATCCAGCGCCGGAGCACTCATCTCACTTTCCCTGCTTGCAGCTACTGACACGGGGGATTTGGCTAGTCAGGCCGAGGATCTCTGCCCTTGTCGGACCCCTCGCACACCATCCAGAGGGGAAGGAGAAAAAGGGCGCGAATATCCGCCATCTTGGGCCCAGAAGGCCCTTCTCACCCGCAACAACCGGTGTCTGACACTAACAGGAGGGAGAGCTCTTCTCTGCTGAGCCTACCCTGCAGACCCGACCAGCTTCCAGACAGGGTAAGGAACTTTTGCTCAAATTTTGTTCTGTGCACCAAAGTGGCCGTTCCTCCGTATTGCAGGCCTCAGCTCCCACATACCTGTTACAGCAAAAATCTTATCCTCTCCCGCACTTTAGACTGTCTCTGTCCTGCATCTGGACTCTCTCTTGGCCCTCCTTGTGCACTCTAACCAAAGCACCGTATATCTACACATCCCCTCATTAGAGCTCAACTACGCTCACTACAGAGGGCCCTACAGAGGCCTGGATCACACAGTGGGGAGAAATTAAAAGAAACAGTCCCCTTTTTGCCTCAGGTGCTTTCTTATAGTTATACATACCCTGCTCCCTACCCAAGGATATATATCCCAGATACACTTACTACTGCATACCTCATCTAGTCTCTGTTTACCTAACGGCTGTATCCCCCACCTGGCAAACTACAAAGAAATAGAGCAGGGTTAACTTGTATCTTGTATCACGCTAGAAACCCTTATCCCCTCGCATTCTATATCTGGGGAGGAAGATAACTGATCTCATTCCTAATTAATGCCTTGCACCATTTCTAACTTTGCCAGCTAACCTGGATGACTCTGCCATTGTCACTTCACTTTCACTTCAATTTTTCTTTTCTTTTTGAAAATGTGGAACTATAAACTGGACTTTTAATGTAAGAATAAATGTGAAAGGCTGCTGCGTCAGTGCAATTGTCCTTAGGCGTGATGCCTATGGTGTAATGTCATTTAATAACAACTCTTTCCTTCCACAGGCTTCCCTGTAACCCTTAACTAGTTGTTTATCTCTACCCCCCCGGGGCCTTGTTTATTGTCTTATTTGCTCGCATTAGCCCTGTATAACAGCTGTATCTTCATCCACAGGCCCTGTGTCCCCATATCTCTTAGGCCCCGGTTTCTCCTTCCTGTTCACTGCACTGGCTTAGGCTATTCATTACACGAGAAAGTAACCTTAGCCTCTCTCCCGTGCACTGAGCAGTAGGGTCCACTGTGTGTCAGGTAACCTGGGCCCACGAGCCCGCAGGTGTGTGAGGGCCCGTCATTTAGCTGGCGCTCTGACACAGTCGGACTTAATATAACTACTTGTGACATATTATATGATTTTTGGCTGTTGCTATTTAACCCCTCACCTCCCCGCTCCCGCCCGGTAAGTCCGGGTGGGTCACCTCCAACTTCCTCTTTCCCTTCCTTCGGGTCGTATCCCTCATTCCCTGAGGTGGGGGACTTGGGTAGCTGTAACACATCTCTGTACTAATGTAACCCTTCCTCTTTAAGTGTGACTCAGCCCCGCTCTAACTACGAGACAGGTGTCATGTAAACTAAGTGCTTCACTTTAGTATGTATAACTTTTGAATTCCTTCCAAAACAGCAGGACACTATCTTGAGCCCCCAGAGACTGCCTATTTTATCCGCTGGATATCTGATTACTTGCATATAAGATGCCTCACATGATAAAGAAGCATTCAAAGTCCAACCCCAAACCTAGGAAAACAGTCTTTGATCATTTCACCCACATAACCAAGGAACCCCCACCCCAACCAGGAGGTGAGATGAGCGAACAGGACTCCCAAGATGAAGAGTCCCAATCTAGTCAACATTCAGCATCTTCTTCCCAACATTATATCACAGAATCATCGCTTAAGAAACTTCTAGCCATCCAGACCAAGTCCATCACCCAAGAAATTCAGCGCAGTTCTGCGGAGCTCAAGAAGGAAATTTCGGAAATTGGTGACAGAGTTGATGCTCTGGAGCGTAAGCAAGATGACCAGGCTGTGGACCAATCCAACATCCTGGCCTACGCTGAAAATCTTGCTGAGCAGATCTCGCAACTAGAATCTAAATTAGCTGACATGGAAGACAGATCGAGACGAAGTAATATTAGATTTAGAGGGGTCCCGGAAACAGTGACTTCAGCGGATA
Source organism: Bombina bombina (assembly GCF_027579735.1). Classification (NCBI taxonomy): domain Eukaryota; kingdom Metazoa; phylum Chordata; class Amphibia; order Anura; family Bombinatoridae; genus Bombina; species Bombina bombina. The sequence goes on along the minus strand of NC_069501.1, from coordinate 109,006,802 downwards.
TCCAAGGCTACCTACAAGACCTCTTCAAAGAGCTCATAGGCACCCCTGAAGGCCTAACTAGCACAATGGAGAGAGCGCACAGAGCATTGCGCCCCAGATCAGTGAGCTCCGACAAGCCGAGAGACATTGTGGTGTGCTTCCACAGTTATTTATATAAAGATCGCCTCCTTCAGGCTGCTTACCGTAAACCAAGTTTAAGTAGTAGATTTGAGGGGATACAGATCTTACCTGACCTTTCTGCACATACTCTCCAGCAACGTCGACACTTTCAGTCAGTGACCACTGCTTTGCGCAAGGCTAATTACCGATACCGCTGGGGGTTCCCAACTAGGCTCATAATCACCAAGGACAACCAAACCATAACCATCACTACACCCTCTCAGGGTACGACTCTACTGGCCTCATGGGGTCTTCTTGTGGACCCTCTCAATACCCGGACTCAATCTCAAACTGCCCTGAGAGCCTCAGCCCCTGAATGGTCGACAAAAGAACAGAGAATAAAAAGGCCTAAGACACAACATCCACAGCCTTCTCTGGGACACTCTGAGCCCACTGAGTAGACCTCTGCGGAAATCATACGTCCTGGTTTAGAAGTTAGTTGACCCTGGGGTCTCTCCTGGTGGTTCTCGCTACCTGGCCTACATCTCTGTTAAGATGGGGCTGTAGGGAGACCTTTTGATCTGTTAAATTGTTTACTTATGGAATAAGTTATATATAATAAGTTATGATAAGTTATGCTACTTGTTGTTTTATATTTGTTAAGGTTTAAGCACTTTATACTCTGATAAAATTATTCTTAGAGCGGGGCTGACGTTTCTACTCCGATGTGCTAGCTCCGGAGTTGTTTTCTCAACCCCCCAACTGAAGCCCACTCTAGGGCTCATCTGAGGTGGACTACTTCCACCACTCCAGAGGCACTTCCTAGTGCCTTCCTTCCCTACTTACTTACCCTCCCTCTCTCTCTCCCCCTTTCTGTCCCCCTGACCCAGAACCTCTTTCTCCCTTCCTTCAATTCTTAATCATTACTATCTATGACAGGCTCTCCTTTGAGGTTTCTTACTCAAAACGTAAGAGGACTTAATACTCCCTTTAAGAGAAGTCTTTTACTGCACTCACTGAAACACCACAACCCTGATGTGGTGTTCCTACAGGAGACTCATTGGCTCAAAGACGAACAGATTAGACTCTCCTCTAGAGATTATACACATATTGAGTACGCTCCATTCACAAAAAAAGCTAGGGGTACTGCAATCCTCCTTCACAGGAGGCTAGCCATTGAGCCAATCTTGACTGTTAAAGATCCACAAGCCAGATATATCATTCTAATTTGTAACATTAATCATGTGCTCTACACACTTGCATCAGTTTACCTACCCAACACTCATCAACCTAAGTGCCTCAAACACATACTTCATATCATCTCTCAACATCAACAAGGTAGGGTTATTATCTCGGGCGATATCAATATGACCTGGGAACCCAGATTAGACAGGACAGCTCCTGACAAGACTGGGGCCCTCTCTCCTAACGAACGACTGGCAGCAAACTTCCGTACCCTCATGACGGGTTCAGGGTTGTTTGATATCTGGAGGTCTATCCACACTCAAGACCGAGACTACACGCACTATTCACACTCACACCGACAATACTCACGCCTCGACTACATATTCTCCACAGCAGACTCTCTAGACCTAGTGACTAACGCGTCCATCCATATCTGCCATTGGTCAGACCATGACTGCGTTATTATTGACCTCATCTCTACCAATACCACCCACTCTAGACCCTCTTGGCGCATGCCCCACCACTTACTACAGGATATTCCTTTTAGGGAGAAACTACGCACGGAAATTGGGCATTTCCTTAAAGTTAACGACCGGGCACAGGTAGCCGATGATACCCTATGGGGAGCTGCTAAAGCAACCATAAGAGGCTTCATGATATCTGAACAAGCTAAACTTAGAAGGCAAGCGGGTCTCTCGCTGGCTCAGTCTCACATTAAGCTCAGAGAACTTGAAGGCCAAAATAGAACTAAACCTACTGCCCCCCTAACAGCCCAAATAATTGATATTAAAAACCACATTTCCCAACTAGAACTTCGGAGAACACAGAATAACCTAACCAAACTCAAACAACTTTACTTTTATAAGGGCAACAGGGCGGACACCCTTTTAGCCAGGAAACTCAGGAATAGGACTAGTATTTCACGTATACATGGTATTGTCAGGGAAGGCTCTCTCCTTAAAATCCCCTCGCGCATAGGGGAATCTTTTGCTGAGTTTTACTCCAAATTACACAATATAGAAAAATCCGAGAACCCCCCTGTAACCCCGGAAGATTCCATTCGTGAATATCTAAAATCACTAAACCTTCCATCCCTCTCACCCGATCAAAGTGATACTCTGAATTTGCCATTCTCTCTTAGAGAAGTTCAACAAGTTATTAAAAATTCTAAATCATTCAAATCACCTGGACCGGATGGCTTTCCAGTACACTTCTATAAAACTTATAACCAAGAAATTTCCCCCCTACTCCTTAGACTCTTCAATCTAGCTAGAGAAGAGGGTAAATTCAAGAGTGAATTCCTTGTAGCCACCATTGTAACTATACTAAAACCTGGTAAAGATCCCTCCCTCTGCACCAGCTACAGGCCAATCTCACTAATCAATACTGATATTAAATTTTTCTCTAAAATCTTAGCCAATCGTATCGCCAACCTTCTTCCCTCTCTAATCAACCCAGATCAGGTGGGATTTATCCCTAAAAGGGAGGGCCCGGATAACACCAGACGTCTCTTGAATATAATGGCCCTGTCTTCCAGTATGAACAAGCCCGTGGCAATTATATCATTAGATGCAGAAAAGGCCTTTGATCGGGTGAGATGGCGATTCCTGTGGGAAGTACTTAACACCCTTAAGTTCCCAAGTTCCCTGTTGGGCGCAATTAAAGCTTTATACTCTACTCCCTCCGCTACGGTAAAGGGTATCGGCTTCCAAACTCCCCCTTTTCAAATCTCCAACGGGACTAGACAGGGCTGCCCCCTATCACCCCTCCTTTTCGCACTGGCCATTGAGCCGTTGGCAGAAAAAATCAGACTTGACCCACATATGAGTGGCATCACCCTATGTGGCACTAAACACAACATAGCCTTATTTGCTGACGACATTACCCTGTTCTCGTCAGACCTCGCGACCACCCTACCTAGACTCCTACTTTTAGTCAGGGAATTTGGTGCTCACTCTCATTATAAACTCAATATCTCTAAAACTGAGATTTACACCCAAGGCTTTCAGAACTCGTATATTGCCCCCTTAAAGATTAAATACCCGTATAAATGGTCGGAATCTTCAGTGACCCACTTGGGAGTTAGACTGTCCAACGACTTCCCTCGGGTTATCAGGGACAACTACCTCCCCCTACTGTCAGACCTTCGTTCCCTCAATGAGAAGTGGAACCTCTCCCAAGTCTCTTGGCTTGGACGAATCGCTGCCCTAAAAATGTCCTTCCTTCCTCGACTCACATATTTATTCCGGTGTCTGCCAATCAAAGTCCCCAGGCATATCCTACTGCAGTTTCAGAGTGAGGTTACTAAGCACATCTGGCAGGGTAAACCCCCAAGGGTGGCGCAGAGAATCTTGCAGTTGCCTCGGACACAGGGAGGTCTGGGCTCTCCCTCGATAGTAAAATACTATGAGGGAGCCATGCTCACCCATGTCTCTCAATGGGGAGTTTCACAGTCTTCTTCTAAATGGAAGTCTATTGAGCAGGCCTCTTTGCCCTTTAACCTAACCCTACGTGACCTGATCTGGACGCCTGCACACTGTCGCAGGGACTTGTTCCTAATAAATCCTATCATTCGGGAATGCCTGCAATTCTGGGATAAAATCCGCCACTCCACACAGGTTGCTCCCCACCCCTCTCCCATAGCCTCCTTGCCCGGCCTATTAGTGGGACTACAGGATGCCCATCCATCCAAATGGTCCCAGTTAGGAATACTGACGGTTTCGGATCTTTGGCTTCCGACACCGGAATGTGGATTCAAGTCTGATTCACAGCTCGGAGCAGACGGAGCATTGCCCCACATTCTGAAATTTGAATATCTTAGAGTTAAAAACTTCTTGATCTCCTGGGGCTTTAAGCCTCAGTCAAGTCGGCCCTTAACCTTGTGGGAGTCCACCTGGAAACAGGGTGAGAGGCTCCACAGTCCCCTCTCCAGGCATTACACTCTGTTGAACTCTGAACCATCCTCAGACCTGGCTCCACATCTAGTGAAGTGGGGAACCTTGCTGAACAGAACTTTTACAGCAACCGATTGGGAACAGGCGCTTGAAAGAACTAAAAAAACTATACATTGCATCACCCTTTTTGAAACTTTTTATAAGCTGGTGGCCCACTGGTACTATGTGCCCACCAGGTTAGCTAAAATATATTCTGGCACATGCCCGTACTGTTGGAGAGATTGTGGTCAGAGAGGGGACTCCCTACACATCTGGTGGGAATGTCCCAAAATACGCCCCCTGTGGCTTAAATGTTTCAGAGTCCTTCCCAAATTAGGAATCTCCCTACATAATTCTCCAGCAGTAGCCCTCCTACACATAGGCACTCATTCCATTCCCAAACATCATGCTTACATAAGTATCTACCTATTCATGTCCATCAAACACCTGATAGCCTCTGACTGGAAGTCAGAATCCCCCCCCCAGCTGGGCGAGAGTCTGCTCCTATATGGCCTACTTATACACCATGGAAAAAAGCATATTTTACAATCTAGGCAATTCTGACCTATTTGAGCTTATATGGGCCGACTGGCAAGTTATTTACGACACAACTTGGAGACCCAATGTTCTCTCTCCTTCTTAGCCCTTCTGGACGGATTAGGGAGCCTGAGCTAGAGATAGACCTCTCCAGAATTAATCTCCTCCCTCTCGACGTGACCACTCTAGATTAATGATATACTTCCCAAACCCTCTGCTTCTCCTACACTCTTCTTATTTCTATTCTTTTATCCCCCCCTTCTTTTCCGCACGGGTGGGAACTACTTAGTTCTCCCCCATATGTTTTACAAAACCTCATTATATGTTTTAAATTAACCATTGTACATGCGGAATTCTTGTGTACTACTCATTATACATCTCAATAAGTGTGTTTACAGACCAGTTAGAGGATGTTATGAGTCCTTGAATTGCTAATCTTGTTTATGTTCTGTTCCCTTCTTTCATTGTATGCATATTATTACCTGTAAGAATGACAAACTAAATAAAGCTCTTTTGAAACTCAAAAAAAAAAAAAAAAAAAAAAAATTCTTTATTGAGGACACATGTGGGGGGAAAATAGAGAAATATCTCAAGTTGAGTGATGTATGAAATTCCCAAATTAGGAAAAAATACTAGCAGCACAATGTTGTCTATATATTAGGTACTTGAATATTAAGTGGGGGTTCAAATTAAAAAACCCTTACTGGTCTTGAACCGAATAATCAAGAAATATGTGCTAGCTTTTGAAAGATCATTTGAGAAAATAAAGTATATGGGTTTGCCGTAATCTATAAAGTGTGTTCGCGGCACGGTAGTTGTGGCACAGTTATTTCCGTCTAGGTATAGTCCTTAGATAGAATTAGGATTCTACTGCACCTGAGTGGCACACGAGTATGCGCTTAATGCGATCAATTGTTAAGTTAGCTTAATGCCTTATCCCCTATATCCCTTGTGTAAAGTACACAATATAATCCCCTTTATGCTATTGAAATAATTTCAACAGGCGGACGCCTCTGGCACGTTTTGCCGTCAAGGCTTTTTCAGAGGGCCTTTGGGAAGGCCTTGATGGCGAGGCACGTAGGTGGCGTCTGTTTGTTTGCCTGTGCCGCGGTTGCTGTGCCGCGGACACACTATTTTTCTATTTTCCCCTTGTATGTGTTTTTAATTAAAAATAATTTTTATCATTATTATTTAATAAAAGTTACATTTTATTACATTTGAGCTTTCACTATTTCCAACACTTCACAATGTCTATGAGTGCAATATGTGTATTCTTTTTTCTTCAGTTCTTAACTGTAATGTTCCCCCAATAAATTCTCTAACTTGGTGGCAGACCAAAAAAAAAAGGCTGAAGGAGAACGACCTGTAATGGGTGTCCAAGCACATTTTTTGTAAAATGTTCCCGGTTCCTCTCAATTATCTCCGGGTTCCTCAAATCAATGCCATACCTGTACTCGATTGTGCAAAAGGATGGCATATGTGGTGTTTCATGCTGTTGTGCCTATTGAGGTTCGTGGGCCATCTTATTAAAAGGGTGAAGGAGAACAAAGTGTACTGGTGTTCTAAGCATCTTTTTCCATCTCCCGGTTCCTAGAAATTCTCTCTGGGTTTCAAAAATGGATGCCATACCTGTACTCTATTGTGCAAAAGGATGGCATATGACCCTCTTATAAAGAGGCTGAAGGAGAACGACCTGTACTGGGTAAACCAAAAAATACTAATGGCACTGCACTATTTTAAAAAATAGGGTAGCCTATTATTCTCTGGATTAATTTATAAAATATAGTAATGTGAATTTATTTATAATCCAGATTTAATATCTTACAAGATGGCAGAGGTGCTGTGTACTGGTTATTAGAAACAAAAGATATCAATCCTGAGATTGATGAAGTGTACACCTGAATAGCACTCTTCCCCTATTTGGTAATGGCAAAAATCGGAGCAGGTATAGAGGTCTGAATTGGGAGGAGTATGTGGCGATATATTAAAATATAACTTTTATTAGACAATTAAAAATAAAAAGCAACAACACACACATTGAACATATATACTTTATTAAAATCACAGGATAGGGTCTGAGTAAGTTCTCTCCGTGGATCACGGGAGATAGAAGTGGTTGTGATAAATGTTTAAGAGAGCCTGAATGTCAGTTGGACATCAGGGTATTCTCTTTCAATATATATTATTTCGATATAGGTAGCACTGACTCAGTATCAGTAGATATGCTATTGGACTTGGATGTACTGTGTGTAATTTGTAACTTGTGGTGGAATTGAATTTTTATATTTATAAATTTGAATAAAGGTAATGCAACTTTCTCTTAGAAATCAGTCTGACACTGATAAGAGGATTGAAATCCTATTGTCATCATATGGCTATATTTTGATGTTAGGTGTAACAACTCTGACTTTTTCAGACCCAACTTCTGTTGCAATAATTTTACTTTAGTTTTCAAATTTATTGAATTAATATCCCCCTATGTTTGTTTCATTTACACACTTATCACTGTCTTGCATATTTTTTGGTAACATACTGCTGCAAAATAGCTGCTGCTCGTAAGGCTGGCTTAGTATTGCTTATGCTGATAATTTTCTATTTGAACGTATTGTCGTATTCAATGCTGGATATTTTTAAAGGCTATATGCTGCTCTTAAATAAACCATTTGCAATATTAGATATATGCTAAAGCTCAATGATTCTTAACCGCCAGTTTATGGTCAGCTTGGTCTTGCTTAAGCTAATGGTTGTCTGGTTTAAACGTATTTACCGTATTTTATACTGAGTTTTTTCAAAGGCTGTGTGCTGATTTTAGAAAAACGTTTACACACTTGTCACTATCTTTTGTATTTTTATGTTAGAGTACTGCTACAAAATAGCTGCTGCTCGTAAGGCTGGCTTAGTATTGCTTATGCTGATAAATTTTCTGTGTGAACGTATTATCATGTTCATTACTAGATATTTTTAAAGGCTGTATACTGGTCTTAAATAGACCATTTGCAATATTAGATATATGCTAAAGCTCAATATTTCTTAACCTCTAGTTTGTAATCAGCTTAGTCAGTCCAGTCTTACTTCCGCTGACGGTTGTATGGTTTAAACGTATTTACCGTATTTTGTACTTGGTATTTTCAAAGGCTGTGTGCTGATTTTAAATAGTCAGTTTGCGGTTTTAGGTTTATGCTAGTTGCAGTTCCGTATTTCTTACCCGCCTGCCTATGGTCAACACTGAGCCCTTGCTGAGAGTGCTAGAACAATTAGAAATAACGTTACTGAATTAACCGTATTTTGTACTTGGTATTTTCAAAGGCTGTGTGTTGATTTTAAATAGACAGTTTGCGGTTTTAGGTATATGCTAGTTGCAGTTCCGTATTTCTTACCCGCCTGTCTATGATCAACACTGAGCCCTTGCTGAGAGTGCTAGAACAATTAGAAAAAACGTTACTGAATTAACCGTATTTTGTACTTGGTATTTACAAAGGCTGTGTGCTGATTTTAAATAGACAGTTTAAGGTTTTAGGTATATGCTAGTTGCAGTTCCGTATTTCTAGCCCGCCTGTCTATGATCAACACTGAGCCCTTGCTGAGAGTGCTGGAACAATTAGAAATAACGTTACTGAATTAACCCCATTTCGAGGTTAATGTACTAAATATTGTGCACAACCACAATTGTAACAACTATAAAGACTACCATTTCCTGCTAATTAAAAAATGCTAACATGCATTAAACAAACGGTTCCCTAACATGTTTCGCCACCTTTGAAAAAGCCACGTTAGTGGCGAAACATGTTAGGGAACCGTTTGTTTAATGCATGTTAGCATTTTTTAATTAGCAGGAAATGGTAGTCTTTATAGTTGTTACAATTGTGGTTGTGCACAATATTTAGTACATTAACCTCGAAATGGGGTTAATTCAGTAACGTTATTTCTAATTGTTCCAGCACTCTCAGCAAGGGCTCAGTGTTGATCATAGACAGGCGGGCTAGAAATACGGAACTGCAACTAGCATATACCTAAAACCTTAAACTGTCTATTTAAAATCAGCACACAGCCTTTGTAAATACCAAGTACAAAATACGGTTAATTCAGTAACGTTTTTTCTAATTGTTCTAGCACTCTCAGCAAGGGCTCAGTGTTGATCATAGACAGGCGGTTAAGAAATACGGAACTGCAACTAGCATATACCTAAAACCGCAAACTGTCTATTTAAAATCAACACACAGCCTTTGAAAATACCAAGTACAAAATACGGTTAATTCAGTAACGTTATTTCTAATTGTTCTAGCACTCTCAGCAAGGGCTCAGTGTTGACCATAGGCAGGCGGGTAAGAAATACGGAACTGCAACTAGCATAAACCTAAAACCGCAAACTGACTATTTAAAATCAGCACACAGCCTTTGAAAATACCAAGTACAAAATACGGTAAATACGTTTAAACCATACAACCGTCAGCGGAAGTAAGACTGGACTGACTAAGCTGATTACAAACTAGAGGTTAAGAAATATTGAGCTTTAGCATATATCTAATATTGCAAATGGTCTATTTAAGACCAGTATACAGCCTTTAAAAATATCTAGTAATGAACATGATAATACGTTCACACAGAAAATTATCAGCATAAGCAATACTAAGCCAGCCTTACGAGCAGCAGCTATTTTGTAGCAGTACTCTAACATAAAAATACAAAAGATAGTGACAAGTGTGTAAACGTTTTTCTAAAATCAGCACACAGCCTTTGAAAAAACTCAGTATAAAATACGGTAAATACGTTTAAACCAGACAACCATTAGCTTAAGCAAGACCAAGCTGACCATAAACTGGCGGTTAAGAATCATTGAGCTTTAGCATATATCTAATATTGCAAATGGTTTATTTAAGAGCAGCATATAGCCTTTAAAAATATCCAGCATTGAATACGACAATACGTTCAAATAGAAAATTATCAGCATAAGCAATACTAAGCCAGCCTTACGAGCAGCAGCTATTTTGCAGCAGTACGTTACCAAAAAATATGCAAGACAGTGATAAGTGTGTAAATGAAACAAACATAGGGGGATATTAATTCAATAAATTTGAAAACTAAAGTAAAATTATTGCAACAGAAGTTGGGTCTGAAAAAGTCAGAGTTGTTACACCTAACATCAAAATATAGCCATATGATGACAATAGGATTTCAATCCTCTTATCAGTGTCAGACTGATTTCTAAGAGAAAGTTGCATTACCTTTATTCAAATTTATAAATATAAAAATTCAATTCCACCACAAGTTACAAATTACACACAGTACATCCAAGTCCAATAGCATATCTACTGATACTGAGTCAGTGCTACCTATATCGAAATAATATATATTGAAAGAGAATACCCTGATGTCCAACTGACATTCAGGCTCTCTTAAACATTTATCACAACCACTTCTATCTCCCGTGATCCACGGAGAGAACTTACTCAGACCCTATCCTGTGATTTTAATAAAGTATATATGTTCAATGTGTGTGTTGTTGCTTTTTATTTTTAATTGTCTAATAAAAGTTATATTTTAATATATCGCCACATACTCCTCCCAATTCAGACCTCTATACCTGCTCCGATTTTTGCCATTACCAAATAGGGGAAGAGTGCTATTCAGGTGTACACTTCATCAATCTCAGGATTGATATCTTTTGACCTGTACTGGGTGTCCAAGCATGGTTTTTTGGCCAATTTCACATTTCCCAAAAATTATCTCTGGGTTTCTAAAATCAATGCCGTACCTGTACTCTATTGTTCAAAAGGATGCAAAATGTCCACTTTCCAGCTGTTGTTTCTGTTGAGGGTCCTGGACCCTCTTATAAAAAGGCTGAAGGAGAAAGAAGTGTACTGGGTGTCCAATTATTTTTTTAGTTCAATTTCCCGGTTCCAACAAATTATCTCCGGGTTTCTAAAATCAATGCCTTACCTGTAATCTATTGTTCAAAAGGATGCCATATGTCCTCTTTCCTGCTGTTTTTTTTTTTATCAGTATTTTTGTTTATTTTAGAACAGTTACAGTTATAATGCAGTTATAGGTTCACAAAGATTATGACTTTGCACACTGCCATTTTCGATGCAGCCTTTTGACATGTCGTGTGATATGAATACAATAATGGTATGTTTTGAATCTGCTGAGCCAAATAAAAAAAAATAAAAAAAGATATAATTTAACTCGAGTTACTAACTGAAGCATGATTTACAATAGGGGTTAGATCTATAAGCAGCAGCATAAAAAAACTTAAAATCTGCTTCACACAGCGGTTAGGCTTAGAAGTGAAGGGGTTAAACACTGGTAAAGTATTTCTTTAGGGGCGCAAAGAGATGGCTAATGACCGGAACACTCCAGGAACTTCCCAAGAGTCGCTGTCTTGTGTTTCGGGTGATGTTGGAGACATCTGTGTAGTGTACAGGGAAACCAAAAATCCTCTCCATCTCTGTGCACCACAGGACGTCCTCCTTGTCATCCATAACCACAGGAAACTGCTGGCATTTCCCTTGCTTCAAGGAGTTCAGTTGCGTGGTGATAGTACAGACTTTACTAAACTTTGCTTTCCTACCATACTTGTAAGAAGTATAATTTGGATTACAATTTCTTGTTGAATTCAGACTTAATATCTAAACCAGTTTCTAGGTACAAATTAAACTAACTAGAGATGGGTATCTCTGAACAGAGCTTCAAAGGATGAAACCTGTTTCTCAAGAGTGGTATCTCATTGCAAATATGTACTAGACTGAAATACAACAGATTGTATCTTTGAACAGAAATTCAAATGATGTCCTTTCACAATCACCACAGAGATAAAGGCTTATGGAGTCCTTGGGTGGATAACTGCATATCATTCCTGGAACTTCAAAGGATCATAAACAGCATTGTCCAACAATTTATTGGACAACAGTGACACCTACAGGTAGCTGGCTACTTTTGCTGGGACTTATCAACTGAACATTTAAGCAATTATCAACTGAACATTTAAGCATTTGATTGGCTAAGACATTCAAGGTGGGGCTATATTTCTTTAAATATGCTGTGGAAAGAACAGACAGGTAGGAAGGACACATAACACCAACAGGTAATAGTCAGACTGCAGCAATCTTCGCATGCACCCACCCACAGGCATTAGTTTATAGTGTAGACAGGTTAGACGAAAAGAGCCTTGTACGTTAGACGCTTCTCTCACCACTCATGTATAGATTTGTCATTTAATAAATGTATCCCTTTTTATAAGACTGGTGTAAGTATCATTCTTTAAATAAGGTAAATGTATTATAAGGAAAAGCCTGACACTGATTTAAGTCACTGACCCAATATTAGAAAAGGGGCTTTTTCACATTGGCGAAGCCAGGCAGGTTAGCGTTCCAGTTTTTGTTTTGTTTTCTGAGACGACAAACTATTGGGGAACTCAGTACAAGCAACAGTTGTGGCAGGACTCAGACGTGAGCGCACTGGAAGGCTATATCAAAACAAGAATTCTGGACTGGTCATTGTGAGCAGGTGAGATGGAAGTTATTAACAGATGTGCAAATAATAGTACTACTGAATATGTGTGTAAAAATAATTTAAATGCATTAGATTTAATGATTTGTTGCAACAATTTGAGGATGCTGTTTGTAAAATAAAGAAGTCTGTGTTGAATAAGAAAGTAAAGTATAATGGTAATTTAGCTAAACTTATTGTACAGTACAAAGGTGCATTGGAAAGGTTAGAATTGTCCCCTGTTTTATCAGAAAAAGATAGATGTGTAAACAGTAATTATGCTAAGCATGGTGTTTGTAACAAAAGTGAATCTAGCCAGACAGAGAATGTAGTTGAACATTCACAGAAAGAAAGAAATGCTACAATAGCAACAACAAATAGATTAGAAGAAGGTACATCTAAGACACTGCCATTGTTTAGTGTAAATACCACAACAGAGCTAAAACCTATTTCTACCATGTGCCAGGATAGATTAGAAAGTCCACAAACAACAGGGACTCAGACTATTGGAGACAGTGTACAGACTACCTCTGTGCTGACTAGTGCACCAGAAGACCCATATAAAAAATATGCTAGGAAAATCAAAGCTTTAATTCCACCATTTGACCCAAAATTGCATATCATGCATAGTATAGTTAAATTTGAGCAACATGTAGCACAGTATAGCTTAGATGATCAGACTGCGTGTTATCTATTTAAGTTCTGGCTGCCAGCATACTACAGTAAAGCACTGCAGCTTTTACAGCAGAATGGGTTATGGGCTGACAAAGAGACACGGGCTAACATGTTGTTAGAACTAACTGCTGTGGATTTAACAGATACATCATTTTTAGACACAGTAGTTCCACACCCAATCGAAGAACCATTTGCTTTCTGTAATAAATTTCATCAATTATAATGTAATCTAAAAGGCACACCAAATTTAGAGATTGGAGATCCCACAATGTTAAGAATTCTAGCAGGAAAATATGAAGGACTTGATTTTGTTAATAGAAGTTTACTGGCTAGAGCACGTAATTTCAAGGAATTCCTTTGCATTCTTGCAGACTGGCAAAATGAGTCAAAATTTAAAAGTGCACCGGCAGAGCTAACACAGAAATAATTGCAATAATAACAACAATAACAACAACAACATATACATGCCACAAACCACTTTTTGCTTTGTTTGTGGGAAGATGGGACACAAAAGAAGATACTGTTGGTACAATAAAAGTTTCCAGAAAAGAACAGGCCAGGAATATGCTGGTGTTAATTATAGAAATTGGAAGTGCAAACCAACAAATGTAAAACTCTATCATCCCAGAAATAAAATAAAAAATTATCAAACATGGGAAACTATGTTTCCTCCACTTTTAAAGATTGTTTAGAATTACATAAAGTAAGAAAGTAAACAAATTATAAAACAGTGTTGCTTTCTTTGAATGTAGCTATTTGTTTTATGTTTTCACTTTCACATTTGTTTTGCAGGATTTCTCAAGGAAAGGATAGTGTTTTTATTCATATTGGCTGACATAGCATTTGGTTACTTCATGTGCAAATACAGGGTAAAATGATAAACATTTTTGTAATATGAAATCAAAACCACGTGGTAGAAATCTGAGCTCAAAACTAAATTGTTTGCAAACAATTCTATTATTTTTATTATTAATGTGGCCACTGTGTAAGAAAAATATTTTAGTTTTTAAATTTGCATATGAATTGTTTTCACTTCTAACTTCTTTGCAGGCTATGATGACTTTAGATGTAATTTTAATTTTTTCTCTCTTTCCTCAAGTAATTTCTGCAGATAGTACACACAGTTAAATGAGGAAAACACAGATCAACTGTACTTTTGCATTTATAGTCATTTTAAATTATAAATAGAAAAATAAAGATTAAAAAAAGTTTTAATGATTAGAAAATGCAAAAGATAAACAAATTAATGTGTGTAGACCAGTGTTTTTAATGTGATGTTTCTTTGCTTGTGGTTTGTGATTACTTTTTTTTTTTTTTAATTTTTCTCACAAAGAGAGAATGACAAAGGTTAACTTCTAATGAAATTCTTATCAAAAACATTTTTTTCTCATTTTAGTTTTTATAATTTTCCAGTTTGTTTTTGACATTTTATACGCATTTTGTTTTATTATTATTTTTTCCTGTAGTTTGTTTTAGATTTTTTTTTCTAGTTTGCTTTTGCATTTGTTTTTTAATTTTATATATATATAATTTTTGTTAAAACAGAAACATGTTTTAAGACAGAAAAGAGCTAATGTTTATCACAATGGGTGTGACTATTGTGATGATTACATAAGATAATTTACAAAAAGGAATGGGTGGTTTGGTATCTGTCTGTAAATAGAAAAAATACAGTTTGGGATGGGTTGTTATTGGTTTATTTGTTGTTTCTTCTTCTATCTTTATGGAGGCAGAGCTTAGCTCTTAACTCCATAAAAGAGGGGAGTGTTTCCAAACTATATTGTGTTATGTATAAACAAATACAACAATCTGCAATTGCTGGGATGTCAGGAGATGCTAATGCTAACGTTATTTAAAGAGACACTAAAATCAAAATTTGTTTTCATAGTTCAGATAGAACATGCATTTTTGGGAGACTTTTCAATTTACCTCCATTGTCAGATTTTATAGACGTCTTTTTATTCAACATTTTCTGGGGGACCAGCTCCTACTGAGCAGATGTGCATGGTCACAGTGTATATGTATACTATTCTGTGATTGGCTGATAGCTATTACATGATACAAGGGTAGTCAAATTAAAAAAATAACAATAATAATAAAATTCTGAAAAATCTACTGCTTTTTGGAAGATCAGAATAAGCAATATTGCATTGTATTTTTATAATGCACTTGTTACTTGCAATTATACTGTATTTAATTTAACTTAAGGTGTTATAGATGTGTAAATAAACATTGAATCACATCTGCTAGGGGTTGTAAATGATCTAATCAACAGTGAAATCAATACAACATCAGACATTTCATTTGGTTTGGCGTGTAGACAGGCACAGGCAGAACTATCAGCCACTTTCAAAATTATGTTGCAAACATTGTCTTATGGTCATGTGCCTTTAATGTTTATTAATGTTAAACATGGTCTTACTAATTTTGCTTTAAACAATATGAACTATGGGTAAATGACTGGCATGAATGTAATAATAGCATGTGTACTGCATCATCTCTAATTCCTGTGGCAGGGGTCAGAACTGAGCTTCAGAGACTGGTTTCCTTAGGAATTCCAGTTTCTGACACTCAAGCTATGTTTTGCAAACTGAAATATGACACTCTTATCTTTAGGAATGGGGAATGGACACAGATGGACCTGTCTTTCTACACTTGGTCAGTACAGAGAAGTATATACATCATGCTGGCATAACAATTCTCAATGTCAAGTGGTTGTTGAAACAGTCTCTTCTAATAACTGTGTCTTATATGGGACATGGTAGGGTGTGTTTTATACTCTTAAATGAGCTCAGTCAAATTAAATGGTTGTCTTACAATGGGTGTCAGGGGAATCAGGATTTGCCAAGGGGACTATTGTGGGGATAACTTGCATTTACTGAATATTTCAGGAATGGTGTTTAAGGTTTAATTTATTTAGCAACACTCAGTTGGGTATAGCCCTAGTATAAATATTTCTTTAGTACCTCTAAATATAAGGAATGCATCTGTTCTACTAAAATGGGGTAAAATAATTGAATCAGACATTGTGCTCCTCAAAGAGATGAAAGACTCTGACAAGCAAACTAAAGTAGTTATTCAACATTTTCAAGGTCAAATTGAGCAACTTATTCCCCACATCGAATCAGTTTCTAACACGAATATTTGGCATCGCATATTTGGACAATCTTCCACTGTAAATAATTTTGCATATTATTTGATTCATTCTATGTTTATTATCTTTATTTGTTCTATTGTATGTTTTGTTATACAAATTGTCCTTTGTACAAAAGTTAAGCGTATAACATCCAAGGCTAGACACATGATTAGAGAAGTTAGATATATACACTTAAGGTAGTTGAAATCATAACTCATCTGTTCAGCCAGCATATCCATAACCCACACTGATAAAACCACAGGTCTGAAAAGAAAATGTTACTCTTCTAACACAACAAATACTTGTGTGTCATTCAGACACAAAGAGGGGATGTAAGAAGTATAATTTGGATTACAATTTCTTGTTGAATTCAGACTTAATATCTAAACCAGTTTCTAGGTACAAATTGAACTAACTAGAGATGGGTATCTCTGAACAGAGCTTCAAAGGGTGAAACCTGTTTCTCAAGAGTGGTATCTCATTGCAAATATGTACTAGACTGAAATACAACAGATTGTATCTTTGAACAGAAATTCAAATGATGTCCTTTCACAATCACCACAGAGATAAAGGCTTATGGAGTCCTTGGGTGGATAACTGCATATCATTCCTGGAACTTCAAAGGATCATAAACAGCATTGTCCAACAATTTATTGGACAACACTGACACCTACAGGTAGCTGGCAACTTTTGCTGGGACATATCAACTGGACATTTAAGCAATTATCAACTGGACATTTAAGCATTTGATTGGCTAACACATTCTTCAAGGTGGGGCTATATTTCTTTAAATATGCTGTGGAAAGAACAGACAGGTAGGAAGGACACAACACCAACAGGTAATAGACAGACTGCAGCAATCTTTGCATGCACCCACCCACAGGCATTAGTTTATAGTGTAGACAGGTTAGAGCCTTGTACGTTAGACGCTTCTCTCACCACTCATGTATAGATTTGTCATTTAATAAATGTATCCCTTTTTATAAGACTGGTGTAAGTATCATTCTTTAAATAAGGTAAATGTATTATTAGGAAAAGCCTGACACTGATTTTAGTCACTGACCCAATATTAGAAAAGGGGCTTTTTTCACAATACTCAAGACAATCTTGTAGTTCCAGCTTATGATTTGCTGTGGGAACCAGTGGCCTGTCCATACGAGGAAGATTTCCCCAGAAGTAACAAGCTCTGCATGCAGGTGACATGTTTAGCGTCAATCATCACAGGGCTTGCGTGCAGAATATGGCAGATGGCCCTCTTCACAGCCTTAAGTCGCGCTTCATGTACCAAATGCTGAAAGTCAAAAAATAGACACCCAGTGCCTTCAAAAAGACCTTTGCGATATGGATTCACCAGAGCAAGGTCATTGCAAGGACTTCCCCCGATAACCAAATCAAAAGACCCCAACTTCTGAATCTTCCCCTTCACATTATTATTGTCCCACTCCCTTGTACTCCTATGCTCAGCTCCCTGCTGTTTTTGTTGAGGGTCCGGGACCCACTTATAAAAAGGCTGAAGTAGAAAGAAGTATACTGGGTGACCAATAATTTTTTTGGTTCAATTTCCCGGTTGCAACAAATTATATCCGGGTTCCTAAAATCAATGCCTTACCTGTAATCTATTGTTCAAAAGGATGCCATATGTCCTCTTTCCTGCTGTTTCATATGAGAGTCCTGGACCCTCTTATAAAAAGGCTGAAGTAGAAAGAAGTGTACTGGGTGTCCATCCAATAATTTTTTTGGTACAATTTCCCGGTTCCAACAAATTATCTCCAGGTTTCTAAAATCAATGCTGTACCTGTACTCTATTGTTCAAAAGGATGCCATATGTCCTCTTTCCTGCTGTTTCATATGAGGGTCCTGGAGCTTCTTATAAAAAGGCTGAAATAGAAAGAAGTGTACTGGGTGTCCAATCATTTTTTTGGTTCAATTTCCCGGTTGCAACAAATTAACTCCGGGTTTCTAAAATCAATGCCTTACCTGTAATCTATTGTTCAAAAGGATGCCATATGTCCTCTTTCCTGCTGTTGTTTCTGTTGAGGGTCCTGGACCCTCTTATAAAAAGGCCGAAGGAGAAAGAAGTGTACTGGGTGTCCAATCAATGTTTTTTTCTATTTCCCGTTTCCTAAAATTATCTCTGGGTTTCTAAAATCAATGCTGTACCTGTACTCTATTGTTCAAAAGGATGCCATATATCCTCTTTCCTGCTGTTGTTTTTGTTGAGGGTCCGGGACACTCTTATAAAAAGGCCGAAGGAGAACGACCTGTACTGGGTGTCCTAGCATGGTTTTTTGTTCAATTTCACGGTTCCTAAAAAATATCTCTGTATAACTAAAATCAATGCCATACCTGTACTCTATTGTTCAAAAGGATGGCATATGTGGTGTTTCATTCTGTTGTGGCTGTTGAGGGTCGTGGGCCTTCGTATAAAACGGCTGAAGGAGAACGACCTGTACTGCCTTGCTGCTCCTTTTAGGCAGGCCAGCTCTTTGCATACATGCCCACAGACTCTGTAACGGATGCCTCTTTTAGGGAGAGGTGCAGCCAAAATGCAGGATCAGAACCTCTGCCTGCAACTGGTATACTCGATTTTGCGAAAGGAAGTAACCTTACCATGGTTCCCTGACCGCACGTCTTGTTGTTATATTTTGTTGAGGGTAATCATGATGGCCATGTAGACCACCCTCGAGAGGCCTTGAAGTAACAGGGATGAAAGTGCTAAGAATAGTACTACTTTAAACAACCGAGTTAGCCATGGGTATTAGTCCAAGACCGCATGGCTTTTTTTTGGGTTGGGTGCGGCTAATCATGCAGGCCATATAGACCTCCCACCATTCGGTGTTGTATCAGGTATTAAACTAATAACAGTACTACTTAACACAACCTAGTTACCATGGGTCCCAGAGCATATGTTTATTTATTATATTTTGTAAGGGTAATCATGCAGGCCATATAGACCTCCCCCAATAGGGTGAGTAACAAATATTAAAATGCTAAGGACAGTACTACTTAACACAACATAGTTACCATGGGTCCCAGAGCATATGTCTTGTTATTACATTTTGTAAGGGTAATCATGAAGGCCATATAGACCTCCCCCGATACGGTGAGTAACAGGTATTAAAATGCTAAGGACAGTACTACTTAACACAACATAGTTACCATGGGTCCCAGAACGCATGTCTTGTTATTATATGTTGTTGGGGTAATCATGCAGGCCATATAGACCTCCCCCGATAGGGTGAGTAAAAGGTATTAAAATGCTAAGAACAACACTACTTAACACAACCTTACCATGGGTCCCAGAGCATATGTCTTGTTATTATATTTTGTAAGGGTAATCATGCAGGCCGTATAGACCTCCCCCGATAGGGGGAGTTACAGAGATTATAGTGCTAAGAATAGTACTACTTAAAACACAACCTAGTTACCATGGGTCCCAGACCGCATGTCTTATTATATTTTGTCAGGGTAATCAGGAAGGCCATATAGACCTCCCCCGATAGGGGCGGTAACAGGGATTAAAGTGCTAAGAAAAGTACTAATTAACACAAGCTAGTTACCATGGGTCCAACACCGCGTGTCTTGTTGTTATACTTTGTCAGGGTAATCATGCAGGCCATATAGACCTCCCACGATAGGGGGAGTTACAGGGATTAAAGTGCTAAGAATAGTACTACGTAACACAACCTAGTTACCATGGGTCCCAGACCGAATGTTTAATTATTATACTTTGTCAGGGTAATTATATATCTAACAAATCTATCTATTTCTCTTCTGTTGATTCTATCTAACTATCAATCTATGTACTGTATATCTATCTATCCTATCTATCTATCTTCTGTCCGGACTGTTTTGAAACAGTCACTTGTGTTTTGGACAAATTTGAAGTAGGAGGACAGACCAATCACAGGGATTAAACTGGGAAGAATAGTAATACTTAAGAAAACCTAGTTATACCAGAACCACCATGGGTCCCAGACCGCATGTTTTGTTATTATACTTTGTCAGGGTAATCATGCAGGCCATATAGACCTCCCTTGATAGGGGAAGTAACAGGGGTTAAAGTGCAAAGAATAGTACAACTTAACACAACCTAGTTAACATTAACAGTGGTTCCCAGAACGCATGTCTTGTTATTAGATTTTGCCAGGATAATCAGCCAGGCCATATAGACCGCCCCCGATAGGGGGAGGAACAGGGATTAAAGTGCTAAGAATAGTAAAAATCAACACAACCTAGTTAACAGTGGTTCACAGACCGCATGTCTTGTTATATTTTGCCAGGATAATCAGGCACGCCATATAGACCTCCCCCGATAGGGGGAGTAACAGGGATTAAAGAGCTAAGAATAGTACTACTTAACACAGCCTAGTTACCATGGGTCCCAGACCAGATGTTTTGTTGTTATACTTTGTCAGGGTAATCATGCAGGCCATATAGAACTCCACCGAAAGGGGGAGTAAGAGGGATTAAAGTGCTAAGAAAAGTTTTACTTAACACAACCTAATTACCATGGGTCCAAGACCGCGTGTCTTGTTGTTATACTTTGTCAGGGTAATCATACACGCCATATAGACCTCCACCGATAGGAGGAGTTACAGGGCTGAAAGTGCTAAGAATAGTACTACTTAACACAACCTACTTACCATGGGTCCAAGACCCCATGTTTAATTATTATACTTTGTCAGGGTAATTATATATCTAACAAATCTATTTCTCTTCTATCGATTCTATCTAACTATCAATCTATGTATATCTATCTATCTTCTGTCCGGACTGTTTTGAGACAGCCACTTGTGTTTTGGACAAATTTGAAGTAGGACAGACCAATCTTCTTCCATCTCCCGGTTCCAAAAATGAAGGCCATATAGACCTCCCCCGATAGGGGGAGTAACAGGTTGTAGTAAACTGCTAAGAATAGTACTACTTAACACACCACGGGTCACAGACCGCATGTCTTATTGTTATACTCTGTCAGGGAAATTATATATATTTCAAATCTATTTATCTATCAAATCGATCTAACTATCAAACATATCTATCAAATGTAGATTGCATCTATTGATCGATGTAATTCGTATCTATAAAATGTATATTACATATTTTGGTTGATTTAATTCGTATCTATCAAATGTATATTGCATCTTTGGATCGATAACATTCGTATCTATCAAATGGATATTGCATCTATTGATCTATGTAATTCGTATCTATCAAATGTATATTGCATCTATTGATCTATGTAATTTGTATCGATCATATGTATATTGCATCGATTGAGCTATGTAATCTATGTATCTATCAAATCTATCTATCTCGTGGTTGTGCAAATGGACTGTTTGCGGTTGTTTGCAGTGCGTTACACTTGGAGTTTGCTCTGTCACTGTGAAGCGGCCGTAACCCTTACACTACCTGATAGATACGACATCATAACTGATGTTTTAAAGCACGTTATTGCAAACAATTTGGGAATGTTAGGTGATTTAGGCCCTTTATGGGTTAAAAGCAGACTCTGCATCAACTATGTAATTTTCCATGGGAGTTTTGCCAGGGATCCCCCTCCAGCATGCCACAGTCCCGGTTAGTCCCCTTGAAACAACTTTTACATCACTATTGTGGCCAGAAAGAGTCCTTGTAGGTTTTAAAGTTCTTCTGCCTATTGAAGTCAATGGCGGTTCGCGAACAATACCGGAAGTTCGAGTCTGCCGTTCGCGAACCGAAATTTTTAAGTTTGCGACATCACTAATCTTAACTCAAGATGCTGACCCCATGGGTAGAATTTTAATTCTAGAAGTTAAAATTCAAGATAGTCTTTATATTGTGTAATGTTTATGGTCCAAATAAAAATCGACAGAGGCTTTTGGGAAAAATTTAAAATCAAGTTACTGAAGTATAACGGTAAAAAGATTGTAATTGCAGGAGACTTTAATTTAACAATAGCCTCTCACCTAGAAAGATTCTCTCCATTGCATCCGAGAACGGATAATAGAGCAACTAAAGTGTTCAAATACTTTATGTCAGACCTTAATGTACATGATATCTGGCGTTTACAAAATCCTGATCAACGTGTATACTCTTGCAAATCCAAAACTCATGGCACTTTTTCACGTATAGATTTTTGGTTTCTGATATCTTAAGGCAAAATATAGACACAGATATAAAAGACTTTGCCATATCCGATCATGCGGTCATCTCTTTACAACTACCTCTGGATGTGCATACTGGCACAAGGTATTTTTTTCCTATACATTTAATAAATAAAATGCATTTCTCAATTTGGCTAATTGATAAATGGAACTTCTATGAAGTTAATAATAGTGGTTATAAAATAAAACCTGAGATATTTTTAGAAGCATTAAGCGCTTATATTAGGGGAGAAATGTTGGCCTATTTATGTAAATCGAAAAAAAAATTTAAAGCAAGGGAGATTCAACTTGCTAATCAAGTACATAACAGTTATACAACTTATATTGCAGCCCCAAATAGAGAGAGTTGGGATGATTATGTTAGGAAAATACAAGAATGAGATATATTCTTGAAAGAAAACTATGCAACAGGAGATGAAGCAGAAGGCTACAGTTTCTGGTAACTATGGCAAATCTGCAAAATACCTAGCCCTTCCAACTAAAAATCGTTACAGTAATAATTCTGTCAAATCTCTGAAACATAAAGACAGACTAGTTACAGACCCAAAAGAAATTAGGGACCTATTTTATAATACACTTTAAAAATATTTATTCTAAAGATAATATTAACAGAAACAATAAAAATAACTTTTGGCAGAAACTTGTAATTCCTAAAATTTCACAACATCTTGAAGAACTAAATAGGCCCATTACTCTAGAGAAAGTATTGAGACAGAAAAAATGAAGTAAGCTTAACAAAGCCTCCAGCCACGATCAACTTACTGCAGAGATGTATAAAATCTTAAAAGATCAAATTTCAGTTAATCTGGTAGACCTATATAACCTTTATTTCTTCAAAAAATTAGATGAACTCACATTATTTTTACCAATTCAACAATTACCCTGATCCCTAAAAAGACAAAGATCCCCAAAACGTGGCCTCTTATAGATCCATATCACTCCTTGACGACGACTAAATGTTTCTAATGTCAACCATGGCAGATAGCAAGCAGGCTTTATGAATGGCAGAAATATAGCAAAAACAATATGCAAAGTGCTGAACATCCTAGATTATTTCTGGAATAAAAGGGGAACAAGTTTTCATATATACCAGACTTAGCCATCTTGTCTGTAGATGACGAAAAGGCTTTTGACCTAGTAAATCAGGACTATCTTTTTACCAACTTGGAAGCATTTGGGTACCAGGGACATTTTTTTTACAATTAATAAGAATCTTGTATAATAAACCATCATCCAATCTCCTGATCAATTATGAACTGACAGAAAATATCTTAGAAAAAGGAACCAGGCAAGGCTGCCCTTTGTCACCTCTGCTGTTTAACCAAGCTGTTTGCAATTATACTACGTAACGAGATGCCGGGCATTGTAATAGGCCATGCCAAAACAGTACAGGTGGCCCTTGTTTTACAACGGTTCAATTTACACCGTTTCAGAATAACAACCTTTTTTTCCAGTCGTGACTGCTATTGAAAAGCATTGAGAAGCAGTGCATTTATTAAAATAGCCAGTAGGTGGAGCTGTCTGTGTTGCAGCAAATCCAAGCAAGCTGAAATTAATCAGTTTAACTAGACCTGAGCTATTGAGCAGATTTCAAAGGAACAAGATCTTCCTGTCTATTAATTAGTCCAGATTGGAATGCATAGAAAGAACTGTTTGCAGAAAAATGCAAACGAAGTCTGTGTTGTGTGATTATTTTATTCGGTTTATAATGCTGTTTAGCAAATGTTTTTGTTCATTTAACTTAGTTTAATTATTTATATATTCTGTGTTGTGTGATTATTTTATTAGGTTTATAATGCTGTTTAGCATTTAAAGTCTTCATTTTAAAGCTGTAAAAATAATGTATTAGGTATGTTACTCCCTCCCTCACTTCCCATTGGCTTACATTATAAACTGGGTTTCAATTTACAACGGTTTCGATTTACAACCATTCCTTCTGGAACCTTACCCTGGCGTAAACAGAGGACTACCTGTATTAACATTATTTGTCGATGATCTCTTAGTATTTTTGATTGATACAAGAAACTTGATCAAACAATTTCTTAATTTGGCAAAGCTATTTGTCTCATTTTCAGGATATAAAATCAATCCTACCAAATCGGAAATTTTATGGATCACCCCTCATAAACCACCAAATACTGCATGCCCATTCAGAATTGTTGAAACAATTATCTAGGGATCAAAATCAGTAGGGACCCGACAAGGTGGTATGACCTAAACTTTACACCCTTATTTTTAAAATACGTTAAAAATTTGAAGAATTGGTTCTCTCTTTCAATCTCACTCTCGGCTATGGTTGCCTTAATTAAAACTATTTTTCCCCCCCTTTTAATTTAAGCGAAAGATAACATTTTTATCGAATATCAGCAGAATTTTTATGGCAAAAAAATAAATAAATATGAATATTTACTCAAAAATTAACTCTACACAATACGGCAGGTGGCCTAGCACTTCCTAATTTCAGTTTCTATAACCGGTCAACATTATTAAAATATGTAGTGGACTGGATAACGGAAGAGGAATATGTAACTGATTTAGAATTAGAATCTACTATTGTAGCACCCTATACTTTAGGGGCACTAATTAATTGTGCTAAGAATGAAATCCTCAAAACTGTTAAAGTGATCTTGGTTTTCAGACAGCCTATTATGGCGTGGAAATATTACTGCAAGAAAATACAGGCCAGTCACCAATTTTCTAGATTCTTACCCATCTTTGGTAACCGACAATTCCTGTCAGGAACTACTTCCTTACGGCTAGATTTAGAGTTTGGCGGTAGATGGGGTGCGTTAGCTACGCGTGGTTTATTTCTAACGCACTGAGTTTTTTTACGCGGGTATTTAGAGTTTATAAATAACCATCTAACGATACTCCTAAAGCGTGTATTTCACACGCGGAATCCCGCCCGCGTTAGTCTCCCATAGAGATCAATGGAAAAGCAAACAAACACGCTTTTTTTACCTAACACTTGATCTCGCGAGAAATACGCACAGCTCGGTCATATGACGTATACCACATAATGCACAACAATAACACACCGCAAATGTCACAACAACAATCACAAAACAAAGCACATAAGCATTACACATTCACAAGCGGGGGAAAATTTAATTAAAAAAAATACAGGGAATACGCATATACTTTAAGATGCGGAAATACGGAAAATAACAACAAGGAAAAATAAATGCACAATCATACACTAGCAAAATACTTGCATTCAATATTACTATATATTAGGACAAACATACATATACAACACTTCATTAATACCACACCATCGCAAATTAACATTTACACATAATACGATGGGACAATGTTAGAGAAAACAAGCACTATGACATCATCGCATTCTACACATTCCACAAATACTAACTCGAAAGGAGCATGCGCAAATTCACACACTGAATACACATTGCACAAATACTAATTGCTAATAAAGCACACCTAAACACAATTTACAACGCAAACCGGTACATCATTAAACATTTACACAGGGTATATAAGCACCACACAAGCATGGCTTCTTTGACTGTGTTGCTGGTGGGTTTTTGGAGATTGGAGCTTTGAGATTTTGTGCATTATTGTGAGTGAGTTAGTGTTAGTTTGAGAGAGTCAGTTAGTGTTATCGTGAGTGAGTTAGTGGTAGTGGGAGTTAGTGAGAGTTAGTGGTAGTGGGAGTTAGTGAGAGTTAGTGGTAGTGTGAGAGAGTCAGTTAGTGGGAGCGTGAGTTAGTGGTAGTGTGAGTTATTGAGTGTTAGTGGTAGTGTGAGTTATTGAGAGTTAGTGGTAGTGTGAGTTATTGAGAGTTAGTGGCAGTGTGAGAGAGTCAGTTAGTGGTAGTGTGAGTTAGTGTGCGACAGTTGGTTTGGGTGAGTGTGCGAGTGCTTTTTCTGTACACTTAACACATTTACACGCAAACACATTCAATACATACATACACTTATCAATAACACTACATACACTCCATACCCCATACCCTCTCATACTACACTCCATACCCCATTCCCTGTAGTCCCATTCCCTTTCATCCCATTTACTCTTATCCCATAACCCATCCCATCCCCTAGTTAAATTTAGTTTACATATCCTCCTTTTAGTCTTCTTCTTCATTTTGTTTATTTAAATACTCCTTACCCTCTTTTATTTATATCCCTCTCACACTTTCAGCACTTTTTTTGTCTTTTTAGTTCTTTATTTTGACCCCCTTTCATTTGATCACACTCACTTTTTGTTTGCTTATTTGGGGTTTAGTTTAGGGAAGAGATGGAGGGCAGGCAGGAGCTTAGTCAGGGGAGAGGTAGAGGGGGGAGGAGAGGGAGGGGGAGAGGAACAGGACAGGAAGGGGGGGTGGAAGCGGTGGGTGGACCCAGCCACTTTGTTCAAGATGAACAAGTGGCTGGGCCCAGTGGCGGACAGAGTAGGGCTTCACAGTCCGGGAAACAGAGGGCATCGTCACAGGGGAAGGCCAAGGCGACTAGGGAGGCGAGGTTTTCTATGGAGGAGAAGGAGGCCCTCGTAGAAGCCTATATGGGCAGGTATAGGACGCTGCAGCATCAGAAGACCACCCTGACTGAGAAGAGGCAGCTCTGGCAGGAGATAAGGGATTCAGTCAATGCAGTGGGTGGACGGAATAGAGATATGGACTCTATTAAACATCGATACCGGGACTGCAAGATGGAGCTTAAAAAAAAACTAACCCGGGAGTCCCAACATGCCGCAGGAACCGGTGGCGGCCCTGCACTGATGGTTGAGTACTGCAGATGGGAGGAAATGTTGCGTCCCAGCATCTCCGAGGTGGATATAGTCGGTATTGGAGGAATCGATACCGGGAACCTGCCACTCATCTGAGGGTAAGCTCATTTAAGAATAAATTAATATCCGAATGTATTTCAAGGGACACTATACGCAAACATTTCCTTTCATGATTAAGGTGGAGAATACAATTTTAAACAACATTCCAATGTACTTAGATTACCTAATTTGCTTCATTTTTTATATATACTTTAATGAAGAAATAGCCATGCACACGGTGAACCAATCACAGGAGGCAGCTATGTGCAGCAACCAATCAGCAACTACTAAGCATATCTAGATATGCTTTTAAGCAAAGAATATCAAGAGAATGAAGCAAATTAGATAATAGAAGCAAATTAGAAAGTTGCTAATAATTGTATGCTCTTTCGAAATCAGGAAAGAAAAAACATTGGGTTTCATGTCCCTTTAAGGATAAGATTAATGCTATTACGCTGTTTAACACATTATAACGTAAACGCATTCACAATTACTTTGCGGTTACATTAGTATCTAGGCTATAGGTTAGGTGTGCATTTAAACAGACTGAAAACAAACGCTAAAACATTCAGATTGACCAGAGATATCACAAACACGGTTTTGAAAATGCGGAAATCGTATTGCTTGTTAGATTTTAAAGTGGATTAATGAGGCTGCATTTGTAATTGTATCGTAAGCTAAATAATTTAAAGCTTTATTTGGAAATATGCTAATATATACATTTCTTTCTTTTTCAAATATACAGAGTCTGGGGAGGAGGCAGCACAGCAACTACAGGCTCCTCCTTTTCCCCGGGATGAGAGTGGTGGGGATGAATCTCCACCTCGGAGGGAAGAGGCCCCCCTTGACGAAGAGGCCCCGGAAGCAGAGGAAGATGCCCCTCAAGCACCAGCAGGCCGCCGTGCACGGGCACCCCGCCGTGCACAACAAGAGGATATAGCTGAGGTGCGTGTTCTACTAGACTACATTGACCAGATGCGTACCTCCCGGATCCAAAATATAGAAGGCAGAAATAGAATTATTGAAGGCCAAACACAAATCATACAGCTCCTTACTCGAATAAAAGAAGGCCAAAACAGAGGTTTTCTACTCCAACAAGAGATGTTCAATTTCTTCCGGGAGGCGCATGCTGGTCGGCCTCCTGCTGGGCCTCCATCTGCTGGGCCTCCTGCCGGGCCATCTCCTCGTGCCGGGCCATCTCCTCCTGCCGGGCCATCTCCTCGTGCCGGGCCATCTCCTCCTCACCTTGGTCGTCCCAGTACTCTTCCTTCCACTCTTCCCACAACATCTCCAATGAGAACTCGTTGGAGGCGGCAGTTGCGAAGTAACAGGGGTTAAAGTGCAAAGAATAGTACAACTTAACACAACCTAGTTAACATTAACAGTGGTTCCCAGACCGCATGTCTTGTTATTAGATTTTGCCAGGATAATCAGCCAGGCCATATAGACCGCCCCCGATAGGGGGAGGAACAGGGATTAGTAAAAATCAACACAACCTAGTTAACAGTGGTTCACAGACCGCATGTCTTGTTATATTTTGCCAGGATAATAAGGCACGCCATATAGACCTCCCCCGATAGGGGGAGTAACAGGGATTAAAGTGCTAAGAATAGTACTACTTAACACAACCTAGTTAACATGGGTCCATGACCGCATGTTTTCTTATTATACTTTGTCAGGGTAATCATGCAGGCCATATGGACCTCCCTTGATAGGGGGAGTAACAGGGATTACAGTTCTAAGAATAGTACTACTTAACACAGCCTAGTTACCATGGGTCCCAGACCAGATGTTTTGTTATACTTTGTCAGGGTAATCATGCAGGCCATATAGAACTCCACCGAAAGGGGGAGTAAGAGGGATTAAAGTGCTAAGAAAAGTTTTACTTAACACAACCTTATTACCATGGGTCCAAGACCGCGTGTCTTGTTGATATACTTTGTCAGGGTAATCATACACGCCATATAGACCTCCACCGATAGGAGGAGTTACAGGGCTGAAAGTGCTAAGAATAGTACTACTTAACACAACCTACTTACCATGGGTCCAAGACCCCATGTTTAATTATTATACTTTGTCAGGGTAATTATATATCTAACAAATCTATTTTTCTTCTATCGATTCTATCTAACTATCAATCTATGTATATCTATCTATCCTATCTATCTATCTTCTGTCCGGACTGTTTTGAGACAGCCACTTGTGTTTTGGACAAATTTGAAGTAGGACAGACCAATCTTCTTCCATCTCCCGGTTCCAAAAATGAAGGCCATATAGACCTCCCCCGATAGGGGGAGTAACAGGTTGTAGTAAACTGCTAAGAATAGTACTACTTAACACACCACGGGTCACAGACCGCATGTCTTATTGTTATACTCTGTCAGGGAAATTATATATATTTCAAATCTATTTATTTATCTATCAAATCGATCTAACTATCAAACATATCTATAAAATGTATATTACATATTTTGGTTGATGTAATTCGTATCTATCAAATGTATATTGCATCTTTGGATCGATAACATTCGTATCTATCAAATGGATATTGCATCTATTGATCTATGTAATTTGTATCTATCAAATGTATATTGCATTTATTGATCTATGTAATTCGTATCTATCAAATGTATATTGCATCTATTGATCTATGTAATTTGTATCGATCATATATATATTGCATCGATTGAGCTATGTAATCTATGTATCTATGAAATCTATCTATCTCGTGGTTGTGCAAATGGACTGTTTGCGGTGCGTTACACTTGGAGTTTGCTCTGTCACTGTGAAGCGGCCGTAACCCTTACACTACCTGATAGATACGACATCATAACTGATGTTTTAAAGCACGTTATTGCAAACAATTTGGGAATGTTAGGTGATTTAGGCCCTTTATGGGTTAAAAGCAGACTTTTGCCAGGGATCCCCCTCCAGCATGCCACAGTCCCGGTTAGTCCCCTTGAAACAACTTTTCCATCACTATTGTGGCCAGAAAGAGTCCTTGTAGGTTTTAAAGTTCGCCTGCCTATTGAAGTCAATGGCGGTTCGCGAACAATACCGGAAGTTCGAGTCCGCGAACCGAAATTTTTAAGTTTGCGACATCACTAATCTTAACTCAAGATGCTGACCCCGTGGGTAGAATTTTAATTCTAGAAGTTAAAATTCAAGATAGTCTTTATATTGTGTAATGTTTATGGTCCAAATAAAAATCGTCAGAGCCTTTTGGGAAAAATTTAAAATCAAGTTACTGAAGTATAACGGTAAAAAGATTGTAATTGCAGGAGACGTTAATTTAACAATAGCCTCTCACCTAGAAAGATTCTCTCCATTGCATCCGAGAACGGATAATAGAGCAACTAAAGTGTTCAAATACTTTATGTCAGACCTTAATGTACATGATATCTGGCGTTTACAAAATCCTGATCAACGTGTATACTCTTGCAAATCCAAAACTCATGGCACTTTTTCACGTATAGATTTTTGGTTTCTGATATCTTAAGGCAAAATATAGACAGAGATATAAAAGACTTTGCCATATCCGATCATGCGGTCATCTCTTTACAACTACCTCTGGATGTGCATACTGGCACAAGGTATTTTTTTCCTATACATTTAATAAATAAAATGCATTTCTCAATTTGGCTAATTGATAAATGGAACTTCTATGAAGTTAATAATAGTGATTATAAAATAAAACCTGAGATATTTTTAGAAGCATTAAGCGCTTATATTAGGGGAGAAATGTTGGCCTATTTATGTAAATCTAAAACAGGAGATGAAGCAGAAGGCTACAGTTTCTGGTAACTATGGCAAATCTGCAAAATACCTAGCCCTTCCAACTAAAAATCGTTACAGTAATAATTCTGTCAAATCTCTGAAACATAAAGACAGACTAGTTACAGACCCAAAAGAAATTAGGGACCTATTTTATAATACACTTTAAAAATATTTATTCTAAAGATAATATTAACAGAAACAATAAAAATAACTTTTGGCAGAAACTTGTAATTCCTAAAATTTCACAACATCTTGAAGAACTAAATAGGCCCATTACTCTAGAGAAAGTATTGAGACAGAAAAAATGAAGTAAGCTTAACAAAGCCTCCGGCCCCGATCAACTTACTGTAGAGATGTATAAAATCTTAAAAGATCAAATTTCAGTTAATCTGGTAGAACTATATAACCTTTATTTCTTCAAAAATTAGATGAACTCACATTATTTTTACCAATTCAACAATTACCCTGATCCCTAAAAAAGACAAAGATCCCCAAAACGTGGCCTCTTATAGATCCATATCACTCCTTGACGACGACTAAACGTTTCTAATGTCAACCATGGCAGATAGCAAGCAGGCTTTATGAATGGCAGAAATATAGCAAAAACAATATGCAAAGTGCTGAACATCCTAGATTATTTCTGGAATAAAAGTAAGGGGAACAAGTTTTCATATATACCAGACTTAGCCATCTTGTCTGTAGATGACGAAAAGGCTTTTGACCTAGTAAATCAGGACTATCTTTTTACCACCTTGGAAGCATTTGGGTACCAGGGACATTTTTTTTTTACAATTAATAAGAATCATATATAATAAACCATCATCCAATCTCCTGATCAATTATGAACTGACAGAAAATATCTTAGAAAAAGGAACCAGGCAAGGCTGCCCTTTGTCACCTCTGCTGTTTAACCGAGCTGTTTGCAATTATACTACGTAACGAGATGCCGGGCATTGTAATAGGCCATGCCAAAACAGTACAGGTGGCCCTCGTTTTACAACGGTTCAATTTACACCATTTCAGAATAACAACCTTTTTTTCCAGTCGTGACTGCTATTGAAAAGCATTGAGAAGCAGTGCATTTATTAAAATAGCCAGTAGGTGGAGCTGTCTGTGTTGCAGCAAATCCAAGCAAGCTGAAATTAATCAGTTTAACTAGACCTGAGCTATTGAGCAGATTTCAAAGGAACAAGATCTTCCTGTCTATTAATTAGTCCAGATTGAAATGCATAGAAAGAACTGTTTGCAGAAAAATGCAAGTGAAGTCTGTGTTGTGTGATTATTTTATTAGGTTTATAATGCTGTTTAGCAAATGTTTTTGTTCATTTAACTTAGTTTAATTATATATTCTGTGTTGTGTGATTATTTTATTAGGTTTATAATGCTGTTTAGCATTTAAAGTCTTCATTTTAAAGCTGTGACAATAATGTATTAGGTGTTACTCCCTCCCTCACTTCCCATTGGCTTACATTATAAACTGGGTTTCAATTTACAACGGTTTCGATTTACAACCATTCCTTCTGGAACCTAACCCCAGCGTAAACAGAGGACTACCTGTATTAACATTATTTGTCGATGATCTTTTAGTATTTTTGATTGATACAAGAAACTTGATCAAACAATTTCTTAATTTGGCAAAGCTATTTGTCTCATTTTCAGGATATAAAATCAATCCTACCAAATCGGAAATTTTATGGATCACCCCTCATAAACCACCAAATACCGCATGCCCATTCAGAATTGTTGAAACAATTATCTAGGGATCAAAATCAGTAGGGACCCGACAAGGTGGTATGACCTAAACTTTACACCCTTATTTTTAAAATATGTTAAAAATTTGAAGAATTGGTTCTCTCTTTCAATCTCACTCTCGGCTATGGTTGCCTTAATTAAAACTATTCCCCGCACCCCTTTTAATTTAAGCGAAAGATACCATTTTTATCGAATATCAGCGGAATTTTTATGGCAAAAAAATAAATAAATATGAATGTTTACTCAAAAATTAACTCTACACAATACGGCAGGTAGCCTAGCACTTCCTAATTTCAGTTTCTATAACCGGTCAACATTATTAAAATATGTAGTGGACTGGATAACGGAAGAGGAATATGTAACTGATTTAGAATTAGAATCTACTATTGTAGCACCCTATACTTTAGGGGCACTAATTAATTGTGCTAAGAATGAAATCCTCAAAACTGTTAAAGTGATCTTGGTTTTTAGACACCCTATTATGGCGTGGAAATATTACTGCAAGAAAATACAGGCCAGTCACCAATTTTCTAGATTCTTACCCATCTTTGGTAACCGACAATTCCTGCCAGGAACTACTTCCTTAGTCTTTAAACGATGGGCTGATAGACACTCAGTAAATATTAAATCCTTCAAAACGCATTCCAGGGAGTTTGCACTCCACAAACATGATCTTTTTGCTTACCTACAACTGAGACACAAACTAAAAATGAAAATATAATAGTAACTGGGAATAAGGGAAGTTTGATGCAGCAATAAATATATACAAGCAAATGAAAAACTATTTAATTCTTATACAATAAGATATATGTAACTCCCGCACAAATAAGTCGCTGTTATCCCAATAATTCTATTAATTGTTATAAATGTAATAGGCAGGCAGACCTGATTCATTGTTTTCAGTCTTGCCCCAAAGTCAAACAATTTTGGGCCAAAATTAATTTCTGGTTAAATGCAGCTCTTGAAAGTAAACTTACATTGGCATCACAAGATATCTTTTTTCTATATAACTCTCAGAGACATAGGAAACCTAAAGCCATTAATATATGTAATTCTTGCAGGACGAAACCTGCTATTAACCAGCTGGAAAAATAAGAAGGTTCCTTTCTTTGCCCAATTTAAAAAGATAATAACAAATCTGATAATGTTAGAACAATTTTCACCCCTGTATGTACGGACAAGAAGATTAAAACGTATCTACACAAGTGGGAATGTATAAATAAAACCTTTCCTATGGAAACGTAACTACAATTAATCTTTTCCCTTAGGAAATCTAGTCTCTTTGTTCTATGGGTACAGGAAGGAATACTTCCTTTTGAGTGGAGCTAAAGCATATATGGAGAAGGGGAGACGGGTCTGGATGGTAGAGGGCTTTTCCACTTTTTCCCCCCCTCCTCTCTAAACTGGCCAATTAATTTAAATAGGGGGCCATCTTCTCTACTTTTATCCTAAGCACTGGCAGGCGTACCGTTCAAATTGAGTTATATAACCATATAATCCAGCCTATTGGTATATTGGTTAGATCCTATAAGCCTATTCAATAAAGCAATATGGTGACATTTCTATCAAATTACCCTAAACCAGGTCCTCTGTTGTATTATAAATGAAAAGGGTATAAGAAATATCAAGGTTAAATAGTAACTATGAAGGTATTATCATATTATCTGTATACCTATGCATTATGATTGAGGTATTGCCGCCTTAGATCTACTCTGATAGTAAGAGTGTGTAGGTTTTTTTTTCTATTTTATTTTTTGTTGTTGCCATTTTTGTGATATAGAAATTACGTGTTTTCCATTAGATAAATTAGACATATTATTAGTTTTCTTTTATATAAATTATAAAACCTCAACAATGTGGTTGCATATGAGATTGTATATGAAAGAGTTGCAGGGAGCAAACTAACTATATATGTATCCTGCCGAAGTGTAGAAACAGTATCACACTGCATAAATTTATGTATGGTGTTAATCTATTTTTGTTTTCTTTGTAACTTTCACACATTGTTGGTTCTACATATGAGAAACCTGTAACCAACACTGTCAATTACAAAATTATATTCACGGAATTGATGAAAAACGCTGGGTATGTAAAACATGCATTTACAGGAAAAGTGTATGTGATGGTTCATTTTTCACTTGCAGTTATCTGTCTTTCAAGCAAATTATTTTTTTGGTGTACTGCTGGGCACAAGATATGCCGCCAAAACTTGGCACAGCATGAAGCCAATATCAAAGATAAAAAAACAGTAGTTTACTGGTTCAATTTCTGGCAAATATTTAGAATGTTCCTTTACAAAATCAGGTGGATTTGATGAAGACTAAAACCCAATTGTAGTAGAAATTGACAAAAAGCAAGTATTTTCACCGAAAATAAAAGAGGACTGCTGGACGGAAGGACACTGGGTGTTTGGAGGAATAGAAAGAGGGTCAAAAATATGTTTCCTATGTATTGTTCCTGCCACCCTCGAACGTGTAATATACCAGCAAATATTGCCAGGGAGTCATAATTTTTGACGAATGGCGGGCATAAAAAATATTGAACTGCTTGGGAATGGAATCTACCAACATTCCATGGTGGTCCATCACCAGAAATTTGTGCAACCAGAGAGAATGAAGAAATTCATAACCAAAATATTGAGAACTTGGGGATGCGGGCAACTATTTCCCTCATTTCTTAAATTGTGAGTTTCCATTACAAGTAGGAGAGGAGAATATTTTTGCATTCTTTTTGCTGGTTATTGCCAAGAACGATTCGCTGTGACTAAACCCAATTGACTGGGATATCTACTCAATAGTAAAATAAGTATCATCAATGCTGGTTTCTTGTGTTTTATGTTAGAAATGTTTTTGTTCTAATGCTTTTTCTTGTATTTTTAAAAATCTAAAATTAAATACAATATAATGTTTAAATATAAAAGTTACTAATTAAAGGCAATCTCAACCGGTGTACATTTAATAACTATATTGCAGTGTTATTGCTCATTGTATCATCAGAAATACCATGCACACAGAAATGTAACACATTTGCCACTAAGAACCTCTCATGTTCATCACTGCTTGTAATTAATATAGCATATTATTCCTTTACCTCAACCACCTGCCAACTTTCAACCCAACTCATGCACTGGGCAGTCAGCTGACTCATCTTTGACTTTTCTAACCACCTAGGCCAACAAACTGTTGAGAGACAGATCACACTTGCATTCAGTGTGTACATCTGCTGACATCCTAAGCCTCCTGCCAACCTGCATATTCTATGTTACAGTGTGTTATGAATCTGAGTTGTTATAGCTAATTGTCAAGTGAGGCAGTGTGTGAGCAAATGTGTCACTCTGGTCACTTGAGTGACAGTCGAAAATGTACACATGTACAGCCGTAAAGGAAAGGATCTCAATGTTCAAACACAGCCTTAAAAAGGACAGCTCACAATATTCACACATAGCCTTAAAAAGGACAGCTCACAATATTCACACACAGCCTTAAAAAGGACAGCTCACAATATTCACACAGCCTTAAATGTATGGTTTAGAGAGTCATATACACAGAGCGAGAGAGACAGAGTAATAGTGAAAGGAATAGAAAAAAATAGAAAGTCATATACACATAATGAAATTTTAATTGTAATAGTGAGAGAGATACAGAGAGATAAAGAGAAAGAGAGATACAGAGAGATAAAGAGAAAGAGAGATACAGAGAGATAAAGAGAAATAGAGAGAGACATAGGGACAGAGAAAAAATATAAAAATTTATGTATAAATATTAATTAAGATACACAGATTTAAATGTATTTAGAGATTGAGTGAGAAGTTTGGAGCAGTATTGGCGTTATCTGATCTTTTAATATTTTATAAAATTCCACCGGAAGATGGTCCGGGCCAGGGGCTTTATTTGCCTTTTTTCTTTTAATTGCTATCATTAATTCTTCTATGTTTTTGGTTCATTTAAGGCTTCCAAGTCCCTCATAGATACTTTCGGGAGCTTAAATTTTTGCCAAAACTCGTTTTTATTCTCCTCATTGACCTGGTCTTTAGCATAAACTTATTGATAGAAATCAAAGAAAGCTTGTATTATCCTTTATTATTGTACACTCTCTTCCCTTATCACGTCTAATTGCTGCAATCATTTTTTTTACTTCTATTTTTAGTTAACCTTGCCAAATATTTTGCTGAGAGATTCCATTCTGTCCCGCAAAAAAAGCTTTCAATTTCACCTCTTCTCTAGCCGTATTCTGCTTTAAATAAATATCTCGCACTTGCTTCTGCATATTTTTCCCATAATTGCTGTGTTGAATTATTAATATAAGCTTGGAAGGTGTTTTTGACCCAATTAGAAAGTTGTTCCTCCTTGTATATCCTTTTGTTTTTTCCACTTGCATAAGAAAGCTTTAAATTTTCCCTCTTAACACTGATTTAGCAGTTTAATTTCCGGTTTATGTAGAAATGATTTATTCAAATCATAAAACTCTCGCCACTTTACTTGTAACTAATTATTAAATTGTACATTATGTAGAAGATAATTAGGAAAAAAAAACCTAGAGTTATTTCTAACCTGATTAGTACTAAAGTTTCCTTCCAAAGATATAATTGTGTGATCTGATATAATTCCCTTTACGTCTGCACTAATCTCTCTCCCCATTAGATTAGGAACATATCTATTCTAGAAAATGTTTTGAATGTTTTAGATTCACAGGTATATTTTTTATCGTCTGGATGTTGAATCCGCAAAATGTCCTTCAACAGAAATCGATGACAAAAAATTTTTAAAACTCTAGCCTCCCTTCTTTTTTCGTAGTATTTGGGTAGAGCTCAATCTAAAGAAGGGGACATTGTCATGTTGAAATCTCCCGCAATCACTATGGTTTTTCTTAGTGTAGTTAAAAAGCTTACTACTCAACTTGTCCCAAAAACCTTTATTCATTTGGTTCGGCCCATAAATATTACCAATTGATAATTATGAATTTGTAGCTCGATTATCTGGAATCTACCATCTATATCATTTTCTAGAAAATTTATTTTATAGGTTAGTTGTTTATTTAACAAAATGGCTGTTAACCTCTTCTTCCCCTCAAAATGCGTGGCTATTACTTTCTCCCACCCATTTACATTTTAATTTGGCCCCTTCCTGGGGTTTGAGATGCATTTCTTGAATTAAGGCCACATCTGGCCTATGTTTCCCCAATTGCTGAACAACTAACTTTCTCTTAGCTGGGGAAGATATACTCCCAACATTCCAGGAAATTAATTTTAATTTATCTGACATTGCAGAATCAGAGTCAGCCAGTTAAAAGATAGAACACAAAAAACAAAAGGGCTTTCCTGCCCACCACTCCCACACGCACCAACACTTTTGTTCAATAATTTGAAGTCTCCCTATTTTTCAGTTGCAAATATTACTTTAATACATAAAGTAGGTAAAGATTCAGAATGTTGCGCCTCTTATGGACCCATATCATTACTTAATCAAGATTATAAGTTATTATCTTAAAAAATGTTTAGAACAACTCATACATGAAGTCAGGTGGGATTCATGCAAATTTGCACAAAGTCATGTTGGTATTGGATTATTATGCAAGTAATGTTGAAGATAAAAAAAAAAGGAGGAAAGAGATCTTGCCTTATTGACTATCGACGCGGAAAAAGCGTTCGACTATGTTTCATGGGTTCATTTATTTACCACATTGGAAGACTTCGGTTTAACAGTACTTTTTTACAATTATATCAACATGATATATTCAAAGCCAACATCCTATATTTTAGTTAATGGAAAGAGTTCAGATAAAATCACACTAGAGAGGGGCACCAGACAGGGATGTCCACTCTTGCCACTTCTCTTTAATTTGGCCCTCGAACCCTTAGCGATATTGCTACGTGAGAATTTAGAAAGGGATACAGTTGGGTGAAAGGAATATAGTGCTGTCTCTATATGCAGATGATATTCTATTATATTTGAGTAACACAAAACAGAGCATTCCACAATTGGTACAACTTATACAATTTTATAGTTCCATCTCTGGTTATAGAGTTAATACTGGAAAATCTGAATTATTATGGATTTGTAAATTATCTGTAGTAGTACAAAGACAATATCCTTTTAGGGAGGTTTCATATATAAATTAACTTGGAATAAAATTACGCAAAAGCCCTAAATGTTGGTACGATCTAAATGTGCCTAATTTCCTTGTGGAGTGTAGGAATAAAATAGAGAAGTGGATGTTTCTACCAATAGCTCACAGCACGAGCTATGCTGATTAAAACTATACTTTTCCCGAAACTCATATATATTACAGAATATACCCATTTTGCTTACCAATAAGAATATTTTGGCTTATTATAAAATATGCTCTAACTTTGAATGATCTGGGTAAAAGCCGAGGTTGGCTATCCAGAATTTGACACTCCCTAAAAAGAATGGGGGGCTTGCCCTCCCAAATATAAAATATTATAACTGGTCTACATTATCTAAATTCGCAGTAGATTGGTTAACAGAAAAAAATTACGTTACTTTCATTGATATAGAATCTAACGGCTAGATTTAGAGTTCGGCGGTAGATGGGTTGCTAACGCCACGCGTGTTTTATGTCTAACGCACGGCATTGTTTGACTCCGGTATTTAGAGTTCAAATAAGACCATCTAACGATGCTCCTAACGCGTGTATGTCACACGCGTAATCCTGCCCGCGTTAGACAGTCTCCCATAGAGATCAATGGGAAAGGCAAAAAATTGCTTTTTTCACCTAACACTCGATCTCGCAAGAATACGCACAGCTCGGTCATATGACGCATACCACATCATGCACAACAATAACACGCCGCAAATGTCACAACAACAATCAATCAACAAAGCACACAAGCATTACACATTCACAAGCGGGGGGATTTTAAATAAAATTATATACGGGGAATACGCATATACTTTAACATGCGGAAATTCGCAAAATAACAACAAGGAATAAAAAATATATACATACACTAGAAAAATATTTGCATTCAATATCACTATATATTAGGACAAACATACATATACAACACTATCGCAAATTCACATTTAAAAAGAATACTATTGGACAATGTTAGAGCAAACGACCACTATGACATCATCGCATTCTACACATTCCACAAATAATAACTCAAAATGAGCATGCGCAAATTTACACACCTAATACACATTGCACTAATATTAATTGCTAATAAAGCACACCTGAACACAATTTACAACGCAAATCGGTACATCATTAAACATTTACACAGGGTATATAAGCACAACACAAGCAGGGCTTCTTTGACTGTGTTGCTGGTGGGTCTTTGGAGATTGGAGGTTTAAGATTAGAGAGTTGGTGCATTATTGTGAGTGAGTTAGTGTTAGCGTGAGAGTCAGTTGTTAGTGTTATCGTGAGTTAGTGGGAGTGGGAGAGAGTCTGTTAGTGGGAGCGTGAGTGAGTTAGTGGGAGTTGTTAGTGAGAGTTGTTAGAGGGAGCGTCAGTTAGTGGTAGTTAGTGAGCGTTAGTGGGAGTGTTTGTTAGTGAGAATTAGTAGTAGTGTGAGTTAGCGAGCGAGTGATTTTTCTGTACACTTAACACATTTACACGCAAACACATTCAATACATACATACACTTATCAATAACACTACATACACTCCATACCCCATACCCCCTCATACTACACTCCATACCCCATTCCTTGTAGTCCCATTCCCTTTCATCCCATTTACTCTTATCCCATACCCATCCCCTAGTTACATTTAGTTTACATATCCTCCTTTTAGTCTTATTCTTCTTTTGGTTTATTTAAATACTCCTTACCCTCTTTGTTTTTTTACATCCCTCTCACACTTTAAGCACTTTTTTTGTCTTTTTACTTCTTTATTTTGACCCCCTTTCATTTCATCACACTCACTTTTTGTTTGATTATTTGGGGTTTAGTTTAGGGAACAGATGGAGGCCAGGCAGGGGACAGGTAGAGGGGGGAGGAGAGGGAGGGGGAGAGGAACAGGGCAGGAAGGGGAGCAGGAAGGGGGGGTGGAAGCGGTGGGTGGACCCAGCCACTTGGTTCAAGATGACCAAGTGGCTGGGCCCAGTGGCGGTCAGAATAGGGCTTCACAGTCCGGGAAACAGAGGGCATCGTCACAGGGGAAGGCCAAGGCGACTAGGGAGGCGAGGTTTTCGATGGAGGAGAAGGAGGCCCTCGTAGAAGCCTATATGGCCAGGCATAGGAGGCTGCAGAACCAGAAGACAACCCCGACTGACAAGAGGAGGCTCTGGAATGAGATCAGAAATGCAGTCAATGCAGTGGGTGGCCGGAACAGAGATCTGGATTCGATAAAACATCGCTACCGGGACTGTAAAATGGATCTCAAAAAAAAGTAAAGTCTGGAGGCCCGACATGCCCTGGAAATAGAGTACTGCCGATGGGAGGAAATGTTGCGGCCCAGCATCTCCGAGGTGGAAGTAGTCGGTATCGGAGGAATTGATACCGGGAACCTGCCACTCTCATCTGACGGTAAGCTCATTGAACAATAAATTCACATACAAATGTATTTCAAGGGACACTATACGCAAAACTTTACTTTCATGATTGAGGAAGCGAATACAATTTGACAAAACATTCAAATGTACTTATATTACCTAATTTGAATCCTTCTTGAGATATATTTTAATGAAGAAATAGCCATGCACACGGTGAAACAATCACAGGAGGCAGCTATATTCAGCTAACAATCAGCATCTTATAAGCATATTTAGATATGCTTTTCAGCAAAGAATATCCAGAGAATGAAGCTAATTAGATAAGAAAAGTACATTAGAAAGTTGATAATAAATGTATGCTTCTAAATCATGAAAGATAAAACATTGGGTTTCATGTCCCTTTAAGGATCAGATTAATGCTATAACGTTGTTTACACGCATTCAATTACTTTGCGGTTACATCAGTATCTAGGCTATAGGTTAGGTGTGCATTTAAACAGACTGAAAACAAACGCAAAAACATTCACATTGACCACAGATATCACAAACACGGTTTAGAAAAAGCGGAAATCGTATTGATTGTTTGTTAGATTTCAAAGTGGATTAATGATTCTGCATTTGTAATTGTATCGTAAGCTAAGTCATTTAAAGCTTGATTTGCAAATATGCTAATATATACATTTTTTTTTTCTTTTTAAATATACAGAGTCTGGGGAGGAGGCAGCACAGGAAACACAGCCTCATGCATCTCCCCGGGATGAGAGTGGTGGGGAGGAATTTCCACTTCGGAGGGAAGAGGCCCCCCGTGACGAAGAGCGCACGGGAGCTGATGAAGAGGCCCCGGAAGCAGAGGAGGATCCCGCGGAACCAGAGGACCCTCAAGGACCCGCACACCGCCGTGCACGGGTACCCCGCCAAGCACAACAAGAGGAAATAGCGGAGGTGCGGGTTCTACTGGACTACATAGACCAGATGCGTAACTCCCGGATACAAAATATCGAAGGACGCACTAGAATACTTGATGGCCAAAATCAAATAATTGAAGGACAAAACCAAATAATAAACATACTCAATAGAATCGAACAAGGCCAAAACAGAATCTTTCATCTGCACCAAGAGATGTTCGATTTTTTCCAGGAGGCGCATGCTGGTCTACCTCCTGGTCCGCCTCTTGCTGCTGGGCCTCCTCATGCCGGCCCATCTACTCCTTCTCTTCAGCCATCTCCTCCTCTTCAGCCATCTTCTCCTCCTCAGCCATCTTCTCCTCCTCAGCCATCTTCTCCTCCTCAGCCATCTTCTCCTCCTCACCTTAGTCGTCCCAGTACTCTTCCTTCCACTCTTCCCACAACATCTCCAAGGAGAACTCTTCGGAGTCGGCAGTTGCCCCTCCCAGAGCCTCAGCCCCGTGGGAAGAGGGGAAGGAAGAGGAAGTATTTGTTTTCATCTTTAATGTTTTTTTTATTTAATGTGTAATGGATAGGTATGTGATGATGTGGTTTTCATACACTTGTGGACCACACTCTGTATATAATCTACTTCTATGGGACCGGGTCCATGGAGGCAGATTGTTTGCAGAGTGTGGGTTATAAGTGTGTGAAAACCACATCATCACATACCTATCCTTGTTCATGATATTGATTGGTTTCTGTGATGTGATGTCCAAACTGTTTCCCGAATCGCAAACAAAATTACCATTACAATTATCCATGATGGCATATTACTGTTTGAATGCCAATAACACAGCTTAAAGGGACAGTCAGAAAATTATTGATTACAAAGAAAACACTGTATTACGCATTATCAAGTTGGAAACAACAAAACATGGAGAAATACGTGTGACTTATGTGTTGTATCTATGACTATGAAAAATGACCACTTATTTTTTGTTCAGACATAACAACATTTTAGATATCAATGATCAATACATGGTAAATAATATGCTGTATGAGCACAAGGTTTTACATATACAAATGCTATCCAAATGCCCTCTAGTGGTCAAATTGTATAATGATTACATGCACTCTTCAAGCTCGAAGAAATGAGCACACGAACCTCATAGGTTTAGCTAGCAAATTTAAATAAACACAGACAAATGATTAATTGGTGAGAAACATTTGATATCATTGATATTACATAATTGACTTTTAGAATAATGAAAAACATTATTTGTTTTCTAAACTGTCCCTTTAACAAAATTACATATGCTAACACATATTTGAAGCTTGTTGGTATATCTACATGTACTTGTTCAAAAAATAAATATTGAAATCACATTTATATTGACGTGTTAAATAAAGTCTATTTTCTTAAAGAGACATTATTGTGTTAATTTTTTATTGGAAAGACATTTGTTTGAACAATGAATATGGTTTAAAGTCCTTTTAGGAGTGGGGGGTGAAAATATGCTAACAATAATATATTTGAAGATTAAACAATGTGGAACTCATACATGATACAAAAATCAACATTTGCATTAAAGGGACAGTATACTATATTTTTAACAGAACTGTATGTAATAGACACTACTACAAACAACAAGATTAACATATACTGATATCAATATTACAAAGCTTCAAACACTTTCAAAGAAAATCGGGTTAGCTCTATTGAAAATATAGATGAACCCCCATTACAACCGTAAAACAAGACAATACCCCATCATTAACATATGAAAAGACCCT
Source organism: Bombina bombina (assembly GCF_027579735.1). Lineage (NCBI taxonomy): Eukaryota > Metazoa > Chordata > Amphibia > Anura > Bombinatoridae > Bombina > Bombina bombina. The sequence continues at coordinate 108,963,141 of NC_069501.1, read as the reverse complement.
TTACACAAACAGGAGAAAGCTGGAGATGGTACTCACATGAAACTCAGAGGCTTTGCGAGGAGTCTGAAAATTACTTACATTTTCTTAGAACAGAAGCAAAATGAAACGTATTTGTTAAACAATGGACTATCTAACTAGAGACAAAATAAAAGCTTTTGATTTATAATGTGAGTGTCTAATGAACCTTTAATAAAATATACAACGAAATTACATTTAGAAGAAGTCGGCATCATATATTTAGCATATGATAAAGATAAATGCATATTGATTACTTTATTCTAACACAATAGCGCATATTTATTAATTAGATATCTTTAACATTAAACACAACAGTCATTTTTCTGAAAAAGGAACATTGTTGACAAACATATTAAACAACATGGACTATAGAGATTTGCACTTGCCTCGAAATATCATATGCATGAAAACATTTTGCTTTCGTTCATTTATTCAACCAGACATCCAGCAAAAGAGAATGTGGTGGTCTTTATCAGCTACGGGTCAACAATGTAACATGATGCAAATAATACATATTCGCAAGGTTTTTAAAATTGGCTGCAGTCACAAACGTTTTTAACGTGCACAAACAAATATTGCGGGACTACGTAATCCAATTAGACGTTTTTTTACCTTTGCATGTGACGTCTTAACATGGCGCTTCCTTGATCACGTAAGAACGCAATCCAATAAAAGGCACATTCTTGATCACGTAAGAACGTCAGTCAATACAAGGAATCATTGGACAGCCTGGCAGGTGACGTCTTAAGCAACATGGCGCATCCAAGATCGCTGAAAAACCGCAGCCAATACAAGGACTCAGTGACATCTTGGCATATCACTAAGAAACGTATTTATATTTTAGGAACTAGTATGTGTCTAGATTGCTATCTAGGAATGTCACCAAATCATGAATCATCTTTTCGGACTTGACTGTCCCTTGAACTATAGCTATGGTGTATATCTTTAACATTTAAAAGATACACATGAGAAATACATATGCCATTGATGTTTTAAGATATGTTTGGATTGTTTTGGAATAACAATAGTTATACATGGATTGATTAAACATGTCATTTATTCAAGTTTAATTATGGTCAGCCTACCTATAGCCATATATGGGAGAAGTATTTTGTTAACATATTTGTTAACAAATATTCATCATCTAAATTATTTGCATTACACACAGAGATTTATTTGGTTACACTTTTACAATAAGATAGAATTGAAAATGAAATACATGTGCTGTCAACATTACAATAAGATTGTTTATTAATAAGATTATATGTCCTTGTTCATGCAAAAAGGACAAAAACGCTTTAGAAATGGAAATACATTCATTAACAATTGTGCTCACCATCCCTTAAAGGGACATGATTTTGTTTTTAAAAAGAGGATACACATAGACAATACTATTTCAATAAAATGAACACTTTACAGGGATTATATCATTGTATCAATACTCAGATCATTTGTTAAAGGTGCATCAATTCATGCAGAGTTTCTAAATACACACATGGATCTGAACATTGAAATATACATATATACACAAATAACAATCTATATATACATATATAAAACAATTACTATGCTAATCATAATCATGCAATGATAAAGCTAAGAGAAAAATATATAAAGACAAATAATAAGATTACATTGGAGATGTTAATCTTAAAGTCATTTACAATTGTCTTACATATATGATTTTATTCTAAAAAATATTTTTGGTAGGTCCCTTTAAGGATCAACAACATAAACTAGAGCTTTCAAAAAATAACATGAAGAATCAGGACAAAGATTCGTGCAATGACATGTCTTTTATTAGTATGTAAGAAAACATCAACAACGTTTATAAATAATCTTGTAAAAATAAGGAATATATGAGCCATATGACAAGGTAACACAGTGCATCACAGTCCATGAAGAGAGTTACCAAGGGCCAGCATAGCCCCATTGGAGACATATGACAAGGTAACACAGTGCATCACAGTCCATGAAGAGAGTTGCCAAGGGCCAGCATAGCCCCATTGGAGACATATGACAAGGTAACACAGTGCATCACAGTCCATGAAGAGAGTTGCCAAGGGCCAGCATAGCCCCATTGGAGACATATGACAAGTTAACACAGTGCATCACAGTCCATGAAGAGAGTTGCCAAGGGCCACCATAGCCCCATTGGAGACATATGACAAGGTAAAAGAGTGCATCACAGTCCATGAAGAGAGTTGCCAAGGGCCAGCATAGCCCCATTGGAGACATATGACAAGGTAACACAGTGCATCACAGTCCATGAAGAGAGTTGCCAAGGGCCAGCATAGCCCCATTGGAGACATATGACAAGGTAACACAGTGCATCACAGTCCATGAAGAGAGTTGCCAAGGGCCAGCATAGCCCCATTGGAGACATATGACAAGGTAACACAGTGCATCACAGTCCATGAAGAGAGTTGCCAAGGGCCAGCATAGCCCCATTGGAGACATATGACAAGGTAACACAGTGCATCACAGTCCATGAAGAGAGTTGCCAAGGGCCAGCATAGCCCCATTGGAGACATATGACAAGGTAACACAGTGCATCACAGTCCATGAAGAGAGTTGCCAAGGGCCAGCATAGCCCCATTGGAGACATATGACAAGGTAACACAGTGCATCACAGTCCATGAAGAGAGTTGCCAAGGGCCAGCATAGCCCCATTGGAGACATATGACAAGGTAACACAGTGCATCACAGTCCATGAAGAGAGTTGCCAAGGGCCAGCATAGCCCCATTGGAGACATATGACAAGGTAACACAGTGCATCACAGTCCATGAAGAGAGTTGCCAAGGGCCAGCATAGCCCCATTGGAGACATATGACAAGGTAACACAGTGCATCACAGTCCATGAAGAGAGTTGCCAAAGGCCAGCATAGCCCCATTGGAGACATATGACAAGGTAACACAGTGCATCACAGTCCATGAAGAGAGTTGCCAAGGGCCACCATAGCCCCATTGGAGACATATGACAAGGTAACACAGTGCATCACAGTCCATGAAGAGAGTTGCCAAGGGCCAGCATAGCCCCATTGGAGACATATGACAAGGTAAAAGAGTGCAACAGGCACAACAATAAACTTTTAAAAAGGCCAAATGGCAACAATAAAACAAAAAAATCAACATGTGGACGGAGGATTATTATCTGCCACCTTGGAGCATCTCCAGATCCTCCACTTACTGGTCATCCTCTTCATCGTCCTGTGCATGTCCAGCTCCAGATTCAGGCCTTGAACTTAATCGCATAATTGCACGCAGAGCTGGGCCTGCATGGTGTCGTTCATCCCTCTCAGGACAGCTGCGTTCCTCAACACGGCCTGCTCTACTCTTGCTATACCTTCTAGCATGAGCCATGCTGAGTCACAGCCTAAAATAAAGAATACATTAAATATTAAGGATAATTACACAACAGAGGAAAAAAATAGAAAAGATACATTGTCATCATAAAGACAAATCATTCTTTACATCAATTAGTTTAAATGTATTCTTTACACATGAATTAGGTTATTCAGACAGACAGAAATCATTAAAGGGACAGTTTACTCAAACATGTTGTCCCCTTTAATTGGTTTTAGATGATCCACTTATACAGCTTGAGTGTATCAAATCTTGTTAAAGGATTTACATTGTACTTACATTAGCAATTTAAATATTTCAATTATACTGTGGTAGGCACACCTATCAAACATTTTGGCATTGAGGACAAGCTGTGTAAACATAGCAACCTGAAGAAATTACATTCCCACTGGGTTAGACAAGAGATAATGTATCAACATTTGTACATTAATTGTTGGATCCAAGTAGTGGTGATTGGTATATGTAGTGATATCCAATTAAAGGGACACTGAACCTAAATATTTAATTGACTGATTCAGATAGAGCATGACATTACAAATCTTTAAAACTTACACATATTCTTTAAATGTTTGAATTCTATAGCTAGATTTTGAATGCAAGAATGTTGCTTTTTAGGGAAGCCAATATTTGTTTATCAACTTTGTTTGTCCCTGCTGGTTGATGGATACATTCATCCAACAATAAAGAAATGATGGCCACAATTATTTTATTGTTTAAAATTATTATAGGCATTTCTTTGTTTCAATAAAGATATCAAGAGAATGAAGAATAATTCATAAGAGTAGTAAATTATAAATTTGATTAACATTGCATGCTCTATTTGAATCACAATAGAAAATATTTACCTTCACTGTACCTTTAAGTATCTTATAACGTGGATTTTGAATGATACTTACAGCTGTGCCTGGGAAGGACAATCCGACACCCAGGACAATGAAGGTTGAGACAGGGGGGAGGGATGGGATTGGCTTGGGGAGGGATGGGATTGGCTTGGGGAGGGGTGAGCTGCCGCTCCAGGGTAGGCCGTACAGCTGGGGAGTGGGGAGTTGGGGTCTGGGAAGCTGTACGGGCCATAATACGGGGAGAGCGGCGAAGGGGGTTGTAGGGGCGTTTTTTGGGAGGGACAGGAAATGATAAATGGGAAGGGCCGGCAGGGTTCTGGGCATGGGCAGGAGTCTGGTCATGGGCAGGGGTCTGGGTCTGTGCAGGGGTCTGGTCAGGGGTCTGGGCATGGTCAGGGGTCTGGTCAGGGGTCTGGGCATGGGGAGGGGTCTGTGACTGTGCAGGGGACTGGGCAGGGGCGGAAACCAGATGACCAGAAGTGGTGGATCCATCTGAAAATTTAATAAATATATATTAACATCTCATACATCATGAAATCAAATCAACGCATTTCAAATTGATTATGTTTTCAATATACTTAGAAGTGTGTTTGAATTTGTAAACAATTATGAAATGAGGATATGGTATGCATATAGGCACTCAGATGAATATCAATTACTGTCTGTACAAATATAACATTATTATTGTGTTTTGGCCTGGAATATGCATGTGACATAATGATGGCATGAATTTTAAATATTTTCAATTCAAAATTTTTCATGCTGCCTGATATAGAAAGGGGGCAGTAGTGTATTTGAACAGACAAATAATATTCCTTTTTAAAGTGCAAAAGCTGTAGACTTTGAATGTCTTCAATGAAATTATTTCAAATAAAGCAACATGTTGGAAACATGATAGATATATTTCACATACCATTAGACTCCAAGGCAGCCTCTTCCTCCTCCGTCACATATGTTAAATCAATCTCTGTAAAACATAACATGTGTACACGTTAACAACAGATATTATAACATATGTTACTGTTGTTCAAAGACACACATCAATGTTGCATTAAAGATATACACACAAAGTTATGATTTACATCATTTTGATGGAGCATACAAATTACATTAGATTTGTTATTCTCAATGATTCATATTTTCGATGTATTGTTTGGATTAATTTAAAAATCATAAAAGCATAGTACATAGAACATTTAAGATTTCTCATGTGTGTATCACTTGATGACTGTTGTCAAAAAAGAACATGGAAACAAACATATGCTATACATCTTCTGAATAACAAATGTGTAGACTAATAAAGTTTAAATTATTAATCGTTCAATATTAAAAGAAAATTAATATATAATCAGAAGAGAAAATGATATGTTTGTTTCAAATGTTATGCTTCATCAGAATCATGCTCATAATATTGATTACCAATACACCTTCAATTACATATAAATGAGTCAATGGACTTACCAGGAGACCGCAAAGGCGGCTCTATGTCACTGCTGGATTCCTGTGGGCTCACCACACCAACTCTCTCTATGAATGATATAGATATATATTAGGAAACACATTTGGGATATCACTAAATCACATCTGTCTCGAATTTTAAGATTAATCAACTTTAAAATGTGAAGAATAGAGCAGTCATTAAACCAGAAAATGCTTGATTGAATCAAGGGGATTCTGTTAAAAATTCTGTATTGAACATATGTTTAATTTCAGACTATATTAGACATCAAACTCATCTCATACGATGCTATTGCATATCTAAATATACCCATTGATCAATGTTCGTAAAAGAATACACACAAACCACATTTTGAAGAGCAGCTGTTGACAAATCTAAACAAACACATGTGGCACATCGAGCCATTTGTGCAATGTACAGTAATCTGGTTTAGGACACAACACATATTTATCACAATACAAAACCAAATTGATTAGTACAAATATGTAATCATGGTGCTGTTAGAGTATGCTGATATCTATAAAGTAACTCCAACAGTGAATATGTGAATTATATATCAATATTGTTTTATCCAAAGAATGTAAAGATGAATGAATCTATTTTTTCTTAAAGGGACACTGACATGATTAATTTAAATCATTGATTTCTCTGTTCAAACTGTTCAAAATGATTTAACATTGACTACTATTATAATTTGAATGTTGCTACATTTTAATCTTAAAGGCAGATAAGCAATATTGGATTCAATAAATATTGTTTGTTGAAGGTATCCACCAATCATCAATAAAAACCCAGGTTGATCAACCAAAATTGAGATGCAGATAAACGTACATTCTTGATTTTAAAATACATTTAGCAATAGAAGATTTCACATATGATGATAGTATTATATTTAAATGTTTATTAATATTGCATACTCTATCTGAATGACAACATTAATAATTGTAGCTCAGTATCCCTTTAATATAAAATTATATTGATTTGACAATGTTGGTGTTAATGAATTCTCTACTCCATATGTTGATGTAATGAATGGGATTGAGCATGCAATTCAAATCTAATTTGTTATTTAAGGATATCCGAACAATTATTTAATTTCCATCTATTAAAGGGACATTACATATAAATATTGAACAATGTGGATTTAGTATGTAATGTTCTGTCCATGTTTCTAAGACAAATGTCAATTAAAATGAGACATACCATACTGTGACAAGCCCTGCCTTAAGGATCCAGCAGCAACATCCATATCTGTAATATATTAAATGAGGATTGCATATCATTAATACAAATCATGCCATGTTTAAAATCTTTACATTATTAGCAAATCAATTTCAAACTATTAATCCTTTGTTAGTCCCATGAGTTAATTGTTTCCTCAATTAAATTCATGATAAATATATCCTGTACTCTTATTTTCAATCAGTTGTGTTGTTTACTGTAGCTTTAATTATTGATTGTTGTTATTTCATTCTCATCAATTGATGGGCATATGTTATAATTTATTTTGATTCTTCTTTTTTTATTATGTATAATATTGAAAATAAGAATACTGTATTCTTCACATATATAAAAATTCACATTTCATTTTGACCAACATGTGTAAAGCAATGCCACTTACAGCAAAGCCATGTTAACGTGGATGCGCAATTCCATTTTCGCGATCATTGCGCAATGATTCCAAGCGGAATTACGCATCCGTCATTTGACCAACATGTGTAAAGCAATGCCACTTACAGCAAAGCCATGTTAACGTGGATGCGCAATTCCATTTTCGCGATCATTGCGCAATGATTCCAAGCGGAATTACGCATCCGTCATTTGACCAACATGTAGAAAGCAATGCCACTTACAGCAAAGCCATGTTAACGTGGATGCGAAATTCCATTTTCGCTCTGTGCATATTCTGTAGAGCGCAAGACACATCATTCCTATTTCATGTATCACTAATCTAAAATCAGATATCTAAACATCATATGTAGTGTATGTTGTGAGATCTGTATAGGTTTAGTATCTGACTATAAACACATTTTTTTATAAAAATAACAAATATTAAGTTATTATATGAAGTTGGATAATTACCTTGTTCAGATTCTCCATCTCCTCCCAGGCCACCGGACGGAGAAGCAGCTGCCCTGGCCCCCGCGTCAGGACTTTCAGATCCCGCAGCTGGGAGGGAAGAAGAGGAGGCCGAGGATGGCGAGGATCGAAATCTTTTGGGGACCCGGAGATTGAGGAGCTCGCATAAAGTCACCTCATAAGGGAGTAGGTACAGTTTCCGCGGGGCCTCTCTTTTGACACCTCTTTTACGGGCTTGTACCCAGTCCCTTATGAGGTTGACTTTTTTGGTTAACCGCAACCTCATATCTCCGAATCTCCTCATGATCTGATCCTGGGTCCTCTGGACGTCACACACCAATCTAACCGCATTGGTGATAGACTCCCAGAGGGCCTTCTTAACGTGCGCATCTGTCAACCTCCTCTTGTTCCCAAACAGCTGGGGATAAAAGTCCTTGACGGCGTGGACCAGTGCAGCGCTCTCCTCCTTGGTGAACCTGGGAGCTGACATGCTGGATATATATATAAATTATATATACAGTACGCCTGCAGGCATTAGAGAACTGACAAAGATGGCAACGTGTAATGGACTTTTATATGGTGAAGTAAACATGAGATGCACCATGGGACAAGTTATCTGTACATCTGATTGGATAAAGGTTTGAAATATTGTTAGAATGTCTGTGAGACCATCCTGACTCAAGTTGTGTTTGTGATGAACTCTGATTGGCCGTTCATTAATGTTTCATATCTTATTAACTTCCTTACACATACCTCATGGTGGTGCTATTACTTCATTTTTCATGTAGACTTATTTGTAACTCATGGGCCTGTCATGCGGATATGTGCGACGCAGATTTAATATCCGTGATCCGTTAAATATTAATGATTAAATTCTCTTTAAAATATAATACTGTCACATTATTAAATGTTGTAGATATTTCTCAGTTTAATAACGGTCTTTTTCTTTAATACAAATACACATTTAATATTGTATGTCTTTATTGTTCATAAAATAAATTTGTTGACTTATTGTGAAGTATTGACATTGCTCTATTAAATGTATTTCATAATGCACATTGATTGTGTGCTATTGCGTGACATTAGACTAATGTTTAAAGATGCTAATCGGGTGTTTCAAGATGCGTTTGCCACGCAATATTTCTTAATGATCAAATTCAGGTTATAAGGTCAGTAACTTGGATAATCTATTTATAAATGGTAAACTACAGGTTTGTTTGTTATTAGCAAATAAACCTCGAGCTTGTATTTGTCGGAAGTGCTCATATATGTTATTTTGCAATGGCATCTTTATTTTTAAATATACATTACAAACAAACAATTGTATCAAATGATCTGTAGAGATAGAAGATTGTTTAGACTTTAAAATGTAAATCAATTGATCTTAGTATTTAGATATCCTCAACAGAAGAAATTTAAATGCACATGGTTGAGCCAATCACATAAGGCATCTCTGTGCATCCACCAATCTTCATCTACTGAGCCGATCTCGATATGCTTTTCAAGCAAAGTATGTCAAGATAGGAAGAGAAGTAAATACACTATTTAAATTTCTTAAAGGGACACTGTCCAAACAAATTTAGCGTTGGTGATTCAGATTGAGCATGAAATGTTAAGCAACTTTATAATTTAATCCGATTCTCATCTTTGCAAATCAATAATGATATTTTAGATTACGGACAATTGTTTCAAAAAACAAGGGTTGTCCTTGATGATTGTTGGATAAATTAATCCAACCGAAAAAAAAAAGTTCGGTCCAGAGTACTGAAGCAAATAAATTATCTATTTAATGCCTTTTTTTTTAAAGTAATGATAGCAACATCACAAGGAGCATTCATAAAACGAGACAATTTTTAAAGTTGCTTAAAATAGAATACTCATTCATAATGTATAAATCATTAATTTTTTTAACTGTCTCCCTTTAAGTATATTTTGATTTCATGTCCCTTTAAAGAAACATTTCACAATAATGCTTAACCCCTTAATGACAACTGACGTACCAGGTACGTCAGTTGTCTAACAGAGTGCTGGAAGTGATCACAACCACTTCCAGCAGCTCTGAGGGTATTGCAGTGATGCCTCGATATGGAGGCATCCTGCAATACCCCTTTACAAGCTTCCGATGCAGAGAGAGCCACTCTGTGGCCCTCTCTGCACTGGTAGCGATGGTGCCAATGGTGCAGTTTGACCGGGTATTAGGAGGGAGCGTGTGCGCGCGTGCACGAGGGCGTGCACGTGGACGCGTGTGCATGATGCGCGCGTGCACGTGCACACATTAGCCACACTGACACCAATGAAGTTAGGAAGGGGGAAAAAAGTTAAAAAAAAGTTTTTTCCATATAAAAGGATCTGGGAGGGGGAGGGGGTGGGGGTATTGTGGGGGGGCTGCTACACTACAGAAATAATTAAAAATAAAAATAAAAGTTAAAAATAAAATTAAAATACTTTGGTTTGTGGGGCCAAACTGGGTACTGGCAGACAGCTGCCAGTACCCAAGATGGCGGTAATTAGGTAGGGGAGAGGGTTAGAGAGCTGGAGGGGGGGATCAGGGAGGTTGGTGCTAAGGAAGGGGTTCATCACAACTAAAATATTTTATTATTTTTATTTAAAAAAACAAAAAAAAAACTCTTTTATTTAGTACTGGCAGACTTTCTGCCAGTACTTAAGATGGCGGGAACAATTGTGGGGTGGGATGTGTCAGGTGGGAGGCTGATCTCTAAAATTAACCCTGCAAGCTCCTTACAAGCTACCTAATTTAACCCCTTCAATGCTGGGCATAATTCACATGTGGTGCGCAGCAGCATTTAGCGGCCTTCTAATTACCAAAAAGCAACGCCAAAGCCATATAAGTCTGCTATTTCTGAACAAAGGGGATCCCAGAGAAGCTTTTACAACAATTTCTGCCATAATAACACAAGCTGTTTGTAAATAATTTCAGTGAGAAACCTAAAATTGTGAAAAATGTAAAGTTTTTTTTTTTATTTGCTCGCATTTGGCGGTGAAATGGTGGCATAAAATATACCAAAATGGGCCTAGATCAATACTTGGGGTTGTCTACTACACTACACTAAAGCTAAAATTAACACTACAAGCTCCCTACAAGCTTCCTAATTAACCCCTTCACTCCTGGACATAAAACACGTGTGGTGCGCAGCGGCATTTAGCGGCCTTCTAATTACCAAAACGCAACCACAAAGCCATATAAGTCTGTTATTTCTGAAAAAGGGGATCCCAGAGAAGAATTTACAACCATTTGTGCCATAATTGCAGAAGCTGTTTATAAATAATTTCAGTGGGAAACCTAAAGTTTGTGACAAAATTTGTGAAAAAGTGAACTTTTTTTTTTTTTTATCGCATTTGGCGGTGAAATGGTGGCATGAAATATACCAAAATGGGCCTAGATCAATACTTTGGGATGTCTTCTAAAACAAAATATATACATGTCAAGGGATATTCAGGTATTCCTGACAGATATCAGGGTTCCAAAGTAACTAGCGCTAATTTTGAAAAAAAGTGGTTTGGAAATAGTAAAGTGCTACTTGTATTTATTGCCCCATAAATTGCAAAAAAAGCAAAGAACGTGCAAACATTTGGTATTTCTAAACTCAGGACAAAATGTATAAACTATTTAGCATCAGTGTTTTTTGGTGATTGTAGATGTGTAACAGATTTTGGGGGTCAAAGTTAGAAAAAGTGTGTTTTTTTCCATTTTTTCCTCATATTTTATCATTTTTTTTTAGTAAATTATAAGATATGATGAAAATAATGGTATCTTTTGAAGGTCCATTTAATGGCGAGAAAAACGGTATATAATATGTGTGGGTACAGTAAACGAGTAAGAGGAAAATTACAGCTAAACGCAAACACTGCAGAAATGTAAAAATAGCCATTGTCATTAAGGGTAAGAAAATTGAAAAATGGTCCGTCATTAAGGGGTTAAAATATCAGAAACCTAGGCACCTTCCTTTTGCTAAATTAGTATAACATATGAGTAAAGCATATTTAGAATAACTTCTGGATTGTTTTACACACTGACTGAAATATATTTTGTAAAGGAGGTATTTTGGAGACTTCAGCTTAGAGGGACATTAAGCTATATGTTATGTATGCATTTTGTATAAGATTATAATATTTGAACAACTTAATATGTTTTGTTATTCAATCATTAGATTGTAATTATATATATTCTTTGATTAAATACATATCTACATAGGCTATTTTGATGCTGATTGTTGGTTGCACATAGATGCCTTATGTAATTGACTAAGATATGTGCATTGATGTATTTTTTTAAAAGTATATTTAAAGACTGAATGTAATTCTATATTACTTTATAAATATGTTTAAATTCTTTTATGATTTTTTTAAAAATCTATACACAATATACTTTGTGAATGTCCCTTTAAGGACCAAAACATTTTGAATGTTGATTTAACATTGTCAAAATAAACTAAAGGGGAATTAAAATTATATATAGATATTTGATGTCTAACCCAAGAGGTAAGATTTTAAAAACTACATAATATTAATAACTATAGTTAAATGACTCCACTAGAAAATTACATCGATTAACCTGGCATCCAATAACTAGCTTGTGAAAAATATCAAGTTAAATGACCTACCATTTATAAAAGTAAAAATTTTAAAAATTTCGAAAATAATTTTTTGAGATACCTAAGGAAGATACAAGATCTTATAAAATTAATTTTACATTCAACAACACTGTCACTTTAATGTAATTGAACCACTTCCCCTTCTTAAAAGTGTAAAAAAAAATTTTTTGTGACATTGACTACATATCCCAAATTATTTTAACATCTAATCATTTCTAAAGAAAAGCATCGATGGATCTCACTCCCCAATGAATGTTAAAAAAGATAGTTTAATGTAATATTCTCGGAATCAGTTGATTTTCTAAAATTAATGCATTATTTGATCTTATGCATGTGCTTGTCAAATAGCCAACTACCAGTCATGGGAGTCAAACTTTTTTTTATTGACAGATTATATGGATATTTATTATAATCTGTTCAAAAGAATGTATTTAATAATAAAATGTTTATTATTAACATTTAAAAAAAAAAAAAAGGTTATGAAAAATAAAAATATTCCTGGAAGTCATCAGATGCCAATCTGAAATTAAAAAATAAAAATTGAACAAAGTTAATACACACGTTGTCAAATATTCATAAAATACATTTACAATCATCTTGTTTCTATGCTCTAACTTTGTTCAATATTTGGTAAAGATATTTATTAAATTGATTTTAAAATAAAAAAAAAACATACACCATTATATTGTGGAATAAAAATTAAATTGAAATATCCAAATTTCTAATTAAACATAATAATGTATATCACATTTCAACAATATATGTATGCTGAACATAAATGTAATATTTCATTTCCATTCAAATACCTCTATATCAACTATAATATGTATTCCTTTTTCTGATTGTGATCCCTAAATATCTAATGATGAAATAAGTATGACTAATGTATGTAAGCTAACAATAATCAACATTCTTCCTGTGATTCTTAACTAGCATGCACCAACCTGGATAATGCATGGTCTTTGAAAGTCAATTCAGGGGTAAACAGTTGATCTTCAATAGGTGTCTTATTCATCAGTTCATTAAAAAGAGGACTGTGAAATCCCATCTAAAAAAGTAAAATCATCTAAGTGTCTGATTGTGATCCCTAAATATCTAATTAATAACTAAATATGACTAATGTATGTAAGCTACTAATATTCAACAGTCTTCACTAGCATGCATTGGTACACCAACCTGGATAATGCATGGTCTTTAAAAGTCAATTCAGGGGTAAACAAGTTGATCTTCAATAGGTGTCTTATTCATCAGTTTATTAAATAGAGGATTGTGAAATCCCATCTAAAAAAGTAAAATCATCTAAGTGTCTGATTGTGATCCCTAAATATCTAATTAAGAACTAAATATGACTAATGTATGTAAGCTACTAATATTCAACAGTCTTCACTAGCATGCATTGGTACACCAACCTGGATAATGCATGGTCTTTAAAAGTCAATTCAGGGGTAAACAAGTTGATCTTCAATAGGTGTCTTATTCATCAGTTCATTAAATAGAGGACTGGAAAATACCATCTAAAAATTAGAAAATCATCTAAGTGTCTCCAATAGGATGCCTCCACAGCCTTATTCTATCAAATAGTTGGCACTTACCATGTGAACATGTCTTTGTATGGTTTTCAAGGTCAGCAAATTTGAAAGATAATGCCAGACATGATCCCATTGGTATACTTCAATTTCAATCTTGGCTTTTTCCACTGTCAGTCTGGGCAATCTTCACTGTCAGGCTTCTAATTCTTCCCTTTCAGTCTTTAGATTAAGTCAGCTCCCTAATGGCATAAAGAGTTTATTCAAAATTACTACAAGTGTGTGAATCATTTCTGTAGCCCTCTCCCACCCCCCATTTCATACGAAATTTCTTTCACTAGCTTACTAAGCGTGTGTAGCATCTTGTGTTATGTTCTATCAAGTGTGAAGATGAGTCATATTGAGCAGAACAAACCTCTAATGTGTGACATTGAACCATAGTCATGCTAGAGGATCCCTTTCTGAATATTTACATTTTAAGTAATGTGTAAACTAAATACTAGTTAATAAAATGTATGCCATATGATGTATTTGTGTACAATTCATGCCAGCAACAGTCAAGACATTTATACTTACCAGCTGATGTCCTCTTTAAAAACCAGGTGGCAAAGACTCGCTACAGGACCCAATGGCCAGAGCATCACCTATATTAATAAATGAAACACATTTTTAGCATTTGATGAACAATCCTAACATGTTTTCACAATTCTCTACTTGTCATTTCCCTAGAGTTCACATCTATTGATAATACTCCAGTCTAACTTCTATTCTTTACCGTCTAAAGTTGCGGTTGATGATGTCTGCTCTGACATTGAGCCCCTCGTCCCGGAATGGCCCCTCTAGAACAGGATCATCCTCCTCATCTCTGAGGAGGTCTCTGTCCGGCCGGACGGCCTGCAGCATCCCAGCCCGCTGTGCAATATTATGCAGGACGCTACAGGCTACAACGATCTTAGCCACCTTCTTTGGGTTGTACTGGAGGGCTCCTCCCGACCTGTCCAGGCACCTGAACCTCATCTTCAGGAGCCCGAACATCCATTCAACCACCGCCCTGGTTCTCTTATGAGCCCTATTGTAGCGCTCCTCAGACACATCAGTCGGGCTACACAAGGGGGTAATGAGCCAAGGCCGGCTCATGTACCCAGAATCACCTATAAATTATGAACAGAACATAATTCTAACAGAATCCTCAAAATAGTATTTGTAGTACAATAACAAGTTTTGTCCACGATAATCGATTAACAAATGTTTTTTAAATTTAAAATATCTAGTTAGAGAATAATATTGATCTTCCTATTTCAGCTAAGACATGCTACATATGCGTATTTCTCCTAACTCAAGCCTTGTGTAAAATGCTAACTACATGGTTACATTACATTCTCTATCTGAGCATTTAAGGTAAGACATGCTACATATCTGCATTGAACTAAAAGTAGACATTAGCGGAAAGAGACAATGACATGGTTAAATTGCATTAGCTAATATGTTCCCATTTCATCTAAGACATGCTACATATACGTATTTCTCCTAAATCAAGCCTTGTGTAAAATGCTAACTACATGGTTACATTACATTCTCTATCTGAGCATTTAAGGTAAGACATGCTACATATCTGCATTGAACGAAAAGTAGACATTAGCGGAAAGAGACAATGACATGGTTAAATTGCATTAGCTAATATGTTCCCATTTCATCTAAGACATGCTACATATGCGTATTTCTCCTAAATCAAGCCTTGTGGAAAATGCTAACTACATGGTTACATTACATTCTCTATCTGAGCATTTAAGGTAAGACATGCTACATATCTGCATTGAACGAAAAGTAGACATTAGTGGAAAGAGACAATGACATGGTTAAATTGCATTAGCTAATATGTTCCCATTTCATCTAAGACATGCTACATATGCGTATTTCTCCTAAATCAAGCCTTGTGGAAAATGCTAACTACATGGTTACATTACATTCTCTATCTGAGCATTTAAGGTAAGACATGCTACATATCTGCATTGAACGAAAAGTAGACATTAGCGGGGGGAAAATATATGGTTAAATTGCATCCTATAGCTGAACATTACGCTAACATTTTAAAAATACAGTGGCAATTGTCAAACGAATTTAATATGTTGTGCACAAATACTCACCAACGAGATAACCAGGGGGCATTTGTCTTTCCTCAAACTGTCTCCACAGGGACGACAGAGAGAGGATGCGGGCATCATGACTAGCCCCTCCAAAATTCGCACACACATGCATAATCCTCATCCGTGCGTCACAAACATACTGCACGTTGAGGCTATGAAAATGTTTGCGATTTCTGAAGGGCAAGTCATCAATTGGAGCACGCAGCGCAATGTGGGTACAATCTATGGCTCCCAAGACATTGGGCATTTGAGCAATATCAAAGAATTCCCGCTTCAGGCGCCTCCAATCACCATCATTCTGTGGGAATCCTATGTATTGCTTACTGATACGTACCATGGCGTCCAGAAAGTTATCAAACACCCCAGAGAATGTACCTTGAGCCAGGCCATGCATGTACAGTTCTCCGGATTGAAAACTCCCGGAGGCCAGGACGTATAGACAGCTTAGCATCTTACTCATGGCGGGAACAGCAGTCCTTATTCTTATACGTGGCTCCAAATGAGGTTTAAGAAGATCGTAAAGGCCAATGAGCTGTTCGCGATCCCTCAAAGTCGCTCATGTTTTCCAAGGTGGGTCTCACCCTGTAGACACGTGGACCTCGAACCAGACGACCCCTTCGTCTCGGTCTGAGCCGCCGAGGCTGCCTGATTCGACCAACAGCTAGTTCGCCAATAGCAGCACCAGCAGCGTCTACCATGTCATCGTCATCCATCTTTCAAAACAGCGTAACAAGGTAAGCACTTGATCTGATGTGGATCACAAGTGATGCATTGGCCATGTTTTTTGGGGGATTTATAGTACGATTAGTCCAATGGTAGTGAGTTTGTAATGTTTGCTGATTGTATTCACCTGTTTGTATGTGAGCGGCGCGAATGCTTTCACAGTGGGCGTTTATTTGTTGTTTGCTGAAATGTTATTTTCAAACAATGAATCTCAATGTGAAAGTGTCAAATATCCCACATACAGTGCATGTTTGTAATGTTTGATCATATGCGTAATCAATATTTCTTAAACGCGATGTTATAGTAACAAGCACACGTCCAGGCTAACATGAATGAAAGTGCATAGTTGTGTATAATGTGCATCGAATGTGATCGATCAATGTTGCTGCAATATTGTTTGTAAACGATAAAGTAACATCTGCCATCTGTAGTATTGTATATATACAGATACTCGTCGACTTACGACCTATGCGACTTACGGCCATCCGTACTTACGACTATCGGTCGCACTGAAGAGGCGATACGTGCGCAAAGGCGGTACTTGCAACCATCGGTCGCAAAGGCGGTACTTACGACCATCGGTCGCAAAGGCGGTACTTACGTCCATCGGTCGCGCTGAGGGTGATGCTTATTTGCGTATGTGCGTAAAGGGGCAAGGCAGTGCTTGTGTGCGCAAAGGCGGTACTTACGTCCATCGGTCGCACTGAGGGTGATGCTTATTTGCGTATGTGCGTAAAGGGGCAAGGCAGTGCTTGTGTGCGCAAAGGCGGTACTTACGACCATCGGTCGCAAAGGCGGTACTTACGACCATCGGCAAGACAGTGCTTGTGTGCGCAAAGGCGGTGCTTGTGTGTGATGAGAAGTGACTGTAAGCAGCAGCCTTTGTATGGGTCTGACCATGTCGCAGTCCAAAAGGCCGGTACCGTGTAGTGGCAAAGAGGCTACAAAGAAGAGGAAAGCTCTTGATTTGGAGTTAAAAATGAAAATAATAAAGCAGTATGACGAAGGTAAAAAAGTGAATGCGATTGCCCGTGATATGAAACTGTCGCATTCCACAGTTTCCACAATCATTAAGGACAAGGAACGCATACGTGAAGCTGTAAAAGGTTCCGCACCAATGAAATCAACAATAATAACAAAACAACGTCAAGGGCCCATTCATGAAATGGAGAAATTATTAATGTTGTGGATAGAAGATCAAATACAAAAACGTACACCCATAAGCCTTCTAACAATTCAGATGAAGGCTAAAAGTTTGTTTGAGACTTTAAAGGAGAAAGCTGGTGAGGATTACAAAGAGAATTTCCAGGCAAGCACTGGATGGTTTAAACGTTTTAGAAGAAGATTCAGTCTGCATAATGTACGGGTTTCAGGAGAAGCAGCAAGTGCAGATTCAGAAGCCGCTGCAAAGTTCATTGACACTTTGGATGAATTAATCCAAGAGGGAGGGTATTTACCTGAACAAATATTCAACGTTGATGAAACGGGTCTGTTCTGGAAACGGATGCCTGAGCGCACATACATTCACCAAGAATCAAAAACCATGCCAGGATTTAAAGCATTCAAGGATCGGGTAAGCTTGTTACTTGGAGGAAACGTTGTTGGTTTTAAGCTTAAGCCATTTCTTATCTATCGCTCAGAAAACCCACGTGCATTTAAAAACATTAATAAGCACACGCTGCCTGTGTATTACCGGTCAAATGCTAAATCGTGGATGACTCAGGCATTGTTCACAGACTGGTTTGTTAACTGTTTCATTCCCCAAGTTCGTGAATATTGCTTAGGGAAAGTAATCCAGTTCAAAATTTTAATGATTTTAGACAACGCACCTGGACATCCACCACACCTGGGTGACCTTAATCCTGATGTAAAAGTGGTTTATATGCCACCTAACACAACACCACTCATTCAACCTATGGACCAAGGGGCAATTGCCACGTTTAAAGCATACTACCTCAGATCTACATTCGCCCAAGCCATAGCTGCTACAGATGCTGATGATGACATAACATTGCGTGATTTTTGGAAAAGTTATAACATTCTTCAGTGCATAAAAAATATTGCAGCAGCGTGGGAGGATGTAACAGAAAAGTGCATGAATGGAATTTGGAAGAAGTGCCTAAAACGATATGTGACCAGATTTGAGAGATTTGAAACAGAGGAAGAGCTCGATGAAATTCGAGAAAACATTGTAAGACTTGCAAACAATCTTGAATTGGAATGTGAAGTGGAAGATGTAGAAGAGCTGTTAGATTATGAGTCAAAAGAACTTTCAAATGAAGATCTAATAGAACTGGAAGCAGAGAGAGTTGCAGAGGAAAATAGGAGAGAGGAAGAAGACAAAGAAGAAGAAGAGCCAGAGAAGAAATTCACTGCAAAGGGGTTGGCTGAAGGCTTTACATTGCTAAATAAAGCTGTCTCCTGTTTTGAAAACATGGACCAGAATGTTGAAAGATTTAACAAGGTTGACCGTCAAATTCAGGAAGCTGTGCGTGGCTATCGTGAAATCTATGAGGAGAAAAAGAAACAAACGCGTCAAACAAAGCTCAGCATGTTTTTTGAAAAGAACACTGCATCTGAAACCCCTCCAGCCTCAACTCACCAAGATGATAATACTGTAACTCTGATGACATAACTGTAAAAGTACAGTAAAAGAAAAATTTAAGTTCAGTTACTTTTCTTAAAAGTTTAAAGTAAAATAAGTGTTAAAGTTCCTGCAAACTACTGTACAGGTACAGTAAATGTTATGTTATTATTTGCATAGTACTACAGGTAGAGTACAAAAAAAAATGTTATTTTATTACAGTACAGTATAGGTACAGTACAGTAAATGTCAGTACAGTAATAGTATTTGCACAGTAAATGTTATGTTATTATTTGCACAGTACAGGTACAGTACAGTAAAGGTTATTTTATTATTCATACTGTGATGATACTGTATTAGTAAAGGAATTTAATTTAAAACAACTCTGGTGTTATTGTTATTATTAATCATGAAATGTCAGCCCAACACATCACACAATAGACCATATTATTTACATGCCATATATTTTGTCCGACTTACGTCCAAATCGTCTTACGACCGGAAGGTCAGAACGTAACGCGGTCGTAAGTCGACGAGTATCTGTATATATAAGTGATTGTCGAGATGTCAATATTTTATGCGTCCCTTTCAAATCGCAATAATAATTCCAAACTTCCCGTCTGCCATCTGTAGTATTGTATATATACGTGATTGCCGAGCAGTCAATATTGTATGCGTCCCTTTAAAATCGCTATAATAATTCCGAACTTCCCGTCTGCCATCTGTAGTATTGTATATATAAGTGATTGCCGAGCTGTCAATATTGTATGCGTCCCATTCAAATGGCACTAATACTGAATAACTTCCGGCTGTCATCTGTAGTATTGTATATATAAGTGATTGCCGAGCTGTCAATACTGTATGCGTCCCTTTAAAATCGCTATAATAATTCCGAACTTCCCGTCTGCCATCTGTAGTATTGTATATATAAGTGATTGCCGAGCTGTCAATATTGTATGCGTCCCATTCAAATGGCACTAATACTGAAAAACTTCCGGCTGTCATCTGTAGTATTATATATATAAGTGATTGCCGAACTGTCAATATTGTATGCGTCCCTTTAAAATGGCACTAATACTGAATAACTTCCGGCTGTCATCTGTAGTATTATATATATATATAAGTGATTGCGGAGCTGTCAATATTGTATGCGTCCCTTTCAAATCGCAATAATAATTCCGAACTTCCCGTCTGTCATCTGTAGTATTGTATATATAAGTGATTGCTGAGCAGTCAATATTGTATGTGTCCCATTCAAATGACACTAATACTGAATAACTTCCGGCTGTCATCTGTAGTATTATATATATAAGTGATTTGCGATCTGACAATATTTATTAATTGTCCCATTCAAATCTCCCTAATAATGGTGTTCCAAACAGTTCTTTACCTATATGTTGTATTGTAGTATTGAGTGTTAAAGTTCCGAAAGGGGCGGAACAGTGGTGAATCTGTGATGTGTATGGTTGAATCTTCTAATGACGTCATGATATTCTTAACCTGCCTATGTAGTTCTGAAATCCTCATTGTGTTGTTGTATTTGACTACATTGTTATTGTGTGCTGAATAAAATATAAATGTGTGCTTTGTGGTTGCGTGATGGGTGATGCGTGTTATGTACATATACGTATATATTGTGATTGTGTCCCACATATGCTGACTTCTATATAGCGGTGTGGCATTGTTGTTCCTTCCCATAAAGTGACATCTGAAATCTGTTGTAATGATGTTGTTCTTGTACGTAATTCCTAATGGTATATTGTGAGTGAATCATGATGTTAAAAGTACAGTAAAATCCATATGTTGTGTTTTGTGATTCCTCGAGAGAATGTAATGTGTTTTTCCCCCATCATTTGAATGCACATGTATGAGTGAATGTTAAAAGTAATGTATGTGCATCCATGAGTGATCATGTGTTAAGCCTATGTAGATATGCTGTTGATGCAAGCATATGAGTTGAATAAATGAAATGCAATAATAAAGGTAAATGAGAGGTGTTTCCCATTGTGTACTGTTTGTGAATCCTGAAAATGTTACATTTTTTTTGTGTCCGTTTAAATGTAAAAAAAAATTAAAAAAAGTTTGTTACTAGTGATGTTGATTTGTAGTTGATGTAATATAAAAGTCTGAAAGAATGTAATGGTGTTGTGAATATTGAAACAGTAAAATCCATAAATCCACCATAGGGAAATAGTCATTTCTTGATCTATTTATCATAGCTGTGTCTAACGCATGAAATCATGTCTTTTCTAGCGCTTGTATTTGGAGTTTTTCTGTCTACGCTATTTGCGTGCGTTAGGGAAATGAGGGTTTCGCGTGCACGAGCACGTCTTCCCAATAGAAGTCAATGGAGGCTCTAAAATTTGTGCTTGTTTTTTTTGTAAGACTGGTTTTCCTCGTAAAGTGAATGACGTCATGAGCTTGTGTGAAAAAGTAACTAAATTGTGTTCTTTTTGTGATAAATAAATATTTTGAGTATGTCATGTGGTGTATATTGTTTGTATGCATCGATGAGTGTATGTTTGTGATAATGTTATTAGTTAGATGTAGTTATATGAGGGTCTTTTCCCGTGTGTCAATGTAAGTCAATGGGAAAATGGATTTGTGTTGTTTTTTTTCTAACACCCGAGATCTCGCAACTTTAATCCTTTGTATTTTGATGAAAAATTATTAAATCTTAAAAATAAATATAGTGTAGTGTTTGTATGAGTGTAAGTGTACTTTGTGTAATATTTGTTTTGTGATTCGTGGATGTTTTTTTTGTCTGTATATGTTTACTACTGGGTCTGAGGTGGTGGTAGAAATGTGAGCGTTAGGTGTTTTTTGAGTGTCGGTAACTGAACTCTTAATACCGGAGTACGTAAGAAACCCGCGTTAGGAGCCTCTGCCTCTAACGCTGGTTTTCACGGCTAACGCCGAACTCTAAATCTAGGCCTAAGTTAGTCCAACCATTTTCGTTGAAGGCTTTACTGCATTACCCAAGAAATAAATTACCTAGTAATATAATGCATTTGCAGACGTTTAGATGAATTATTTCTGCATGGCAAAAACCTTGCAAAGAAATTCAGATAGACTATAGGAAATCAGAGTTTTTACCTCTAGCGGGTAATCCAGTGTTTGGCCCTGGATTGAGCAATGGAATTTTCAATGTTTGGGAGCATAAAGGCATTAAAAGGGGCCCATCAACTATGTAAAAATAGCTCTAAAAAATTGAAATTATTTATGGAAGTAATGGTAGAATTTGAATTGCCAAAAATGAATTTATATGCATATTTACAAGCAAGACATTTTATTGAAAGTGTGGGCAAAGATTCTGCAAGTTTTTGATCTTTAGGGAATTTAGGTAACTAAAATATATGCAAGTGGAAAGTATACAATAATTTTTTTTAATATAAAGGCACTGATAGAGCACCAGGGAGATATTTATAGTGAGCAAATGTGGCAAAAATGAGACAATAAGGTACTAGGGGTGTCCAGAAAACAGCTGTCAGATAGTTTTCGGTTGGTGGAGAAAACTTGGATATCCTCCTCTTGGAGGGAATCCCACTTTAAAATGATGAATGTTATATATTACCCCGGCCAAATTAAGTAGATGGTATAATAAGAAAGAACTATGTCTAAAATGTGGGGCAGAACAAGCGGATTTAATACATTGTTTATGGCAGTGCCCAAAGATCCATCAATTTTGGGGTAAGATCAACTTCTGGCTAAATCGGTTTCTCTTAAAGAATATAAAATTGATATTAGAGGTTATTTTATTTCTTAAAAAAGGTTCCGATACCCGACAGAACCATAGATTAATAAATGCCACAATTTTAGTAAGCAGGAACCCAATTCTAAGAAACTGGAAAAATAAGCAGGGCCCTAACGATGCAGCATCAGATAGTGCTAGAACATGCACTTAAAAGGGACAGTCTAGGCCAAAATAAACTTTCATGATTCAGATAGAGCATGTAATTTTAAACAATTTTCCAATTTACTTTTATCACCAATTTTGCTTTGTTCTCTTGGTATTCTTAGTGGAAAGCTTAACCTAGGAGGTTCATATGCTAATTTCTTAGACCTTGAAGGCCACCCCTTTTCAGAATGCATTTTAACAGTTTTTCACCACTAGAGGGTGTTAGTTATTATCAGGTATTTGTAGAGCGCCAACAGATTCAGCAGCGCTGTAAACATAGTCTAGTGCTTCATATAGATAACACTGTGCTTGTGCACGTGAAGTTATCTGGGAGCAAGCACTAATTGGCTAAACTGCAAGTCTGTCAAAAGAACTGAAATAAAGGGGCAGTTTGCAGAGGCTTAGATACAAGATAATCAGAGGTTAAAAGTATATTAATATAACTGTGTTGGTTATGCAAAACTGGGGAATGGGTAATAAAGGGATTATCTTTTAAAACAATAAAAATTCTGGTGTAGACTGTCCCTTTAAATACTATATTAAAAAACAAGTCGAGCGTTTTTTTGATAAATGGCTGTGTGTGATTTTGTCCTATTCACGAGATGCAAATGCAAATAGTATCACCTTTTAGGGACTCTGAAACTATTTATTACAATATTGACAGAGGTAGATTTCAAATGCAATGGGCATGGGTAAATAGGTAGGAACTCTTTGTTTTTCCTTTTTTTTTTTTTCTTCTCTCTCCTTTCCCCACCTTCTCTACCCCCCTCCTGACACGCCAAGACAGAATATTGGATACTTGATTATATTTTGTTGAATAGGCATGAAAAATATAGAGAGATTGAAAAGAAGATACATAGAGAAATAAAGAAATATACAAAGAACTAAATATATAGAGCAAAAATATATATTGTTAGATTAATAGAAATACTGTATGTAGATATAAAATGATAGCGAAAGAGAGAGAGCGCACAAGAAAGAAAGAGAGGCCGTTATACATAGACATATATATATATATATATATATATATATCTCTATCTCTCTCTCTCTCTCTCTATATATATATATATATATATATATATATATATATATCTCTCTCTCTCTCTCTATATATATATATATATATATATATCTCTCTCTATATATATATATATATATATATATATATATATATATATATATATATATATATATATATATATATATATATAAAAGTAACAAAAACTTGCACTCGCTGGTCTTCTTTTCAAAAACACACTTTACTGACACGTTTCGGAGACAGAGTATCCCCTTCCTCAGATACTCTGTCTCTGAAACATCACAGTAAAGTGTGTTTTTGAAAAGACCAGCGAGTGCAAGTTTTTGTTACTTTTATTTATTGTTACTAGCACCCTGGCAATCCGATTCTGAAGTGAGTGCGCTCTTCTGTGTGCTAATATATATATATATGTACTGCAAAATAAACAGTAAACATCAGGATTTCTTCAAAAGAATAACACATTTATTTTAACGTTTCAGGGACATACTTCCCCTTCTTCAGAACAGTAACTCAGGTCAGTGTCCCTGGAGGGCAGATTCTCATACTGTGGACAATATATATATATATATATATATATATATATATATATATATAAGAAAAAGGAATCCGGACAAAGCAGAAGACTTTTAATACACCCATAAAAACAGATCAGAAAATTCACAGCATAATCAGGCAGATAAGGCTGATTTGTGGGGCCAGTAGGAAAACTGTAGTGGGCGTCTGACGCATTTCAGCTCAGTTGGAGCCTTAAAACAACGTCCATAAGCAGCACCGGTAACATCATCAGACAAGGACTGACACACGCTGCCTGCCTGATACACACCCTGCCCAAGGGAACTACAGGATACATAGGATACACTGACTGTTAGTGGAAAACCGGAGGAGGTGATACCTGAGCCGGAATTTGATAAGGACTTATTTTTATGTATTTTGAATGGATACTAAGATGTTACTTGCATCTAGCACAAAATAATTAAGGAACTGTGAATTAGTTCCTTGCCTATGGCCAGAGTCCACATTAAGCCTGAATTAGCTTTGACTGTAGTAAAACTGCCCTAACACTATCGGTTAATCCTCAGTATATGGACTCTAAGCTCTGTCTGTATGTATTTAACTACTATTTGGTAGCACCTTTGTTTCAGAGACTTATTCTTTGTATTTTCTTTTTTTCATTATACAGTATATATATATATATATATATATATATATATCTATATCTATCTATCTATATCTATCTATATATATATATATATATATATCTGTATATATACACAGAAGGGGACTGCACTCCATGCTCAGCCCTGGGTGCTCAGTGGCACTCACAAGAAGCTGTGCTGTCACCAGAGTCACAGGCAGTTAACCCCAGACAGGTCTGGGTGCAAGAACCATAGGGGAAATTACAAAACAAATTAATACAACACAGAGAAAACCCTGCACTCACTAGCAAGCTCACAGCTAAGATTTAAAAGCTAAAAAGGAAAGGTTAGTTACCGCATCTGGCCAAATGGGACAAGCCCAGGTACCACGTCAAGGTCCTTTCCAATACAGCCACACAATGTAAAACAGCCACACAATGCAAGCTCTCAAAGCCAAACAAACTGGGAACAAGGGAAGGGTGCACAGGTTTATGTAATCACCCCAGTAATATACAAAACATGGAAGGGGACTGCACTCCAAGACCGGACCGGGTACACATCCCATGACCCTGCAACATGCTCAGCCCTGGGTGCTCAGTGGCACTCACAAGAAGCTGTGCTGTCACCAGAGTCACAGGAACACGGAAGGGGACTGCACTCCAAGACTAGAGAAAACCCTGCACTTTTAAATCTTAGTTGTGAGCTTGCTAATAACTTATAAGGGTTAAAATAAATTGCACAGAGCAAATGACATATGACAGACAATGTAAGGAAATGAGGGAAAGACTCCAGGAGAGAGGGTACCCTAGACAAGTTATTAATAGGGCATAACAACAGGTAGATCTAATCGATAGGGCCACCTTACTGGATGATTCAAAATCCAATACGTTAAGTCAAGAGCAAGCTCAACACAAGGTCACTTTTGTAACAGACCATAGTGTTCAGTATAAACAGATATGTAGTACTGTTCATAAGCATTTTCGTTTACTTGCAGCAGTTGACAATTTGGTGAAGAGTGTTGAAAGGGGCCTACAATGCTCCTATAGACAAAGTAAAACTATTGGCAATCACTTATCTCCCTCTGTACTTGCATCTATTACCAAGGAAGAAACTAGTTCATGGTTGAGACATAGGGGGATGTACAGATGTGGCAGGAGAAGATGCAGACCATGTGAGATTTGCATCATCTGACACTTTTCGTTCCGAGGTTACTGGTGATGATTTTCAAATCACCTCCTGCCTTAACTGTACGTCGTCCTACGTCATCTACCAGATTGTCTGTACTGAATGCCATCTACAATATATTGGGCTCACTACCAATGATGTGAATACTAGGATACGTAACCATTGTAACAACTGTCCCTTTAAGGATAGGAGGGTCATCTCTCTTCAGCTCTATTTATTCCTCCACCCGGCTCTGTTTATTGCTTGATAAATTTTTCTACCTGCTCTCACGCAGCGTCGTCCTGAACTCTCACTGTAGAGTTCTACTTGCAAGCCCACGAATCCTTCAGCGAGCATTTGCCTAGAATTTGCTCAAACTTTATTCCCCTAAAGATTTCCAGTAATCCTGTTTGTACCTGTATTGGAACAGCTGTTCTCATGCTAAAACAAATACCTAACAGGTTCCTTCCTAACATCATTTACGGAGTTCTGACAGTATCAGCTGCTTGCCGTTTCGTCACTTCCGGTTTTCGCCAATACAACCGCAGCCATTCTTCCTGACACACCGGCTCTTCCTGAAGACAGACAGATTACTTCTGAGTTACAGTACGTACTTCATAGTATTTAGGTAAGTATGTAAAGCTTATCAGACTATTGCGACTTGACTGACAACTCTGTTGCAGGCATCCTCCGGTAAGTCCTGTCTGATACTCTGTTGTATATCACTATTACATACATAATCTTTATGTGGGTTACTGAATTACTTCCTGACTCTGTTGGGTATTCCAGCACTTATTTAAACACCACTAGGTTGTCTATGAGAACCTCATTAAGGGTAGTTTGTTTCCCATATACATATATTTTAAATAACATTGTTTGCTTATTCTGCATTTGAGATTCAGGAACGCATGACAACACTATTTTGCTGTATAAACCTTTTACAGATTATCAGAACCAGCGAGTGTGACACATTTATCAAGCCCCAAAAATGAATCCAGCAGAGTTAAGCACACATTTAACCAATCTTGCCCAGAGAGTTGATAATATTGCTGATTCTGTTATAGAACTTCAAGTGGAAAGCCAGAATATTAAAACATTCATAAGAGACGTTCAAAACCATTGCTAAGGACACTGAATGGAATGATTTGTCCCTACGGAATCAATTCCGTCTAGGGCTATCAGAATCTCTTAAGGATGACCTAGCTAGCCTGGAAATGCCTAGTTCTTTAGAGGCTCTTATGTCCCTAACTATTTCCTTGGATCGCAGAATCCGGGAACGGAAAACTGAAAGATTCTCTCATGACAATAGAAAAAGATCCCCACATGTAACTACACCATACCCTAAATCTTCAGATGAGCCTATGGAGATAGCATTCATCAAAAGGTCCCCTCTCCTCATAAGAGCGATTAAGAAGAAGACAAAACAACCTATGTACTGTGCTGCCCATATGATTGTCTGATTGATTTAATACCTGGTAGTTCAATACCGTTTGATCATGTATATCCCCTGTCCCAGCCAGAGTTGCAACATTTGAAACAATACTTGGATGAGAATATAAAAAAAGGTTTCATAAGACCCTCAACATCTCCTGCAGGTGCTGGGTTGTTCTTCGTTAAGAACAAAGATGGGTCTCTGCGACCAATAATTGATTACAGGGAGCTGAATAAAAGAACGATTAAGAATTGTTACCCACTCCCCTTAATAACTGAAATGCTTGAAAGTTTACAGGGGGCCAAGTTTTCACTAAATTGGACCTCAGAGGGGCCTATAATTTGATTCTTATATGTCAGGGTAATGAATGGTTAACAGCTTTTAGAACCAGGTATGGCCTATTCGAATACACGGTCATGCCGTTCGGCTTGTGTAACGCCCCTGCTGCAATTCAGTATTTTATTAACGACATCTTCAGAGATGTCCTTGATATGTACTTAGTGATATACCTTGATGACATTCTTATCTTCTCCCTTACTTATAAAGAGCATGTGAAACATGTTACAGTAGTTCTAGAAAGATTAAGAAAGCATAGTTTATACGCAAAACTAGAAAAAATTATTTCACTCAGATTCTTTATCCTTTCTTGGATACCATATTACACCACAGGGCATACATATGCAGCAAGACAAAATACAGGCGATCGTTGACTGGCCCACTCCACAAAACAAAGATGTACAGAGATTTATGGGGTTTTATAATTTTTATAGAAAGTTCATAAAAGGCTTTGCTTCTTTGACCAAACCTATCACTGATCTCACAAAAAAAAAAAAAAAACCTTTGTCTGGACAGATAGGGCAGAACAGTCTTTTAGGTGTCTTAAGTCTAGATTTACCACAGCCCCAATCCTTTCACTACCAAATCCCTCACAATACATGTTAGAAGAAGATGCCTCAGACTTTGCCATAGGAGCGATCCTGTCTCAAAGGATTACCTTAAAGGATCCGATCCATCTGGTCGCGTTCTATTCTAGAGTTATGTCCAATTCTTAATTAAATTATCATATTGGTGAGAAAGAATTACTAGCAATCAGAACTTCACTAGAACATTGGCGACATCTACTTGAAGGTGCAAAAGAAGGTGTGAACCTACAACAAACTTGTGTAACTGAAAGCACTCATCTCTATACTAGCCAGAATATATAAAAGTATGTATGCTTATATTATAAAAACATATGGATGTATTAGTAATATTTTGATAATATTAACCAGCATCTCCAAGGAAAATAATGTATATTTCAACCTAGTACTTTCTAAGAGACAATTTGTAGAGCGGTCCTAATTCTACTATTACACTAATAGTAAATTTCACACAAGTATACAACATTGGTCATTTACTCATAATAACAAATTTTATCCCTGCATGGACCTAGTACACTGAGCAAATTTTGCGCTTGATGTGATATATATATTGACTTTTTTTGCGCAAGATGTTATAATCAACTTGACACAGTGTGTAACTACTATTTTTGCACCTTATAGATACCCCACCTTATTAGGAATTTGGGGATTTATTTGATTGAGATATATATATATATATATATATATATATATAGGATAGACCTATACCACTTTTTGTTTATGTCCCAATTTTAACCCTATTCAATAAAGTTAAGTATTTTAACCGTAGTCTTCCCCTTTAGGGAATTACGTGTGTAATTTTTCTGTCTCTTAAATATAAGTATATACTACCTACATACTTTGTTATATATTCTGGCTAGTATAGAGATGAGTGCTTTCAGTTACACAAGTTTGTTGTAGGTTCACACCTTCTTTTGCACCGATTCTTTATGTGTACAGCACCTGCTCCTATAGAGTGATATATGATTATTAAAACACCAATAACAGGACATCTCTAACAAAGTAGTGCCATTCTCCTTTCCCCTTTCTTTCCCGGTTCCCCTCTTAACAAATCTACTTGAAGGTACCTCATTACCTATACTGATTTACACGGACCAGCGAAACCTCCAATATCTGAAGACCACCAAAACATTAACTTCGACAAGTACACTGGAGTCTGTACTTCGCCAGATTCAATTATACTATCATGTTCAGATCAGGAAAAAGAAATGCTAAGGCTGATGCTTTATCACGGTCTTTAAGTAAACCTGTTAACCATCAAGATACCCCTAATATCATTCCATTACAAAACTTCTCTGCTCTCATACACCTGGAATAACCTGAAATAAAACAGTATCAAAATGAAGATCTAACTCTTCCAAAAGAATTGCTACAGGAAGACTCAAATGGAATTTATTAT
Organism: Bombina bombina; assembly: GCF_027579735.1. Lineage (NCBI taxonomy): Eukaryota > Metazoa > Chordata > Amphibia > Anura > Bombinatoridae > Bombina > Bombina bombina. The sequence goes on along the minus strand of NC_069501.1, from coordinate 108,932,798 downwards.
CATGATGCTAAATTATATATCCCGCCAGTTCTAAGGTCCCAGGATCCTACAGGCTTCTCATGACTCACCCCTAGCTGGTCATCCTGGAATCCAAAAAACTGTTGATTTAATTAAACACTCGTTCTGGTGGCCAAGTCTTTTTGACAACGTACAAGAATACATACAGACATGTGAAACATGTACAACATCTAAAGCACAAAGGAAAAAACCATATGGTTTTCTCATGCCATTACCATTTCCTGCAAGAGCATGTGAAAACATATCAGTGGATTTCATAGTAGAACTACCAACTTCAAACCACTATACTGTCGTTTTAGTTTTGGTCAATATTTTAACAAAAATGCAACACTTCATTCCTTGTGAAAAAATTCCAACAGCCTCTGAAACTGCACGTCTCCTCATCTCGCATATTGTTAGACTCCATGGTTTACCCGTAACCATTACCTCAGATAGAGGACCCCAGTTTACTTCCCGGTTCTGGAAAGAACTTTGTTCCGTACTACAAATTTAAAGACGCCTTTCAGCAGCCAACCTAAAGCTTCCTACCCCCTGTAGGAAGTTCAACAAATTGTTTCTTGGACCCTTCAAGATTATTAATAACGCTGTTACTCTCCAACTCCCCTCCACTTACAAGATACACCCTACTTTCCACGTAGCTCTACTCAAACCTTACAAATCAGTAAGAGATCCATCCACTTCTGGTTCCCACCTTCCTACTCCTTTGGTGGAAGAAGAAGAATATGAAGTTGAGGAGATTCTGGATTCCTGTTACGTCAAAGGTGAACTCCAATACTTAATCAGATGGACTCATACTCAAGACAATGATTCTTGGGAACCTGCCACCAACCTATCTTCTCCTCGCTTGGTATCATTGTTTCACAGAGGTTATCCTGACAGTCCTAGGCCATGAATCACGGAGTGCTTTCTTGGGGGGAAGTATCATGTAACAACTGTCCCTTTAAGGAGGGGAGGGTCATCTCTCTTCAGCTCTATTTATTCCTGCACCCGGCTCTGTTCATTGCTTGGTAAATTTTCCTACCTGCTCTCACTGAACTCTCACTGTTGAGTTCTACTTGCAAGCCCAGGAATCCTTCAGCGAGCATTTGTCTGGAATTTGCTCAAACTTTATTCCCTAAAGATTTCCAGTAATCCTGTTTGTACCTGTATTGGAACAGCTGTTCTCACGCCAAAAGAAATACCTAACAGGTTCCTTCCTAACATTTACGGAGCTCTGACAGTATCAGCTGGTTGCAGTTTCGTCACTTTCGGTTTTCGCCAATAAAACCGCAGCCATTCTTCCTGACACACTGGCTCTTCCTGAAGACAGCCAGACTACTTCTGAGTTACAGTACGTACTTCATAGTATTTAGGTAAGTCTGCAAAGCTTATCAGACCATTGCGACTTGACTGACAACTCTGCTGCAGTCATCCTCCTTTAAGTCCTGTCTGATACTCTGTTGTATATCACTGTTGCATATAAAATCTTTATGTGGGTTACTTAATTTCTTCCTGACACTGTTGCGTATTCCAGCACTTATTTAAACACCACTGGGTTGTATATGAGAACCTCATTCAGGGTAGTTTGTTTCCCATATACATATATTTTAAATAACTTTAAGGTTTGCTTATTCTGCAGTTGAGATTCAGGAAGTCATGACAACACTATTTTGTTGTATAAACCTTTTACAGATTATCAGAATCAGCGAGTGTGACAACCATCTTTCCACTATTAAGATAGGAGAGGCAACTAGTCCCCTGGTTAAACATTTTAAATATGTACACTCTAAAAAGAACGATATGTTTAGGTGGCAGGCAATAGAGCAGGTCAAGATTCCCCCTAAAAGTGGATATAGAAACAAAGCACTGGGTAAAAGAGAAATGTTCTGGGTGTTTAAATTGCAAACCAGAGTACCCAGAGGCTTAAATTCTGAGTATGATCTCATCAACTATTGGAAATAAATAAAATAAACATCTCTCTAGTTCCAATTCCTATCTGGTCCTACATAATTGTGGGATGATTTTGGAATTATCACTCTGAGTTATCAGTATATATGTCACCTATACTATTGACATACTATATTATACAATCCGAATACTACACATATATATATATATATATGCATCATTTGATGTGGGTAACTACAAGTATCTATTTTGGTTCCTAGAAATGAAGAGGTAATCTTTTACCTCATATGAACACATTATATATATATATATATATATATATATACATACACACACACACACACATATTAATTGATTAAATATACAGTATAGTCCTTATGAGCTAATGGTAATGCTCCTGTATAATGTTCTTGGATGTTATGGTTATATAATTCTAAATTAATATTATCGATAACATCCACATCATCTCGTTATGTTGACGTTCATATGTTCATTGTTCATATATCCTTATTCCTCCATGGTTTTCATGTATTTTTATACTTCTATGCCTGAGGACCAATACTTTTGGTTTTACCCCATATGAGAGTGTTTTCTCCTTATGTATACCATGGATTGTAATTTGGGCTATTCATATAACCCCTGTTATAACTAATATATGTATGTTTATTTGTTAATTTACACAGTATATACCCACACACACACATATTATATATATATATATATATATATATATATATATATATATATATATAAAAATATATCTACATATATATATATATATATATATATATATATATATAAATATATATATACATACACACACCTTTACTTAATTCAGTATCTTGTTTTGCTATGTTATGTTAATACTTTTTTATGTTTAAAAATTCAACATTTATTTTGGTAAAAGGCAGAATTGATTAATGATTAACAACCATGAGTAAACATGGGGTTAACATTACCCTTTCAGATCAACATGCAGGCATTGGCTCAAAAAATGACCAATCAGCCTCAAGTAATGCCTTTAAATTGGTTTCACATATGTTCTGTTTTAGTTATGACGTTCAGTACTTGTGAAGTGCTGTTGCTGTTTTACTGAATATACTGAAGACCCTCCTGAAATGTTTTACGTTATGAGAAAATAAAGGATTTACTTTTTATTTACAGAACTTTGCCTCTGGTATACTTTCTACTTTGGATTATCATATGTGAAAATGTCCCTTAAGGCGCCTATCAAAGATGGCAGAGGGTAAAAGATAGATGTGGCAGGCTAATCTGGACTGCAGGATGTTTCGGTGCTTGGACCGAATGTGTGAGTACTGGATGAAAACTCAGGTGTCAGAGGTACAGGGGAAGGATTAATATTCCCGGTCCTGGGTGCAATAATATCCGATATATAATACAATGTATGAAATATATTTAGTAAGGATGATTAAAAATACTTAGATCATAAAAACATACTAAACTTTAAAAGCATAAATACATACAATTACAAAAATAAGCAAATACAAAATTTATATATATCATGGATCCATGATAAACATTAGCTATAAAATGAATAAGTATTAAAAACAATATTACAATGGTACCGCACTGACTAAGTCGTTATAAATAAATAAATAGATGAAATGACTTGAGTAAATGAAATAGGAAAGGATGTCCTTAAGGTATAGCCAATTTTGTGCAGAGGCTATGAAATTAAATCGAGTGCTAGAGTCCTGCGTATGAATGACACAAAGATGGGTGTCCAAATAAAATGTGTAAAAATAAAATAAAGATGGAGTCCAGACTGTGTGAAAATCCTGTAGTGAAGAAAATCCTGTGTTGAAAAATCCTGTGTATAAAATCCTGTGTAAAAAATCCTATGTCAAAGGTGTGTTCAAAAATAATACAATGTTTCACAAAAAGTACTACAATGTATCACCTGAAAAAAATAATGTGTTTGTCCAAAACACTGAGTGTTTAAAAATAAGTGATACAAAATGTGACAGTTCCGAAAATAATTTTGTGATAATTCCAAAGAAAAATATATATATTTTTGTGACAGTTTCAAAAAAATATATTTATAGTGTTCCAAGAGATTATGTGTAAATCAAAGATAGCGTAGAAGATATGTGACTGTGTATCAGCAAAGTGGTGCTGGCGGGGGAGGACTCCTAAAATCCTCTAAGAATGAATTCCTAAAAGACGATTTCGAACCTAGAAGGAAAACAAAAACAACATAGTGCAATAATGTTTTTAGCATTAGAGATATGGAAATAGGCTTACCAATCGGTCAACGCGTTTCGGCCCTGGAGCAGGCCTTTATCAAGACTGATTGTAAGGTGAATTTGGTAGCCTTTTAAAGTCCCTAAACCGGAAGTTGCTTTGTTTCGTTTCCGGTTTTTCGTTATCAAAATTTGTTTCAAAATATCAAAATTAGTATTAGTGCTTCTTATAATTTATAAACCTACTAGTTTGATAACAGACTGATTCTGAAAAATGTAAATTGGACTTTAAGCCTGAGATCGTTATTATTTATTATTTACCCCCTCGTTTATCCAAAACACATAAAGGATATTATTTGTTTTTGAAAAAACAAAACCAATAGTAAACCGGAACGATTGATGTTCCACAAAAGACACCGGAAGTGACGTCACAAAAACGAGGGGGTAAATAATAAATAATAACGATCTCAGGCTTAAAGTCCAATTTACATTTTTCAGAATCAGTCTGTTATCAAACTAGTAGGTTTATATATATTTTTATATATATTTTTCTTTGGAATTATCACAAAATTATTTTCGGAACTGTCACATTTTGTATCACTTATTTTTAAACACTCAGTGTTTTGGACAAACATTTTTTTCAGGTGATACATTGTAGTACTTTTTCAGGTGAAACATTGTATTATTTTTGAACACACCTTTGACATAGGATTTTTTACACAGGATTTTATACACAGGATTTTCTTCACTACAGGATTTTCACACAGTCTGGACTCCATCTTTATTTTATTTTTACACATTTTATTTGGACACCCATCTTTGTGTCATTCATACGCAGGACTCTAGCACTCGATTTCATTTCATAGCCTCTGCACAAGATTGGCTATACCTTAAGGACATCCTTTCCTATTTCATTTACTCAAGTCATTTCATCTATTTATTTATTTATAACGACTTAGTCAGTGCGGTACCATTGTAATATTGTTTTTAATACTTATTCATTTTATAGCTAATGTTTATCATGGATCCATGATATATATAAATTTTGTATTTGCTTATTTTTGTAATTGTATGTATTTATGCTTTTAAAGTTTAGTATGTTTTTATGATCTAAGTATTTTTAATCATCCTTACTAAATATATTTCATACATTGCATTATATATCGGATATTATTGCACCCAGGACCGGGAATATTAATCCTTCCCCTGTACCTCTGACACCTGAGTTTTCATCCAGTACTCACACATTCGGTCCAAGCACCGAAACATCCTGCAGTCCAGATTAGCCTGCCACATCTATCTTTTACCCTCTGCCATCTTTGATAGGCGCCTTAAGGGACATTTTCACATATACCAATCACCACCCTGGTGGCTACTAGGTGCCACCACCCTTAGGCTTATAGGGGCAAGTTGGTGCAGGTCCAAACCCACACCTCACATTGTCTAGTTCCTAGTAGGTACCTAGCAGCCAACTTACTTAATTACCACATTATTATTATATAATTGTTCATCTAACTCATATTTTACTTAGTATATAAGCCACAACGGGTTTATTAACACTCTTTCTCTATACATTGATATAGTAATCGATACATAATCGAAATGGATTCACTATTGGCCATTCGACAAGATATTCTTATAGATGTCAATATCAACACAAAACCGAAGCATCTAGAAGATGGTATAGAGGATACAGTAGATATCCAAACCCTATTTAGAGATCTAGAGAAATTACTAATATCTGAGGTGAAATTCAAAGCCGAGATATCCTTTCTCAAGAAATGTCTCGAGTTAGACATTATACCCAAGGGTTTAATTACACATAAGGAATGTGCCTTCCCTTTGTCAGAATCTATATCTGAAAAATGGAGACTAGTCCTTGTAAATACATCTAGACAATTAATGAAATTAATTATAGAATATAGGGAATCTCTGGCTTCAGAAATGGACAAAGAGATTAAAGAAAATGAAGAGATTCTATTAAATCTAGAAAGCATAGGACAGGAATCTAAAGAAATCACAGAAAAGAAAGACCTTCTGATAAAAAAAGTAACAAAAACAAGAGAGGATGTTATATTAAAGAAAACTAAGAAACTACAAAGGGAACTAACCAATAGGGTCAGTAAAGAAATAGAAGAGGGGACTGAGGGAAACACAGATCATGTAAATATAAATGTACCAGTTGGGGATCCAGCCATGGTCGACACATCCACACTTCACACTCCTAAACAAGGATATTACAATAATTTAACGAGAGATGGTCAACATAAAGGTAATAACCATTATTCACATAAAGACCACTACACAAGACAGTATGATAGAAACTATATAAGACAGCCATATTGGAAAAGAGATGAAAGGAGATAACCGAGAGACAATTATGATCTCTATAATTCTGAACACAGAGAATACGGCAGAAATATGAGGTGGAGAGATGATCACTCATTAGACAGAAGAGGAGGCCATTGGCAGAATAGGAGAAACTACAACCAAGGAGGGAGAGCGAGAAATAGATTTAGACAAAACAACTACTATGACCCATCAAGGAGACAACATTATGGAGAAAGTCCTCATCAAAGGGAATATTATGAGAGACCATATCACCAGCAGAGAAATAATCAAGCCACAAAGGAATATGAAAGAACCAACCGAAATTACGATTGGGATCACAGAGAACCATACAGAACGCCAGTATGGAAGGAGATGGGGACAAGGAATAATAATGAACGACTAAGGAGATCACCACAGATCCAGATTGAAAGAGAAGGGATGAACACCCAGTATCATAACAAAAGGATAGGAACCGGGCTCCACCATTACTCCAGCATAGATGACATTGAGTCACCATCTTTTTTAGGGCGGGGCCAGCCACACAACAGAGAAAGGTTTCCGAGACAACCAAAGAATGTGGAATGGGAAGAACCAGCAACATCAAAATCAGGAAGAAAACCCATAGAGGAAAGAGAGGGGGGACCAAAATAAACAAAACAAGGAAGATCAATAAATCTGATGATACGACCAAAGGAACAGCTGACTCAGAAAATGAGGACCAAGGAACCATAAAGAAACCCAATGGCATCTTTAATCTGAGTACACATGAATTGACAAAAGAGGAAACCTCAGTTTTGAATTTTGGTCTATCATTCGCCCCCAGTAGAAGCCTGGATAAATTCCAGACGTTCGTGAACACGAAAGAATTTGTCCGAAAATTAACCCTAAAATGGTTCTTCTTAAAAGCAACAACAGACGGACAAAGTTGGACAACAAACAAAGAAAGAATAGATAAATATGCCCATACAAACCTGAAACCTAAATCAAGTTTCTACCCGACACAAAGCAAGGGTACGGCGATCGAGGCATTTGAAACAATCGTCTGTAAAGAAATAAAAGATTTACAACAGAAGAAACTAAAAATTCAGAAACATAATCTCACAAATCAACAGATAAATACTATCAAAAAACTGGAAAGAAATCATGAGGTGATAATCAAGCCAGCGGATAAAGGAGGAGGAATCGTCATTATGAACGAAAAAGACTATAAACTCGAAAATGAAAGAATCCTTGGCGACAAAAGTACATACCAGAAGTTACCATCCAACCCAACAGATGCCTACAGACATAAACTTCAACAAAACTTAAAAGAAGCTAAGGATAAGGGGATATTAAATGAAAAAGAGTTCAGCTACATTAATGTATGTCATCCCATAACTCCAATCATATACCATTTACCAAAAATCCACAAATCTGTACAGAATCCGCCAGGGAGACCAATAATATCAGGAATAGGCTCCCTGAGCAGTAATCTATCAGAATATGTTGACTTAAAACTACAAAAATACGTTAAACAACTGCCGTCCTATCTTAAGGACTCGACCCAAGTGCTCAACCTATTGGAACAAATAGATTGGGAAGAAGGTTTTATCTTGGCAACATGCGACGTCACATCGTTGTACACCTGTATCCCACACGAGCAAGGAATTGAGGCGGTTGAATTTTTTCTGGAAAAAGACACAGAAGTACCTACTGAACAGATGGAATTTATTTTAGGAAGTATTAGATATATTCTGGAACACAACTATTTTTGTAACAACGGAACATATTACAAACAAATCTGCGGTACAGCAATGGGGACCAGGTTCGCACCAAGTTATGCAAACCTATACATGGGGAAATGGGAACGCATATTTTGGGAATCCTGCCCAGCCGGTGCGGACCTGGTCCTTTACCGCCGCTACATCGATGATATTTTAATCATCTGGAAGGGGACAAAGGCGGACCTGGACTTTACGATTGAAGTTATGAACAAGAACGAAAACAACTTGAAGTTCACATACGAAACAAGTACCACTGAGATAGTATTTTTGGATTTAAAGATCGCAGTAAATAAAGGAAAGATAGAAACTTCTACACATTTTAAGACCGTAGACAGTAATAACTATATCCACAAAAAAAGCTGTCATCATGAGCAATGGAAGAACAACATTCCAAAAGGACAGCTGCTCACAATAAGGAAGAACTGCTCCACCAAAGAAGGTTGGGAGGAACAATCTAAAATAATAAAGACAAAGTTCTTAGAAAGAGGATATCCGGAAAGTCTACTTGAAGAAAAGATTGAAGAAGTGGGCAATATAAAACGAACAGAGTTGACAAAATATAAGAACAAAGCTGAACAATCTGAAGACACACCGAATGGATTACTCAACATACCAATGATTACTGAGTATAGTACAAATAAAAACATCATTGAAAACATCTTTAATAAACACTGGTCAATACTCAAAGAAGACGAGATTATTGGGGAAAGACTACCTCCAAAACCCAGGTTTATCTACAGGAGAACAAAAAAACCTAAAAAGTATAATAGCACCAAGTACACAGAAAAAGAAAAAACCAGGAGTAACAGATGTTTTCGGGAAAAAGATAAAAGGTTTCTACCCATGCCCATCTTGTAAGGCCTGTAAACATGGGATTAAATCCTCAACATTCAAATGCCACAATACTGGTGAAATTTACAAGACCCATGACATAATCAGATGCCATGACAAAGGTGTCATATACCTGCTACAATGTACTTGCGGACTACAATATGTAGGTCAAACGTCACGATACCTCAAGGACAGGATACGTGAACACCTACTATCAGTTGAAAAATGTAGTATGGATACTCCATTGTATAAACATTTTACAATGAAACACAATGGGAATGTGAAAGACCTCAAATTCCTTGGTATACAGAAAGTGGACAAAAAATGGAGAGGAGGTGATTTTGAGAAGAATTTACTGACTAGTGAGTCCAAATGGATTTTCAACTTAGACTGTCTCTACCCCAAAGGGCTAAATAATAAGGAAGATCTATCTCACCTCCTAAACATGATATAAAATGAATACTATCAAATTAATCCATGAATAGCCCTTCATCTCTTAACCTCATATGGTATGTCCATTACCCACACTTGGAAAGGTCAAAAAACCAGTTGGTGAAATCCTCCACCCACAGATCATTTCCTTATCCACATTATGAACCTCGCTCCCAATTTCCTGCCTCATCTAACAATTGACTTTAAGTCAGAATCAAAAGCACTGATGTGTATCATTGATAATGATATACACACAAGTTTGAACTTGACTATCAGCTCTGATGTCCACAAGTACAGCTTGAAAAATAGATGCTGGTCAAACAATAGACATAAGTGGCAATTTTTTGATGCCCACAAGTACAGCTTGAAAAATAGATGCTGGTCAAACAATAGACATAAGTGGCAATTTTAAAACAATGCCCTATAAACACGAAATAAATCCCAGATGGGTACTGTTACATTAACTGTTAAAATTACTGTCTTTTTGCTATGTGTAGAAAAATAGAACACTCTTATAGCGAGTTTTAAGGAAGATATATTTATATCTATATTATACATTCATCCTTATTTAGTGTATCATACTTATTTAATGTATCATACACACATCACTTTAGAACTATTAATTTTAGACTCTTGAAGAATACAGCATAATCTTTTTAAGAATCACCCTCCCGAACTTGGGGATTTTAAACCCAAACTGAAAAAGGAGAAAGTGATGTATCGAATCAGATAAACTTATATCCATTATTGATGAATCAGTCCCCACACCATCATCGATTTAATTAAGATGATCGATCTATTATATCTAACACCTCTGGGGATATACCTATCCCCCTCAGATAAGGGAACCCCAAACCCTATCAAAACGGGGAGAAAGTAATACATCAATATCCAAAATATAACTATACATATATATATAATAGTTCCAATAAATACAAATATAGGCAGATGTGATTTCGAATGCCACAAAAGGATAAACGTCAAAAATATCAGCTATTATATGGCACAATCCTAAATTCCCCTCTTTTATCATGGTTCAATCCATTAGAATTAGATTTCTCAGTTCCGAATCATCCCCTCACGGCTATGGGATTAACAAGCACCTAAATACAAATTAGTATAGCAAAGTACGGACATTATATAATAGTCCTAAGAACCCTTTGGATGAGGGCAAGATTTTAACATGGTGATACATATACTGATGAACAATTTGACATTCTCCCAAAAATTACATGACAGGACTAACAGCCAATCATGTCAACCACTAAAGAGATCCGCTACTATTCTATACTATTCCCTTAGATATTACCTCAATATAAACGTCAGGGACAACCCGACATCCCTTCATGAAACATAATATATCCGCCACTACCCTATATCACCCTCTGAGATATCACCTTAATATAAATGTCAGGGACAATCTGACATCCTTTCATAAACTACATAGTACAATATAAATATGGCAAAATTGAATCCCCAACGCCTTTATATTTCCCGTAATAAATTCAATTTATAGAAGTTTTTAAATTCACGATTTATCACTCTTCTCTATGTTTTTATATCCACGATTTCTCACGACCTCCTTGGAATGCTAGAAAAAGATCCAATATCATATGTTTGCACATCTAAAGAACATACTAGTGTATTATAATAAGCTTGCCGATACTATCGACAGAGGCATATATACTTAGAGGATCATATATCCCTCGCCCTTTAGATCACTTTTTATAAAAACACCCCGAAGAAACAGCACATACTAGAACACTCATGACAAGTACGGTGATTACTGACACTAAGACGTTCTAGTCATACGGCTTCCCGGTCTCAGTACATTTATTTACAAATAAACACTGAACGCCCATTATGACGTCACGACCAATGAGGCTCTATGAATATCGGACTCCAAAGAGTGCGATTTTTTCAAGGGAAACTACTAAAAAGCTTGAACACAATTACACACTGTTTATCCAAAACACATAAAAGATATTATTTGTTTTTGAAAAAACAAGACCAATAGTAAACCGGAACGATTGATGTTCCACAAAAGACACCGGAAGTGACGTCACAAAAACGAGGGGGTAAATAATAAATAATAACGATCTCAGGCTTAAAGTCCAATTTACATTTTTCAGAATCAGTCTGTTATCAAACTAGTAGGTTTATAAATTATAAGAAGCACTAATACTAATTTTGATATTTTGAAACAAATTTTGATAACGAAAAACCGGAAACGAAACAAAGCAACTTCCGGTTTAGGGACTTTAAAAGGCTACCAAATTCACCTTACAATCAGTCTTGATAAAGGCCTGCTCCAGGGCCGAAACGCGTTGACCGATTGGTAAGCCTATTTCCATATCTCTAATGCTAAAAACATTATTGCACTATGTTGTTTTTGTTTTCCTTCTAGGTTGGAAATCGTCTTTTAGGAATTCATTCTTAGAGGATTTTAGGAGTCCTCCCCCGCCAGCACCACTTTGCTGATACACAGTCACATATCTTCTACGCTATCTTTGATTTACACATAATCTCTTGGAACACTATAAATATATTTTTTTGAAACTGTCACAAAAATATATATTTTTCTTTGGAATTATCACAAAATTATTTTCGGAACTGTCACATTTTGTATCACTTATTTTTAAACACTCAGTGTTTTGGACAAACACATTATTTTTTTCAGGTGATACATTGTAGTACTTTTTGTGAAACATTGTATTATTTTTGAACACACCTTTGACATAGGATTTTTTACATAGGATTTTTTACACAGGATTTTATACACAGGATTTTTCAACACAGGATTTTCTTCACTACAGGATTTTCACACAGTCTGGACTCCATCTTTATTTTATTTTTACACATTTTATTTGGACACCCATCTTTGTGTCATTCATACGCAGGACTCTAGCACTCGATTTCATTTCATAGCCTCTGCACAAGATTGGCTATACCTTAAGGACATCCTTTCCTATTTCATTTACTCAAGTCATTTCATCTATTTATTTATTTATAACAACTTAGTCAGTGCGGTACCATTGTAATATTGTTTTTAATACTTATTCATTTTATAGCTAATGTTTATCATGGATCCATGATATATATAAATTTTGTATTTGCTTATTTTTGTAATTGTATGTATTTATGCTTTTAAAGTTTAGTATGTTTTTATGATCTAAGTATTTTTAATCATCCTTACTAAATATATTTCATACATTGTATTATATATCGGATATTATTGCACCCAGGACCGGGAATATGAATCCTTCCCCTGTACCTCTGACACCTGAGTTTTCATCCAGTACTCACACATTCGGTCCAAGCACCGAAACATCCTGCAGTCCAGATTAGCCTGCCACATCTATCTTTTACCCTCTGCCATCTTTGATAGGCGCCTTAAGGGACATTTTCACATATACCAATCACCACCCTGGTGGCTACTAGGTGCCACCACCCTTAGGCTTATAGGGGCAAGTTGGCGCAGGTCCAAACCCACACCTACTTTGGATTATCTACTGTCCAGGCTTCCCAGTTTGAAGGGAGCTTGCACACACTTCCACAGCACACGGATTACTTCTACAGCCGAGTGTACCGCTTTTCTGGATCAGCGATTGGCAATTACCTCACTGCGTCACTGACACACCCCTTGGAACACGTATTACCGCTGAGTGCGGCAGAGAAGTTTCTCTTGAAGCCGAGATACAGTTATCTTTTTTCCTAACCGAAGAGCGGTAAGTGGGCACAGTTTATTGCTGTCAGAGCACAGGCTGCTCGCATCCAGGTCCACTGCCGCATGTGTGTCAGAGTATTCCAGGGTGTTGATGGTAGACAGTGTTGAATTGAATATATTTCTGCAAACTACTACATTTTTTAGCAAACTTCTACGGTTTGTCTGCTCCCATGGTTAGCCTTAGAGCTTGAGCCAAGTATCAGGACATAAGTGGTTCGTTTTTGGCCAAGGAACTTAAGCCTTTTTCACTTTACAGAATTTGGGGTTTCCCATTGTTTCTTATGGACGTTGCACTGCTTGTCTAGGAAGTGTGGGGCTTGTTATTTAATGGCATACACCTTTTTCATATATATATATATATATATATATATATATATATATATATATATATATATATATATATATATATACACACACACACACACAAACAGTGTGTGTATGTATATATATATACACACATACATACACACACACTATATATATATATATATATATATATATATATATATATATACACACACACACACAGTGTATGTATATATATATATATATATATATATATATATATATATACACACACAAACAGTGTGTGTATGTATAATATATATATATATATATATATATATATACACACACACACACACAAAATATATATATATATATATATATATATATATATATACACACACACACACACACAATATATATATATATATATACACACACACACACACACACACGCATACATATACACATACACATACACACACACACAGTTAATATTCTAGCCTCTGAGGAAGAAGGGAGAATGAATTTTCTATAATACTCCTTCGAAGCGCGTAAGACTTCTTAGAATATTATTTTTGGATCGACACACCGCACGTTTGTATTATTGCCATTGATATCTATGTGCTTTTAGTTACCTCATATCATTGAGGGTTATAAATGTGAGTGCAAACATTTGTTATGTACAGAGTGCTTGTGTTCTTATAAATTAGTGTTCGACAATATTGCACTAGTTCTTGCACTCCTTTCTTCTCTTACATACTGCCTGCACTGCCCGAGCCTGACAGTAAGCTTATGTGAGAGGAGAGACATTGACAGATTCCAGACAAAGAGCTGCACAGAGGATTCACACATTTACCTTACCTCATATAGATTGAGGGTAGCTCTTGTGAGTATATACCTTACAGGGATAACCTGGAGTATTGTTCACCGTTTGGAGGGTGCTTGAAGTTGAAAGGAAAGAAACACAAACGGCTTATTTCTTTTATAACTACACCCTATTGACACCAATTGGGATTTCTTATGTTGGGACTTTTTTCACTTTCCATGTATGCGTTTTCATCTATATCTGATTGAGATTGTTGTTTTATTTATATTTGCTGTATTGTGATATACATTTTTGTGAGATTTATATATTTTCTCATTTTTATCTATATGAGGTAACTTTTGCAGGTTAAAGGTTTTAATGTTTTATTGTTTTATTATTTTTCACACATATGAAATAACCATTTTTTAGATAAACATTTTTTGGCATCCTATTAGCGCTGGTTACATTTCCCCCATATCCCTTCTGTAATATATATATATATATATATATATATATATATATATATATATATATATATATATATATATATATATATATATATATATATATATATAGGGAGTGCAGAATTATTAGGCAAATGAGTATTTTGACCACATCATCCTCTTTATGCATGTTGTCTTACTCCAAGCTGTATAGGCTCGAAAGCCTACTACCAATTAAGCATATTAGGTGATGTGCATCTCTGTAATGAGAAGGGGTGTGGTCTAATGACATCAACACCCTATATCAGGTGTGCATAATTATTAGGCAACTTCCTTTCCTTTGGCAAAATGGGTCAAAAGAAGGACTTGACAGGCTCAGAAAAGTCAAAAATAGTGAGATATCTTGCAGAGGGATGCAGCACTCTTAAAATTGCAAAGCTTCTGAAGCGTGATCATCGAACAATCAAGCGTTTCATTCAAAATAGTCAACAGGGTCGCAAGAAGCGTGTGGAAAAACCAAAGCGCAAAATAACTGCCCATGAACTGAGAAAAGTCAAGCGTGCAGCTGCCAAGATGCCACTTGCCACCAGTTTGGCCATATTTCAGAGCTGCAACATCACTGGAGTGCCCAAAAGCACAAGGTGTGCAATACTCAGAGACATGGCCAAGGTAAGAAAGGCTGAAAGACGACCACCACTGAACAAGACACACAAGCTGAAACGTCAAGACTGGGCCAAGAAATATCTCAAGACTGATTTTTCTAAGGTTTTATGGACTGATGAAATGAGAGTGAGTCTTGATGGGCCAGATGGATGGGCCCGTGGCTGGATTGGTAAAGGGCAGAGAGCTCCAGTCCAACTCAGACGCCAGCAAGGTGGAGGTGGAGTACTGGTTTGGGCTGGTATCATCAAAGATGAGCTTGTGGGGCCTTTTCGGGTTGAGGATGGAGTCAAGCTCAACTCCCAGTCCTACTGCCAGTTTCTGGAAGACACCTTCTTCAAGCAGTGGTACAGGAAGAAGTCTGCATCCTTCAAGAAAAACATGATTTTCATGCAGGACAATGCTCCATCACACGCGTCCAAGTACTCCACAGCGTGGCTGGCAAGAAAGGGTATAAAAGAAGAAAATCTAATGGCATGGCCTCCTTGTTCACCTGATCTGAACCCCATTGAGAACCTGTGGTCCATCATCAAATGTGAGATTTACAAGGAGGGAAAACAGTACACCTCTCTGAACAGTGTCTGGGAGGCTGTGGTTGCTGCTGCACGCAACGTTGATGGTGAACAGATCAAAACACTGACAGAATCCATGGATGGCAGCCTTTTGAGTGTCCTTGCAAAGAAAGGTGGCTATATTGGTCACTGATTTGTTTTTGTTTTTGAATGTCAGAAATGTATATTTGTGAATGTTGAGATGTTATATTGGTTTCACTGGTAAAAATAAATAATTGAAATGGGTATATTTGTTTTTTGTTAAGTTGCCTAATAATTATGCACAGTAATAGTCACCTGCACACACAGATATCCCCCTAAAATAGCTAAAACTAAAAACAAACTAAAAACTACTTCCAAAAATATTCAGCTTTGATATTAATGAGTTTTTTGGGTTCATTGAGAACATGGTTGTTGTTCAATAATAAAATTAATCCTCAAAAATACAACTTGCCTAATAATTCTGCACTCCCTGTATATATATATATATATATATATATATATATATATATATATATATATATATATATATATATATATATGTTCAAGGATTAAGCACTCACTGGTCTTCAGCCGTCTGTGATACAACATTTTTATTAATGTGACATGTATCACAGACGGCTGAAGAACAGTGAGTGCTTAATCCTTGAACTTATTTACAATTTTTTATAGCACCCTGGCGGTTGTGGAACGACGGTTAGAGTGCTTACTACACATCACATTGTCTAATTATATATATATATATATATATATATACACACACAGACATACACACACAGTGTCCTCCAGGTCAGATATTCGCTGTTCTGCACCCGCCAATCTGGAATTGAATTGTTTAACTTCGGTCATTAGGGTGTCCATGCCCTTCTGCAAAGTGTCCAGTTTAGACAAAAGTAGTGCATTAGTTGTTGGTTCCCCCGTCTGCAGCCCATTTTCCACGTGGGAAGGGGTCAGTTTTGTAGGTGAAGCAGTTTGGGTTGGATCCGGGGTTGTTTATTTTTTGTCCTGTTGTGCTTTTCTCCTGTTAGACATCTTAGGGGTAGTTCGGTATTTGTCCATACAGCCCCATAAGCTAGCCACTACACTAAAACTGGATAGCAATACAGTCCATGCAGGGGTTTAAAACAGTGTGCAAAGTAATTGGTCCCTAGGGACCTTCATGCAGTAAATGGAAGTGCGTGCCAACCTCATTTTAGTAGCGTAAGATTGATATATGTGCCCAATATATTGTGATGTTATCGTGGCTATCACTAACCTCCCCCTTGTCTCTTTATTTCTCTGTTATTATGCCCCTCTTTCCTTACAGTATGTTTGTACACACACTGATTATGTCATGTGCGACCATTGTCATAGTGGACCCCTTCTAGATATCGTGGTAAAGGAGTGTTTCATGGCCGGGGATATTACCTTGAAAGTGAAAGCACTACGAGGTATATGCGCAGCACCCACGTGTGATGGCCAAGGAGGTGTTGAGACTGCACCGGGAAAAAAGTTAGTGCGTCACAAGCAGGGTATTTAAGCGCAGCGGCGCTCTTTGCAGATACTTGCCAGGCGTGTTTGTAGCCCACTGCTTATCTCTAATAGAGTTCTCCCAGACTCCACTATAGATAGTTGAGGCCGCAAGAGATAGTGGAAGCCATAAGAGCCAGCAAAATGGCGACCGGCACTTAGATTGGCTGATGTTGAACCACTCAAACTGCAGTATCGTCTGTTTACGATACCTCCAGGCTACTTGATGGTGCCAAGGAAAAGTTTTGGAGCCAGTGTGACTGTTAAATTCGGTCTTTAACCTTGTTTTGTTCACAGAGCTATTTCTGAACAAATCCACCCTGTAGCTCCGCCCACCGGAAGTCCGTCAACATGGAAGCATTTTAATTAAAGAAATGAAAATCCAATGGGATATATGGACTTTTGACAGCTATTTAAAAATGCCAATGATACCAAGAGGCCTAAGGATCTAAAAATGTCCCACATTTCAAATCACTGATACTTTATTAATAACTGGAACATAATATTATCTGAGTGTTCCTCACGTTTAATGATGATACTTGATTACAAAAAACACTTGTTGACTGGTATACGTAAAGAAATAGATACATTTCAGCATGAAATGTATACGTAGCCAGTATCAGGAGTTGATGCGATTCTCAAGAAAATTTTAAACATGTGAAAAAAATAATGTTATGGAAATTAAGCATACCAAATATGTACGAGATAGGTCTGATTATACCAATAATACTGTTTACATTTGGAATAAGCAAGCTAGAAACAAATACAAACACAAAACAATACTTAACCAGGAAATACATAAAACAAAAACAGACACAGACATAAGAAAAATAATAAAAGTTACACATTCAGTGACACTTATAAGTAGTGATGTTGCAAACAGTTCGCCGGAGAACAGTTCCCGGCGATCTTAGCTTGTTCGCGTTCCATGCGGCGATGTTCGATCCGCCCCCTATTCGTCATCATTGAGGAAACTTTGACCCTGTATCTCACAGTCTGCAGACACATTTCAGCCAATCAGCAGCAGACATTCCCTCCCAGCTCCTGGACAGCAGCCATTTTAGATTCATTTCGATCCTGCATTCTTAGTGAGAGGAGGTTTAGTGCTGCTGCTGGTGATTTTTTAGGGAAATTGATAGCTAGGCTAGTGTATTCAGTGTCCACTACAGTCCTGAAGGACTCATCTAATCTTTTTAGGGCTAGAACTTCAGCCCAAAAAGCCCTTTTTGGGCTAGAACTTCAGTCGTTTTTTGGTTTTTTTGTAATCTGATTGCATTTGCCTGCCTGTCAGCCTGTGTGTGAGGCTCACAGCATATACTGTGATTAATTGCTCTGTGCCACCACTCATATCTGGTGTAACAGTGTAAATTTAAAAAAAAAACTTTTACATCAGTTTGCTAGTGTAATCTAATTTCATTTTCTGTCAGGCCCACAGCATATACGGTGATTAATTGCTCTGTGCCACTAGATATCTGGTGTAACATTAGTGTAAATTTTTTTATAAAAAACTTTTACATCAGTCTGCTAGTGTAATTTAACTGCAATTGCCAGGCTAGCCTGCCACTGCCAGCCTCAGTGCCACCACTCATATCTGGTGTAACATTAGTGTAAATTTAAAAACATTTTTTACATCAGTCTGCTAGTGTTATTTAATTGTAGTTGCCAGGCCAGCCTGCCACTAGTGCCAGCCTGTGTGTCAGGCTCCCAGCATATACTGTGCCTACTTCCAATCCTCAGTGCCACCACTCCTATCTGTTGTAACAGTGTAAATTTTGTAAAAAAAACCCTTTTACATCAGTCTGCTAGTGTTATTTATATTTTGTGTCAGGCTCCCAGCATATACTGTGCCTACTTCCATCCTCAGTGCCACCATTTTTATCTGTAATAACATTAGTGTAAATTTTTTTTATTTTTTTTTTTTACTTCAGTCTGCTAGTGTTATTTAATTGCAGTTGCCTGCCTGCCAGCGTGTGTGCCAGGCCCACTTGCCAACTAGTGCCACCAATCATATTTGTTATAACAGTAGTATAAATATTTAAAATAAAAACTTTTTGGACTGTGAAACATCAGTCTGCTATTGTAATCTTATTGCATTTGCCTGCCTGCCTGCCTGCCAGCGTGTGTACCAAGCCCACTTGCCAAGTTAGTGGCACCACTCATATTTGTTGTAACAGTAGTTTAAATATTTAAAAAATAAACATTTTTGACTGTGAAACATCAGTCTGCTTTTTTGTGTTAGGCTCACAGCGTATACTGTGCCCACTTGCCCAGTGCCACCACTCATATCTTGTTTAATAGTAGTGTAACTGTACATTTAAAAAAAATAAACTTTTTGGATTGTGAAACAGTCTGCTTTTTTGTGTCAGGCTCACAGAGTATACTGTGCCCACTTGCCCAATGGCACCACTCATATTTTGTTTAATAGTAGTGTAAGTCTACATTTAAAAAAAAAAAAAAAAAAAAAGTGTTCAGAGGCCACGTGCCATGAACGAGAAAAGTTCTGAGGAGGACCTAGTTGAATGGCTAACACAGGACACCCAATCATCTACAGCTTCCGCTCCCAACCTTGACGCACCATCCACCTCCAGCTTAGCTTCGGGCACCTCTCAACTGACCAGTGCCACTCGCCCGCCTGCCGCCACCAACACTAGCACCACAGCCGCTTCACTTGATCTGTCAGAGGAGTTATTGACACATCAGTTGGAAGAAATGAGTGATGCGCAACCATCATTGACAGAGGATGTAGATAACAGTGATATGTCTCAGTCAGGCAGCATTACAGACATGGACGTACGGTGTGATGATGATGATGTTGTACCCGCTGCTGCTTCCTTTGTTGATTTGTCAGATACAAGTGAAGCGGTTCATAATGATGCGTCCGTGGATGTCACGTGGGTGCCCGCTAGAAGAGAAGAAGAAGAGGGGGAAAGTTCAGATGGGGAGACAGAGAGGAGGAGGAGACGAGTTGGAAGCAGGGGGATGTCGTCGCAAGGAGATAGTGGCACAGTCAGACAGCATGCATCGGCACCCGGGGTCAGCCAGACAGCACGCCAATCAACGCATGCTGTTGCCACCACCAGAATGCCGTCATCGCAGAGCTCAGCAGTGTGGCATTTTTTGTGTGTGTCTGCCTCTGACAACAGCAATGCCATTTGCAACCTGTGCCAAAAGAAACTGAGTCGTGGGAAGTGCAACACCCACCTAGGTACAACTGCTTTGCGAAGGCACATGATCGCACATCACAAACGCCTATGGGATCAACACATGAGTAGAAGCAGCACACAAACTCAAAGCCGCCATCCTCCTCCTGGTCCAGCATCTTCAGCCACGTCAACCACTGCTGTCCTCCTTGCCCCCTCTCAACCATCCGCCACTCAGTCTCTCTTACGTAGCAGTTCCTGGTCATCTGCCCACACAGTCAGGTGTCTGTCAAGGACATGTTTGAGTGTAAGAAGCCAATTTCCCAAAGTCACCCCCTTGCCCGGCATCTGACAGCTGGCTTGTCTGAACTCTTAGCCCGCCAGCTTTTACCATACAAGCTGGTGGAGTCTGAGGTATTCAAAATATTTGTAGCTATTGGGACACTGCAGTGGAAGGTACCCGGCCGAAATTTCTTTTCACAAAAGGCAATCCCCAACCTGTACTCGATTGTGCGAAAGGAAGTAATGGCATGTCTGGCACACAGCGTTGGGGTAAGGGTCCATCTGACCACTGATAGCTGGTCTGCAAAGCATGGTCAGGGCAGGTATATCACCTACACTGCGCATTGGGTAAACCTGCTGACGGCTGACAAGCATGGAATGCGTGACTCTGCAGAGGAGTTGGTGACACCGAGACGACTTGCAGGCAGGCCTGCTGCTACCTCCTCTACTCCATCCTCTTCCATAACCTCTTCCTCGGCTGAGTCCTCTTCTGCTGCTGCGTCTTGCTCCACATCAACGGCACCCCCCCCCAGCTCCCCAGGTACTATTCAACATCCAGGATACGGCAGTGTCACGCCATATTGGGGTTGACTTGCCTGAAAGCCGAGAGTCACACCGCACAAGCACTCCTGTCCGCCCTGAACGCACAGGTGGATCAGTGGCTGACTCCGCACCAACTGGAGATTGGCAAAGTTGTTTCTGACAATGGAAGTAATTTGGTGGCTGCATTGAAATTGGGCAAGTTGACATGTGCCGTGCATGGCACATGTGTGTAATCTGATCGTACAACGCTTTGTGCATAAGTACCCAGGCTTACAGGACGTCCTGAAGCAGGCCAGGAAGGTGTGTGGCCATTTCAGGCATTCCTACACGGCCATGGCGCACTTGTCAGATATCCAGCGGCGAAACAACCTGCCAGTGAGGCGCTTGATTTGCGACAGCCCGACACGTTGGAATTCAACACTCCTAATGTTCGACCGCCTGCTACAACAAGAAAAAGCTGTTAACGAGTATTTGTATGACCGGGGTGCTAGGACAGCCTCTGGGGAGCTGGGGATTTTTTTGGCACGTTACTGGACGCTCATGCGCAATGCCTGTAGGCTTATGCGTCCTTTTGAGGAGGTGACAAACCTAGTCAGTGGCACCGAAGGCACCATCAGCGACATCATACCATTTATTTTCTTCCTGGAGCGTGCCCTGCGAAGAGTGCTGGATCAGGCCGTAGATGAGCGTGAAGAGGAAGAGTTGTGGTGTCCATCACCACCAGAAACAGCCTTATCAGCATCGCTTGCTGGACCTGCAGCAACGCAGGAAGAGGATTGTGAGGAAGAGGAGTCAGAGGAGGAATGTGGCTTGGAGGAGGAGGAAGACCAAGCACAACAGGCATCCCAGGGTGCTCGTTGTTGTCACCTATATGGTACCCGTGGTGTTGTACGTGCCTGGGATGAAGAAGATACCCTCAGTGACATCAGTAAGGACAAGGAACGGGACATGATTAGCTCGGCATCCAACCTTGTGCAAATGGGGTCTTTGATGCTGTCATGCCTGTTGAGGGACCCTCGTATAAAAAAGCTGAAGGAGAACGACCTGTACTGGGTGTCCACGCTACTAGACCCCCGGTATAAGCATAAAGTGCCTGAAATGTTACCAAATTACTGCAAATCGGAAAGGATGGAGCATTTCTAAAATAAATTAAAAAATATGCTTTACACAGCGTATAAGGATGATGTCACAGCACAACGGGAATCTAACAGGGGAAGAGATGAAAGTAATCCTCCTCCTCCTCCCACGACCACGGCGGCAAGGACAGGACGCTTTCCTGACGTGTTGTTGATGGAGGACATGCAGACCTTTTTAACTCCTATGCATCGCCAGAGCCTTTCGGGATCCAGCCTCAGAGAAAGACTCAACCAACAGGTAGCAGACTACCTAGCATTAACTGCGGATCTCGACACTCTGAGGAGCGATGGACCCCTTGACTACTGGGTGTGCAGGCTTGACCTGTGGCCTGAGCTATCCCAATTTGCAATCAAACTTCTGGCCTGCCCCGCTTCAAGTGTCCTTTCAGAAAGGACCTTCAGTGCAGCAGGAGGTTTTGTCACTGAGAAGAGAAGTCGCCTAGGTCAAAAAAGTCTTGATTATCTCACCTTTATTAAAATGAATGAGGGATGGATCCCGAAGGGACTGACATTGGGCGATACATTTGAGTAAAAAAGGCCTTATGATGAGATAAGCTGCCTTGGGCTACAAATGGTACACACGCTGGCGTATTTTTTCTTAGAATGCAGGATGACTTGCGTGACTTATCCGCCAACAACTAGTGTTCAAGCCGCAAGGTTTTAGGGCACTTTCTAACTGTTTTACAAACATCAATTTTTCTGGCCGCTGCTATAGCAGCGGCTGCAACAATACCGAATTTTTAAGGCATTTGTACTTGCCTAATTTTTCTGGCCTCTGCTGCTGCACTGTGGCTACAAAACTCAAAGCAAAAAAAAAAGGCACATAACAGTGATTTAACTGTTAAGAATAGTACTACTTAATACACCACTCATATCGGGTGGCACAGTACATTGCATGCGCAGTGCCATAAATTTTAAGTAGGAGGACCGACCAAGCATCTTTTTCCATCTCACGGTTCAGAAAAATTATCTCCGGGTTCCATCGATGCCATACCTGTACTCTATTGTTCAAAAGGATGGCATATGTGGTGTTTCATGCTGTTGTGCCTGTTAAGGGTCGTGGGCCATCGTATAAAAAGGCTGAAGGACAACGACCTGTACTGGGTGTCCAAGCACATTTTTGGTTCAATATTCCCAGTTCCTCAAAATTATCACCGGGTTCCTCAAATCAATGCCATACCTGTACTCGATTGTGCAAAAGGGTGGCATATGTGGTGTTTCATGCTGTTGTTCCTGTGGAGGGTCATGGCCCATGGTATAAAAAGGCTGAGGGAGAACGACCTGTACTGGGTGTCCAAGCACGTTTTTTGTTCAATATTCCCGGGTTCCTCTAAATTATCTCCGGGTTCCTCAAATCAATGCCATACCTGTACTCGATTGTGTAAAAGGGTGGCATATGTGGTCTTTCATGCTGTTGTGCCTGTTGAGGGTTGTGGCCCATGGTATAAAAAGGCTGAAGGAGAACGACCTGTACTGGGTGTCCAAGCACATTTTTTGTTCAATATTCCCGGTTCCGCTAAATTATCTCCGGGTTCCTCAAATCAATGCCATACCTGTACTCGATTGTGCAAAAGGGTGGCATATGTGGTCTTTCATGCTGTTGTGCCTGTTGAGGGTCGTGGCCCATGGTATAAAAAGGCTGAAGGAGAACGACCTGTACCGAGTGTTCAAGCACATTTTTGTTTCAATATTCCTGGTTTCTCTAAATTATCTCCGGGTTCCTCAAATCAATGCCATACCTGTACTCAATTGTGCAAAAGGGTGGCATATGTGGTGTTTCATGCTGTTGTGCCTGTTGAGGCTGGCATATGTGGTCTTTCATGCTGTTGTGCCTGTAAAGGGTGGCATATGTGGTCTTTCATGCTGTTGTGCCTGTTGAGGGTCGTGGCCCATGGTATAAAAAGGCTGAGGGAGAATGACCTGTACTGGGTGTCCAAGCACATTTTTGTTCAATATTCCCGGTTCCTCAAAATTATCTCCGGGTTCCTCAAATCAATGCCATACCTGTACTCGATTGTGCAAAAGGGTGGCATATGTGGTGTTTCATGCTGTTGTGCCTGTTGAGGGTCGTGGCCCATGGTATAAAAAGGCTGAGGGAGAACTACCTGTACTGGGTGTCCAAGCACATTTTTTGTTCAATATTCCCGGTTCCTCTAAATTATCTCCGGGTTCCTCAAATCAATGCCATACCTGTACTCGATTGTGCAAAAGGTTGGCATATGTGGTCTTTCATGCTGCTGTTCCTGTTAAGGGTCATGGGCCATCTTATAAAAAGGCTGAAGGATAACGACGTGTACTGGGTGTGTCCAATCATTTTTTGTGTTCAATATTACCGGTTCCTCTAAATTATCTCCGGGTTTCTAAAATCAATGCCATCAATCAATCATGAAAGTCCAGCTCACACTGTTATTAGATGGGTGCACGCTATCGCTAGGCACTGCACAGCCCAGCAATCGAATTCCAGAACCAAAAGTGAATAGCAGCACTCCAATAGAATTATCTTCAAATTTTTATTGCATATCCAGGAGTACTAAAAGATAGCCTTTTTGTACTCCTGGATATGCAATAAAAATTTGAAGATAATTCTATTGGAGTGCTGCTATTCACTTTTGGTTCTAAAATCAATGCCATACCTGTACTCTATTGTTCAAAAGGATGGCATATGTCCTCTTTCCTGCTGTTGTTTCTGTTGAGGGTCCTGGACCCTCTTATCAAAAGGCTGAAGGAGAACGACGTGTACTGGGTGTGTCCAATCATTTTTTGTGTTCAATTTCCCGGTTCCTAAAAATTATCTCCGGGTTTCTAAAATCAATGCCACACCTGTACTCTATTGTTCAAAAGGATGGCATATGTCCTCTTTCCTGCTGTTTCTGTTGAGGGTCCTGGACCCTTGTCTAAAAAGGCTGAAGGAGAACGAAGTGTACTGGTTGTTCAAGCATCTTTTTCCATCTCCCGGTTCCTAAAAATTATTTCCGGGTTCCTAAAATGGATGCCATACCTGTACTGGATTTTTCAAAAGGATGGCATATGTGGTGTTTCATGCTGTTGTTTCTGTTGAGGGTCCGGGACCCTCGTATAAAAAGGCTGAAGGAGAACGAAGTGTACTGGGTGTCCAATCATGTTTCTTTTTAAATTTCCCGGTTCCTAAAATTATCTCCATGTTCCTAAAATCGATGCCATACCTGTACTCTATTGTTCAAAAGGACTGCATAGGTGGTGTTTCCTGCTGTTGTGTCTGTGGAGGGTCCTGGACCCTCGTCTACAAAGGCGGAAGGAGAATGACCTGTACTGGGTGTCCAAGCACGTTTTTTGTTCAATATTCCCGGTTCCTCTAAATTATCTCCGGGTTCCTCAAATCAATGCCATACCTGTACTCGATTGTGCAAAAGGTGGCATATGTGGTCTTTCATGCTGTTGTGCCTGTTGAGGATTGTGGCCCATGGTATAAAAAGGCTGAAGGAGAACGACCTGTACTGGGTGTCCAAGCACATTTTTTGTTCAATATTCCCAGTTCCTCTAAATTATCTCCGGGTTCCTCAAATCAATGCCATACCTGTACTCGATTGTGCAAAAGGTTGGCAAATGTGGTCTTTCATGCTGTTTTTCCTGTTAAGGGTCGTGGGCAATCTTATAAAAAGGCTGAAGGATAACGACGTGTACTGGGTGTAACCAATCATTTTTTGTGTTCAATATTCCTGGTTCCTCGAAATTATCTCCGGGTTCCTAAAATCAATGCCATACCTGTACTCTATTGTTCAAAAGGATGGCATATGTCCTCTTTCCTGCTGTTGTTTCTGTTGAGGGTCCTGGACCCTCTTATAAAAAGGCTGAAGGAGAACGACGTGTACTGGGTGTCCAATCATTTTTTTGTTCAATTTCCCGGTCCCTAAAAATTATC
This sequence comes from Bombina bombina, assembly GCF_027579735.1. Lineage (NCBI taxonomy): Eukaryota > Metazoa > Chordata > Amphibia > Anura > Bombinatoridae > Bombina > Bombina bombina. The sequence continues at coordinate 108,906,350 of NC_069501.1, read as the reverse complement.
TCCTGGTTTCTAAAATCAATGCCGTACCTGTACTCTATTGTTCAAAAGGGTGGCATATGTCCTCTTTCCTGCTGTTGGTTCTGTTGAGGGTCCTGGACCCTCTTATCAAAAGGCTGAAGGAGAACGACGTGTACTGGGTGTGTGCAATCGTTTTTTGTGTTCAATTTCCCGGTTCCTAAAAATTATCTCCGGGTTTCTAAAATCAATGCCATACCTGTACTCTATTGTTCAAAAGGATGGCATATGTCCTCTTTCCTGCTGTTTCTGTTGAGGGTCCTGGTCCCTTGTCTAAAAAGGCTGAAGGAGAACGAAGTGTACTGGTTGTTCAAGCATCTTTTTCCATCTCCCGGTTCCTAAAAATTATTTCCGGGTTCCTAAAATGGATGCCATACCTGTACTGGATTTTTCAAAAGGATGGCATGTGTGGTGTTTCATGCTGTTGTTTCTGTTGAGGGTCCGGGACCATCATATAAAAAGGCTGAAGGAGAACGAAGTGTACTGGGTGTCCAATCATGTTTCTTTTTAAATTTCCTGGTTCCTAAAAATTATCTCTGTGTTCCTAAAATCGATGCCATACCTGTACTCTATTGTTCAAAAGGACTGCATAGGTGGTGTTTCCTGCTGTTGTGTCTGTGGAGGGTCCTGGACCCTCGTCTACAAAGGTGGAAGGAGAATGACCTGTACTGGGTGTCCAAGCACGTTTTTGTTCAATATTCCCGGTTCCTCTAAATTATCTCCGGGTTCCTCAAATCAATGCCATACCTGTACTCGATTGTGCAAAAGGATGGCATATGTGGTGTTTCATGCTGTTGTGGCTGTTGAGGGTCGTGGGCCATCGTATAAAACGGCTGAAGGAGAACGACCTGTACTGCCTTGCTGCTCCTTTTAGGCAGGCCAGCTCTTTGCATACATGCCCACAGACTCTGTAACAGATGCCTCTTTTAGGGAGAGGTGCAGCCATAATGCAGGGTCAGAACCTCTGTCTGCAACTGGTATACTTGATTGTGCAAAAGGAAGTAACCTTACCATGGTTCCCTGACCGCACGTCTTGTTATATTTTGGTGCGACTAATCATGCAGGCCATATAGCCCTCACACCATTAGGGGTTGTAACAGGTATTAAACTAATAAGAACAGTACTACCGAAATAAACCTACTTAACATGGTTTCAAGAGCCCAGGTTTTATTGTTGTACTTTCTTAGGCTAATCATGATGGCCATGTAGACCTCCCCCGAGAGGCGGCAGTAACAGGGATGAAAGTGCTAAGAATAGTACTACTTTACACAACCGAGTTAGCCATGGGTCCCAGTCCAAGACTGCATGTCTTGTTGTTTTATTTGGTGCGGCTAATCATGCAGGCCATATAGACCTCCCACCATTAGGGGTTGTAACAGGTATTAAACTAATAAGAATAGTACTACTTAACACAACCTAGTTACCATGGGTCCCAGACCGCATGTCTTGTGGTAATATTTGGTGAGGGTAATCAGGCAGGCCGTATAGACCTCCCCCGATAGGGGGAGTTACAGGGATTAAAGTGCTAAGAATAGTACTACTTAACACAACCTAGTTACCATGGGTCCAAGACCGCATGTTTAATTATTATACTTTGTCAGGGTAATTATATATCTAACAAATCTATCTATTTATCTTCTATCGATTCTATCTAACTATCAATCTATGTATATCGATCTATCCTGTGTCCGGACTGCTTTGAGACAGCCACTTGTGTTTTTGACAAATTTGAAGTAGGAGGACATACCAATCACAGGGATTAAACTGCTAAGAATAGTACTACTTAAGAAAACCTAGTTATACCAGTACCACCATGGGTCCCAGACCGCATGTTTGGTTGTTATACTTTGTCATGGTAATCATGCAGGCCATATAGACCTCCCCCGATAGGGGGAGTAACAGGGATGAAAGTGCTAAGAATAGTACTACTTAACACAACCTAGTTACCATGGGTCCCAGACCGCATGTTTTATTATTATACTTTTTCAGAGTAATTATCTATCAAATCTATCTATTTATCTTCTATCGATTCTATCTATCAATCTATGTATATCTATCAAATCTATCTATCTCGTGTCCGGACTGTTTTGAGACAGCCGCTTGTGTTTTTGAAAAATTAGAAGTAGAAGGACAGACCAATCATCTTCTATCTCCCTGTTCCAAAAATGCAGGCCATATAGACCTCCCCCGATAGGGGGAGTAACAGGTAGTAGTAAACTGCTAAGAATAGTACTACTTAACACACCACGGGTCCCAGACCGCATGTCTTATTGTTATACTCTGTCAGGGAAATTATATATCTTTCAAATCTATCTATTTATCTATCAAATCTATCTAACTATCAATCGTATCTATCAAATGTATATTGCATCTATTGATAGATGTAATTTGTATCTATAAAATATATATTGCATCTTTTGATCGATGTAATTCGTATCTATCAAATGTATATTGCATCTTTTGATCAATAACATTCGTATCTATCAAATGGATATTGCATCTATTGATCTATGTAATTCATATCTATCAAATGGATATTGCATCTATTGAGCTATGTAATTCGTATCTATCAAATGTATATTGCATCTATTGAGCTATGTAATTCGTATCTATCAAATGTATATTGCATCTATTGAGCTATGTAATCTATGTATCTATCAAATCTATCTATCTCGTGGTTGTGCAAATGGACTGTTTACGGTGCGTTACACTTGGAGTTTGGTCTGTCACTGAAGCGGGCGTAACCCTTACACTACCTGATCTATACGACATCATAACTGATGTTTTAAAAGCACGTTATTGCAAACAATTTATTAATGTTAGGTGATTTAGGCCCTTTATGGGTTAAAAGCAGACTCTGCATCAACTATGTAATTTTCCATGGGAGTTTTGACATGGATCCCCCTCCAGCATGCCACAGTCCAGGTGTTAGTACCCTTGAAACAACTTTTCCATCACTATTGTGGCCAGAAAGAGCCCTTGTGGGTTTTAAAGTTCGCCTGCCTATTGAAGTCAATGGAGTTTCGCGAACAATAGCGGAAGTTCGAGTCCGCCGTTCGCGAACCGAAATTTTTAAGTTCACGACATCACTATTCATAACCTATATTTATGCAGTAAGATCTCTAACCTATCGTTATCATGATTTCAGTAAAATGAAATGACCTAAACTTGGTACTTATTGATCTAAGCACAGTAATATAGTCCCAATATTTTTTAAGTAATGGGTAGCTATATTATCAAATTATGTATATAGTACAGTCTACTGAGAAACAAAAGGGTTTCATATACAATTTATCCCTTTCTTGAGACAATCTGTGATTAGCGCTGTAACAAGTGAAGGACGCCCTATCATAAGTGGGATAGGATCCCTTACCGAGCCTCTTTCCCAATGGCTAGATTCATTGCTACAGCCTTTAGTGGCCAGACAACCAAGCTGAGAGACACCAAACATGTACTACAAGTACTAGAGAACTTTAAAAGTGGTGTGAATATTTCGCTTGGCTGACCATTGACGTTATGGCTCTGTATACATCCATACCTCATGGGTGTGGCTTAGAGGCAATAGCTGAGACTGTACAGTATATAGAGATACTGATTTTACTCCTGCATTTAGGAATTTCATCATTAGTCACAGCCTTTCTTCTTACCCACAACTTTTTTGAAATCGAACGAGTATTTTATCTGCAAGAGAGGCACCGCCATGAGTGCTAAATTTGTACCCTCTTTTGCAAACTTGTTTATGAGTAGTTGGGAAAGAAGACATCTTTGGGGGTCCCCTCTAAATACATCCAAAATATCAAAAATGTTGGTAGATTTATTGATGATCTGCTTATAGTTTGGTCAGGCAGTAAGGAGGAGGCATGTGATTTCGTGAAACATCTGAACGAGAATGATATGGGTTTACAGTTTACCTACCAATACAATAGAGAAACTGTAAACTACCTTGATATAAGCCTAGTTGGAAGCAGAGGATCGAATTGTATCCCAAATCTATTGTAAACCTATTGCGGGCAATACGCTCCTCCATGGAAAGAGGTGCCACCCGAGACATATACCCCATGCAATTGCAAAAGGGCAGTTCATTTGAAAACGCCAAAATTGCTCTGATTTCAATGTGTATAAACAGGAAGCTGACAAACTTGAGTGCAGACTGAAACAAAGGGGCTATAAATACAGCGAGATAAAAAGAGCTAGGAGGGCTGTTGACTGTATGAATCGAACCTCTCTTTTAAGTGATTAGAGAAGGGAGCAATCACGTAACCAATTTAAAGGTGTTAATTTTATTACAGATCACAGCACAAAATTACACAGAAATATGTAATATTGTAAGAAAGCACTTTGGTGTACTTGTGGCTGACAGATTGACAGAAGTTGTTAAAAATGGCCTTAGATGCTTGTATAGGCGTAGCAAAACAATTGGCCATCTCATTTCATTCTCTCAGATCAAATTAACTACCCCCACATAGTTCATGGTTGCAAAGGAATGTTCAGGTGCGTGCAATCAAAATGCAAACCATGTGAACATGTCCTAGTTACAGATCACTTTTCATCTACTACTATCAGGCAAGTTTTCAAGATAGATACTTGCCTAAATTGTAACTCCACATGTGATCTATTAAACTGCAATCTATGTAACGTACAGTATGTAGGCCTCACAACATGGGACATCAACTCTAAAATCAGAGAGCAACTATCAACCTTAGAGGTGTGGGCAAATCCACAACCCCTCTTGTTCAGCATTTTGCGATTCACCACAACAAAAAAACAGATTAATTGAAATGGTGTGCAATGGAACAAGTCCACACCCCAAAAAGACGGGGTGATCGACAGAAGATGCTTAACAAGAGGGAAATGTTTTGTATTTTTAAATTAAAAACCAGAATACCCTATCAGCTCAATTCCTATTATGATTTAATACATTTTCGTGAATAGGTTCAGTTGTCTTTTTTTATTTAATTCATTTATTTATATAAACATATTTTGACCTATTTGAGACATTACGGATGTAAATCGTCTGGTAAGGGACCTCACGCTCAAAAAGTTCTTTTGGAAAAAGGGAAATTCTAATGATATCTCTGATGTTATATGCCCCTCTGACACCTTTAAAGATCTACCCCCGATAATGAACACCATAGATTTTGGAGAAGCATGCGATTTTCTTCTTCTCGAAGATCTATTTTTTGAGTCAGAAGTGCATAACCCCTTTACTAAAACCAATCATGTTGGTTACAAACGTAGATCAATTTTTTACCCTACAAAAGAGAGGTCCTTTTTTTGGAGGCGTTTCATAAACGGGTTGAAGAAGACCTCATACTCTTGTCTTGTCAAGGTACCACAATGCAGCCCCCCCGAATTTAACTCAGTTGCAGAGGTTTGCTCTGGAGGAATTAAAGAAAAAAAAGAGGAGATAGTCATTCGCCAGGCTGATAAGGGGGCACAGCATTGTGGTACTTGACAAATTAGATTATGTCAAAGAGGCAAAAAAGCAGATCTTTGATATACAGAGGTTTACCTGACGTTATCAAGGGATCCTACCTTGATATATAAATTACAGCTTCTAGATATATTAGACAATGGATTGCAGGAGGGGATCTTGGACCACACCAGTCATTCCAATCTTTCACCACCTCCCCAAGGTACACAAATCCTTGGATGCAGTGAAGGAGTGGGCCATAGTTTCGGGCATAGGCTCTCTCTTTGAAAGAATATCTGGTTGGATCGAGTCCCTCCTGCAACCCATGGTCTTACAACTACCATCATATCTGAAGGACACTACGCACCTACTAAACAGTTTAGAGCATGTTGTCTGGAATGCAGACTGTTCTTGGATAACTGTTGACATGGTAGGGCTATATTTGTGCATTCTGCACGAATATGGCTTGGAATCAATTAAGACCTCACTTAATATGTATAGTAATTATGATGGGAAACTTAAGCTTTTCCTGTTGAGAGTTTTGGAATTTCTTTTAAATCATAACTATTTCAAATTTGGGGAGCATTTCTTTCTCCAAAGACGTGGGACCACAATGGGTGCTAAATTCGCCCCCGCCTATGCCAATCTCTTCATGGGCTGGTGGGAGAGGTCCCACGTCTTTGGAGATAGGAATCCACACAGGAGCAGGATTAAGTCATATAAAAAAAGATATATTGATGACCTGCTCTTTGTGTGGACTGGAACAGAAGCAGAATCTGAAGTGTTTGTAACTTACCTTAATTCTTATGATCTAAACCTCCAGTTTACATCTAGTTATGATAGAAACAGGGTTCCATATCTGGATCTTTATTTAATAGGGAACCCAAATGATCACAAGGTGGAGACAACCCTTTATAGGAAGCCAATCACGTCTAACACAATCCAACATGCTAAATCAAGCCACCCCAGACACACAGGTTTTGGGGTGGCCAAAGGTCAGTTTGTAAGACTCAAGAGAAACTTCCTCAGACATTGATTTCCAGATTGAAGCTTAATACACTTAAGAGACAACTTCAGGAGAGAGGTTATCATCCCAAAACAATTGAGAGCCTATTTTAAGGTGAATGAAATGAATAGAGTGACTATGCTCCAACAAGCTAAGGTCTATCCTAACAGAAACTTTGACAGCTTGAAACCCACTTTCATCACCACTTTTAGTCCCCAATTCAAATAAATCTGTAGTATTTTGGATAAACTTCTCCCTGTGTTGACAGGAGAAGATAGCTTAAAAAGTTTGGTCTCAGAAGGTTGCAACTATGTTTCTAGAAAGGGACGCACTCTGGGTAACATATTGGCTCCCAGCATGTTGAAAAAGGCCACCACAGGTTGAAGTAGTTGGCTCATGATTAAGGGTCACTTTAGATGCCATTTTTCTGGCTGCATAGCTTGCAGCCATACCAATGTCACCAATAGGTTTCAATCAAGGGTTACCCAGAGAGTTTTCCTTTCTTCAAGTTGCACTAACTGTAGAACTACCTATGTAGTCTACCTGGTAGAATGCACGGATTGTAATAAACAATGTGGGCTGTACCACACGGGAGGTGAGGTCACGAATCAGAGAACACCTAAATAATATAGATAAAGATATTGATGTCTCTGATTTGGTACACCACTTTCTAACAGTGCATACCAAAACAGTTAAACTGTTCAAATGGCAGGTAATTGAACATATTATGAATGCCCCTAGGGGAGGAGATAAAACTTTAAAGCTCTTCCATAGGGAGGCCTTTTGGATTTTTACTGCATCAGGCGACATTATCAATCACTGGAAAGTCTAATTAGCGCAATGTTAACTTTATAATGGAGTTAGTCATTTTATTGTACTGTATTCTCTTGAAGATTTACACCTGTAATTGGTAACATTGATCGGGTAGGATATAGGTTATTTCCCTAGGGGGATCATGAATGTAATGTAATTTTTGAACCACTTGAAATCTCCTAAGGTTCTATTTTTCTCCCCTTTTGATTTATGCCAGTCTAGAGATGTATACAATTCATAACCAATATTTATGCAGTAAGATGTCTAACCTATCGTTATCATGATTTCAGTAAAATGAAATTACCTAAACTTGGTACTTATTGATCTAAGCACAGTAATTTAGTCCCAATATTATTTTAGTAATAGGTAGCTATATTATCAAATTATGTATATAGTACAGTCTACTGAGAAACAAAAGGGTTTCATATACAATTTATTTATCCCTTTCTTGAGACAATCTGTGCTTAGCGCTGTAACAAGTGTAGGTAGTACTTTGTTTTCCCTTATTGAAGTGAATTTGTAAGATCCAATTATAAATACAAGAGCTCAGGGATTACCTGTCAATTTTCTCAGTGGCACTTATTACGCTGTTATACTCGGCTGCTATATAAGGGTTAATACCGGAAGGTGCATTATGGTCTATGAATAAGGCTTTTTTTCTAACAGCCGAAACGCGTAAGACTGGCAGGAGCTTTGTTTCACAGCGTTTTAGCTCATTTACATTTGTTTATTTTTTAGCCCGTATATTATTGCTTGTGTGTGTACCTGAAAATAAATCTTTTTCCCTTTTTTTAAGACGGCTCGCTGGATTTACTTTCTCTTCATGTTAAACATATTTTGTTATCTGATAAAATATGGTTTGGTGCTGTGTGTTTATGCAATTGTTGCAATATTCATACCCGTTATAATGATAAGCAAGGGAATACACTTCCTTTTCCCCCTGACGATCTGAGAACAAAATATAATAAGGATTGTAGGATGGATACTGTGTTGCAAAAATGAATGCTACTACTGTACTTGTGTTACCCATTCAAGGAATGTACCTTATAAATACTATTACATCAGTAAAAGAGTACATAGATTAATTTTTTCAGGAATCAGTAACACAATGTACTGTCTCTTTAAAGAGCTGGGATTTTGCTATTATTTGATGTTTAATGTTGCCTTTATATGATGTATTGTATGATGAGCTCTGATATTTGTGAATATATGCATCCAGTTTTGTGTATAACACATACTCTTGATGTTATTCTGGCATTTTAAATGTTTATATTACCTAATGGTTTAGAGGATAGAAGGTGTAGGTTGTTTCGTTTAATAACGTTTTATCCAATTAGGTGGATAACTTGTAACAGGTGCGATAGAGAACATGGCTATGACTATGGCACGTCGCTGAAACACGTAAGCCGTGCTCAGCACACAACCTTCTACCGCCTTGGTGTTTATCTCTTTTTTTAACTTTGGATTATAAAATAAAGGTGAAGTTTTATTTATCGAACTTTGGTGCTGGAGAGTATCTCTTCTTGGGATCTTCTTAAGCAAAATATGGCCATATTGTGTAACTAAGATCCCAATTTAAATATATGAGCTTAGGTGATTTTTGAAATATTTAAAATGTTTTGATAATATAGAAGTGGATATGTGACATTCTATTTTTTATATCTCTATCAGTAGCCTATAATACATGAAAACTCAAGATGGTAGAATTAATCCTGTGATTTCATGAGATTATTTATTTATAAACTTCCAATAATCATTACTATAACTTATACTTTAATGACATACGTCCTGTTAGGGTAATGTAATGAATCAGCTTATTGAACCTTATAAATGAAAATTAAGCATAAACCACTGTGAATGAACATTAAGACCAAGAAAGCATGCAAAATGTTTAGTTTTCAGCATTAGTATGTCTATTGGTTGTTTGTTACGTTAAAGTTGATTTAATAATAAAAAAAAAAAAGTGAGGTTGCATTTCCTGTCTAGAGAGGAGCTCCAGTATGAAGTCAGATCCTTCATCGTTCTTTAGGTATGACAGTTTGTTACCCATGTTAATACAGTTTTCTAAATGTTATGTGGTCCATTTGTGGGCCAGAGCAGTGTTTTGCTGCATTGCAATATGGAATTATTGCTGACATGAGCTGGCTCAATATATATCTTGTGTTTATTCATGTAAATTTTACATTTGTACAGTTAGGAGATGAAAAGGGAAACAATTTTGCTTGGTGATGAAAAGGGAAACAATTTTGTTTGATGACAATCTTATTGATTATTTAACTTATTTTTATTCATTTTTTATTTTGTAACCGTTTTATTCAATGTGATGTATGTTCCTGATATAAATCATGCTATTGTTACCTTTAATGTACTGGAATCTATCACTATGTATCAGTCACCACTCAAGATGTATTAAGTCACATTTTGTTTTTTATGTTGATCTTGCTCCTCCAGTTTGTGTTAAGAAAATTGCAAGAAATTCAAGTTTTTATTAGGAATGGGAAGCCTGACAACTGTATTTATGTGATTGCCAAAATGTAATATATTCAAATTTTGTAGACTATGAAGCTTTGTTTGCACTATCAGATTTACAAAATATATTCACTTAAATGTGAATTATAGTGAATTAGCCAGCTTAGTGTGTATAAAGTGTTAAAAATAAAATAGGTATTGGCACTTTGAGGTAAGTTGTTTTTGTATTGCAGTTTAGGCACTCTGGGTCAAAAAGGTTCCCAATCCAATGTTCTATACCATGAGACAGGTTTTGCAATGTTTAGACATTTTCTTGGTAATGTATGAATTCTGTCTCACAATTAGTTTCTAGATATTTTATGATTTTTAAAAAAATATATTTTCTACTTTTCAAAAAAGATCAGCTAGTAGCGTAAGTAATGTGGAACTAGTTCTGAAAAGCTGAAAAATAGTTTTGAGTGAGAATTATTCTGTGCCCTCTAAGAACCGTAAGCAGGGTATCATGCACATGGGGGCCAAAAGGATACCAACTATTGGAAGAAAAAAAAGGGGGTATGCTCCTCTTCTAGCCAGAGGGATAGCTAACTTCCTGTTTAAATGGATACTAAAATTGTAAAACTACACGATTATAAACCTTCATAATATAAGATGTCAAATGAATATATTTTATGTTTATTCTTTCCACTGATTTCACTGTCCCCCAGAACAAAGGAACCCCTGCTAACCAATTACAAACTAATCATCAGATATAGCACAAACTCTGTTTACACATGTGCAGACTGGGGTAGGCCGCATTATTGTATTTCCTTAGAGAGATATTAAACACTTTGAGATGGTAATATAAAATGAAAAATCATATATAAAAGAAAACTCTGCAATATACTTTCATTATTTATTTTATCTCCTTTACTGTTATTCCATTCTGAAATTGTGTGCTTTTCAGTTACGGTTTGAAATGGAAGTGCAGAACAATGTTATATTACACATTTACTTATTTATAACTTTGCTTTGGTTTGTAAAGCACTTTTATTGCTCTTAAGACGGCTGGGACCGTTGAAACGCTTTTGCGTTGAGCCAAATAAAGAAACTTTTTTACTGAATCTGTGATATTGTCTTTTCATATTGGGAAGGAGCCGGTAACCTGCAATATACACTGTGAGTAGATATTCACCTTTGTATGGTGTATTGTCTGATATTTCAGCACCACTATTTTGCACCTAGAGTTATACAACCAAGGAAGGAAAGGAAGATACCAACGACTGATACAAGCTGAACCAGCGCCTCCAGCTAGCACACCTTATTTATAACTTCACCTAATTGGCCACAGCAGTGAAGGTAACAACTTATAACATGGCCGTTCCCATTGTTTTATAGACACAAACTTTGCACTTATTTCGTCAATATTTAAAGAGCTAATGAAACTTTAAAAAATACATTTACATGTTATTCTAGAACTAATCGTTCCTTTGAATGCATCATTCTATCTAGCAGTTAGTGTTCCTTTTAAGTGATTGTACATTCAAAAGGGCTGCTTACTGGCAATCGTTCAAAAACTAAAAATGAATATAAGTTTAATTGATGAAAAATTTAACATTTCAAACTTACTATAATAATCTGTCAAACTGCGCTGATTCTATTGCACGCTCCGGCAGTAACAGCTTTTTTTTCCTATGACATTTTCCAGTCATGCTTGTGGCATTTTGGCATGTTTGAGTGGAAAACAAAAGGGGACCATTTGCGCATGCGTTCAAGCAAATGTATAGAATGTCAGCATCGCATCATGAATAATTAGGGAGCAGATAGAACTGCTCTCTAATCGCACTGCAAAATCAAGGAAGTAAAAGGGAAGGAGCTTAAGAATGCCAACAGAATTGCAAGTATTTATATATCTAAATAAATAAGATCTATAAAAAAAAAGTTAGCGACTAACATATATAACCTATTAATAGAATCCATTATCAAAAAGCATAAAAACTATCACTTTAAAGAGGTTTAGCACCGATTCAACTTGGTTACTATTGCAACAAATAATTTTCCTATCATGATTGCTTATGCAAAACTGATAATCCACCTTTTAAAAGCATGGAAAACCCACAGAATCTTAGGGAAGGAGAAGTAAACAAAAACTCACAAAATGCCTTAAAGGGACAGTACACTGTAAAATTGTTTTTATATGAATGTATTTTCAATGACTTGTTATACCAGATGCAGAGTATAAAATTTATGAGAAATTGCATTTTTTCGGTTTATTTGTGTATATGAAGTAGCTGGTTTTGTGCTTTTACACCACAGCCTATTACAATGGGTTGAGCTTCAGGTAATATCAGATCTCATTATGTTATCACTTTTATGTACACAGACTTGCTTCCTTATCTTATATTTGTCTGTAAAACTAAAGCTCAATACATAGAGAGAACAATGGAAAATTATCATTTTATTACTTAACTATCATGCCCCCCACTGAGAGAGTGTAATCTCTTCTGCTGGATGTGTTTACTTAGGCTATTCAATAGAATATACTCCAGTATAGAAACTTTCACAATAGGTTGGGCTACTACAGGCTAAACCAGCTATTTCAAATGCCAAAATAGGGGTAAAGGAGCTACTTGTAAAATATTTAAAACACTCCAGCGGGTAAAATGAATCATTGGGAACAATTTAAAGGGGATAAAAATTTTGGGTGAACTGTCCCATTAAAGTATTAACCCAAGCCTCCCTGGGGAAAAAGTGGGAAACTTTTTTTACGTATTTTACAACAAAAGGCTACAAAATAAAGAATGGTTTGTTGCAAAAATGCTTCACTTGCAACAATGAAATGTTATGCATTGTGCAAAGGTCAAGTTTAATGGTCCTTTAAATTTTTAACCTGTCATTGCACAACCTAACATGTCTGAAGCTATAAAGAGCTTTACAGACAATAATACTTTTTGTAAATTCCTTGGTTTTGCATTAGAAGTGACTGTGCAACCACTAAGCAATACGATCTCCTTATATAAATAAAGATAATTTACAGTGTACAAAACTATATTACTGCAAAGCACATTCAATATTTGTGTATTTAACAAAAAATAAATTGATATTGGGACAAACTACAAAATTATATTTTTTTCCTTACATTATCAGGGATTGAATTTACCACTTTGTGAATTAATGAAAATGTTTGTTTTTTAAATGCAGTAACTTAGAGAATATTGTTTGTTAACAAAAAACTGCCAGTCTCTGATATACACATCTAAATGTTTGTGTACAGATAGGTACACGTGTGCTTACATAGTGTAAGTCTGCGGTGCTGTAAAACACTGCAACAAAACTGTTACCGCGCAGAAATTAGTGTAAGCGGAGAACTCTATAAAATTCTAATATGAAAACTATATATGAATAATTAAAGAACAAAAAATGTGTCCAAAATAATAGTATTTTTAAAAAAAAAACAAGTCTCATGCTGCTATTTTTAAATAGTTATTTTGGTTCAGCGTACACCTGCCATGCAACCCCCGCCCCCATGCCGCGAGTCAGCGGCTGCTACTGCATCTGTCTGATTTCTGTGAACAACTGACTATTCCAGAACAAACGCGCGCGCATTCTCCGCCCTTTTATTGGTGACGCTTCTGGTAGGCTAATACGTTACTAGAGCTCAGAAATGGTTGGTTGATGCTTGTGTCAATATGATGATGTCATTTAGCCACCCTCTAGATAATGGCTCGTATCCCTCAGCTTTAGTTGTTGATTTCAAGTGAACTGGTGACGTAGCTGCAGATTATCCAAGATGCCGGTGTTTAATTGGAAGGTGAGGGAAAACGGTAAAGTACTGTGTGTCACGTGGTAGCGAGTAGACTAGTCTGTGTTTTTCATGTATGTATGTGGGGGTTAGTTAAAAAAATGCCTACGGTCTTGTCATTTAACAGTGAAGCTTGCAGGGTTCTGGTGTGGCCTGATCCATTGAAAAGTCGCTCATTAAAAGTGTAAAAGATGCCCAAAGTTTCTAAATATCCATAAATACGTCTCTAATATTTTGTTTAAAAGGAATTGTGAATATGTAACATTCATTTCCCATATGAAACTAATATGGAAACATAATTACTGTACTTTTCATACTGATTTCCCACATGAAACCAGTATATTATTGTTGAATCTCTCTTTTCCAGAAGCATTATAAAGAGTGAATGTGTATTTAAATACATGTGTATCTGAAGGGGCAACATCTTGTGCACATGCCCAGTCTCAGAGCCAAGGTCTCTGTTTTTTTGTACAGTGCAGTTTTCAATGAAGTCACAAGTATAAACAATCAGTCTATGGCTCATGCTCCAAAATGGCTACTGTGTAAACAGTGCAACCTTATTTTTAATAAATGATTTTTGCAAAGTGCATTGAAATACCTATCTCTTCAGATCCTAGTGAATTTGGCAGTAGCAGATGCTATGGTCCTGTATAAATCCATAAGACTTTCATATAAATATTGCTGAAATTAAAGAAAAAAGAAACATATTTATAAATATCTGTATGAATACTCAGGTAATACATTCAAGAAAACACCCTGCAATCCAAGTAATCTTAAAGTGGTCAATTTTGACGAATTAGTGCCTGGTTTTTAATAAACCTATTAAAAACAAGGGCACTTTAATTAATCAAAATTGACATTTCAAGCATTTTCTTCTAAAAATTACCTTTTAATCCAAATGACAAATCCGGCTTCATCCAATCATGGTGTTCCCTCAGGCCATGATCCCCCCAGGGGGGAACGCCGTGATTGGAGGAAGCCGGATTCATCATTTCTGAAGAAAACGAATGAAATGTCAATTTTAACAAATTAAAGTGCCCTTGTTTTTTAATAGGATTATTTAAAACTGGGCACTAATTCGTCAAAATTGACCTTCACTTTAACCGATTTTTATGCATTTCTGGGTTTTATGCTATTTTAATGTTTGCTACTAACTGTAATGGGCTCAGATGGTTTTAGGTGAAATAAGGATACAGAAAGGGGTGTTATAGTTTAGACAGCTGAGTGATTAATCGTCCATTGTCTTACACACAGAGCCAGAACTTGCCTCAGGCACAATTTGACAATGACAGTCTCTATGTCAAGGTACTTTAGAGCTTTATCTATTTCCCAGTGCAACAACATCACATACCTCAACAACCCTGGTCTTGTGCTTGGTCTTCAAATATCTGACATGTAATATAAAGTGAGTGAAAACATAAACCTGTTTTAAAAGCTTTTGACTTATAAATTAAGGCATTGTTTTAATGTAAAGCTATTGTATGCTATATACAGGTATACCCCGCTCATACAGCGGGTTAGGGACCAGAGCCCCGCTGTAAAGTGAAAACCGCCTTAAAGTGAAACAAGGCATTTTTAGCTTTCTTTTCACTTGCCAGTGTTTAAAAACTTGAAAACATGTTTAAACTAACAATTATTAGGGGTGCAATAGTGCTACGCTTAGTTTAACAATCGCCCAGCACATTATTCAATAAATACTGCACCTGTAAAATAGTAATAATTACTGTAGTAAAATTTTCCAGACTATAGCACTGAGACGCAGATTGCACTGTCATGCTGTAAACAAAATGCATTACAGCCCATTTTACAAGATCAGTTTCAACTTCCTGGGCTTTTAAAAATGAGGCTTCTGTTGAACAAATTTTCAAAGCAGTAACATGGTGATCCCTACATACATTTTACTAAATTCTATCATTTTGAGGTTTATGCTTCGTCTGAACCCGCTTTTGGTCGGAAAGTCCTCCAGGCTGCAGTATTTGGGAATTAGATGCCTGCCTTTATAAAAAAAAAAAAAAAATCTTTTTATCCTGCCTAAGTTACTTGTGGACTCAACTGCTTGGGTATTAGTTTCCAAGGAGTAATGGATCATGGACTCTCTCCACCTTATGAAACAAAACAAAATTTATGCTTACCTGATAAATTCATTTCTTTCATGGTGATGGGAGTCGACAAGCCCCGCCATATATATATATATATATATATATATATAATTAAAAAGATATCTATTTTGCACCTCTGTATACCCAGCTTTGTCCTTTCCTACCCTTTTAATGCTACTTTCCCTTGCTTGGCTATATGCTAGACTGTCATCAGTGTAGTGGGAGGAATGAAGTGATTTTGGGAATCTTTGCCACCTCCTAGTGGCCATGAGTGGAATCCTAGGAGTAATCAATCTAGGACTCTCTCCACCATGAAATAAATTAATTTATCAGGTAAACATATTTTGTTTTTTATATAAATAGTGTTTAATGTTTTAATGTCCCTTTTTAAAAGCTAAATGCCTAATAGGTATATGTAACCAACAACTCTTTTAATATACCTCAGCAGTACAAGCTTGCATGATCAAGCTAGTTACAGGGACATGATACCCAAATGATGAGTCGCTTATAAATGATGCAGAGTATCTGTAAAAAGCGGACTAGAAATTTTACATGTACAAAAAAGGAAAAAAATGTTTGCATAAAATTTCCTCAGTATTCACATCCCACTGTAAAGGGAAGTTCAAGCATACAATCAGGATGCTAGTCCTAGGACATGCAAGGGAGTTTGCATCTAGCATGTGCAGGTATAGTCCCTCTATTCCCCCTTCAGCTTAATAAAGTTTGTTATGAAATCTCATGAGATTTCAGTTAAATCTTGTGAGATAACATTTAAAGTAAAGTGTGAACTCATCACTGATGAAGCTGATTGGCTGATTATTTTTTTTTCACCATGGAGAAGACAGTAAAGAGAGCAGCTCAGGATCACAGAATACTTACTCTGTGAGCTGAAGAAATTTTGAGGTAAAACTTGGAAATACTTTATGTTCCCCTTAGACTAAAGGTTTATTGTATTGGAAATTTACTTTTGATTACAGAGTTGATGATCTGCATGCTGTGTACGTATACAATACTATGTACCTTGCTGAAATTCTCTTTCCAATAAAAAGAATGTTAAAAATATTTTATTACATAGAAATGTTTGTGATATTTTCTTGTCAACTTTTTAAATTTATGCTGAATCATTTTCAAGTGATTCAACATATGGGTATCATGTCCATTTAAGAAGCATCAGCCACTGGCCGGGATGATTGACAAACAATGCTTGCACCCTTGGTTGAGCGAGAACAGAGAGTGGTTCTACAAGCATTTGCTTGTGCAATGATAAAGTGGGTGGCTACCTGCAGTAGGATAAATAGAGCCCTATGTCTATGTGTATATCCACTGCTTCATCACTTGTATCCTTTTTTAATTATTTATTTATACGTGCCAACAGTGTAAAAGAAAAAACACACAGTATCAAATTAAAACATATTACAGAAGTAAGACCACCTCGCAGGGTGTTAAATAAAAAAAAAACCAAAAAAAACATACCAGGCATTTTAAGGTTTCACATACCATCCCTTTCAATCTGGCAAAATACGACAAGTTAGGATCTACTACATACATTATAAACCACCGTAGTATATATACTTAAATATAAGAAAGCTTATCTAAATAGTGTAATAGAAAATAAATATATATTAAAAAAGAAAAAATAACCCTGGTCTCTTCAATACATTGTAATCAGTTACTGGCTACTGAATAATAAAAAATAAAAATAAAAAAAGCAAATCTTATAAGGTTTTCTACTTTTACACTGAAGCACTTTTTATCTTGACACAAAAAAAATATAAAAAAAAACAAACAAAGGAAAGATGGGAAAAACAAAACAAAACAACGAAAACATATCCTTCTCTCTCGCGAGCTCCGCTCCCCACCCCCCCATTATATTAATCTAGGGACAAAATTCGATCCGTCTCGCTTCTTAACGATAATATGTTATGTGTCTCTATAGTTCCTAATCCATTCTACTGGAAATTCACCCAGTATCGCTAAATCACCGAAACATTCTGAACTAAAAAATGGATGTACTATCGACTTTTGAGTGCTTTCCGTGTATGTCTTAATTATCGGAAGCCATCCTACTAAAAATTTCCTGACTTCCTTTTCTTGTGCTTCTCTAAGATGAAAGGACTCATACAATATATGCATCTGGATTTCCTTAATGAACACTGAAAATTTAGGCATTTTATTAGCTTTCCAGTTTTTCACTATCAATTGTCTGACCAACAATATAATTATATTTAGGATTTTTTTGTGTAATAATACTTCCTGACTGGCATAATTAAGGAAAAAAATACAGTCTGCATCTAGGCAGATCTTTAGTTTAAAAATATTGTTAAACCAATAAGCAACCTTCTTCCAAAATTGTCCAACCTTAGGACACTCAAAAAACATATGTAAAATGTCTGCGTTAATGAAGAGACATCGTGGACAAGAAAAAGTTTGACTAGTAGACATTTTAGACAATTTTAACGGTGTACAATAAAAATTGTTAATAAGTTTCATATGGCTCTCTTTCCAGCTCATTGGTATCCTACATTTATTAACTATTTTACAACTAACCCTAATTGTCTCTTGATCCGTCCCTGGAGTCACTAAACTCCATTTATCTTGGAGGATTTCTATCCATGCATTACTCTGCTTGGCCAGCATAATACTATACAGTATAGATATTGAAGGGGCCTTAACTCTAGCGATAGTGATACTGGGTCTTATTTCAAACCATGCGACCGCCCCGCCACCATCCCAATCCTTAGATTTGATGTAATGACAGACTTGTAGATATGGAAACAAATTGTTACTTGGGAGATCAAACTGTCTCTTTAAATTATCAAAGGAAGTTATTCCTGCACCTTCTATAAAAAATTGATATACTGTCTTTTAGTCCTTTCGCAGACCATGCTCTAAATACCTTCTGATTAATCCCTGGGGTAAACTCAGGGTTACCCATTAAGGGTAGATATTCCGAGAATGAGTAATCCTGGCCTATAATAGAACATAGATTTTGCCAGGCTTGAATTATATTTTTAACCGAGCTTAGACTTTTAATATTACTAGGCAAATCTTTGATCTGAACATGTAATAACGCTTTCACTGAAAATGGAAAAACTAAAAATGTTTCAATATCCTTAGTGGAGAACCAGCTTGTTTCAGCGAGCCAATCTAACGCAATTTTCCCCAGGGCGGCTAAATTATACAGCTTTATATTAGGTAATGCTAATCCCGCGTATTCGCGAGTTTGCATCAATTTTTCTAACGCAATTCGTGATTTATTCTTTCCCCGCCAGATAAACTGCGAAAAGCTTGAGTTTAATTTCCTCAAATCTTCTTCTTTTTTTAACATTAATGGTAAATTCTGTAATGGAAAAAGTAACCGCGGAAAGATAATTGTCTTTATAAGGCTAACTTTGGCAGATATTGAAAGCGGGAAAACAGCCCAAAGTTTCAGATCTGTAAAGATTTTCTGAAAAAGCGGTTGAAAGTTGAGATCGTACCACTTTTCTGGATTTCTATGTAATAAGATCCCTAAATATCTTAATGAGTCAACTACTTTAAATGGAGTATTAACTGTCTTCGTACAGCTTTTATCGAGTCCACATTATTTCACTTTTATTATAATTTATCTTGTATCCTGAGAAAGAACTAAAGAGATCTAAACACTCTAATACTTTAGGAATAGACTTGGGTGTATTATATAAACTTATTAAAAGATCGTCTGCATATAAAAAGATTTTAAGCGCTGTTCCACCTATAGTAATCCCTTCCAACACTTCCCTTAGCCAAATAGCCAGCGGTTCTAACGCTAGGTTGAACAGGAGGGGGGATAATGGACACCCTTGTCTAGTACCTTTTGTAAGTCTTATCCCAGGTGTTAAAGAATTGTTAATCAATAGATAAGATATAGGACTTTGATAAATATTGCGAATACACCGCACAAATTGGTTTTTAAAACCAAACTTTTCCAGCGTTTGAAATAAATAATCCCATTCAATAGAATCAAATGCTTTAACTGCATCGAGAGTTAATAGTGCCATATCATTTTTAGAATCTTTACGAGTACCTTTTTTTAAGGTCCAAATATAATCTAATAGGGTAATAATTTTCCGCATGTTTTTGGATGGGTTCCTTAAAGCCATAAATCCCGACTGATCGGGGTGTATAATTTGGTCCATGCATTTCATTAATCTAGCTGCCAATATAGAAGTCAAGATCTTATAGTCTACATTGAGGACCGAGATAGGTCTATAAGAAGCTGGATCCTCTAAATCTTTATCTTTTTTAGGTATTAATGAGATATTAGCCGCTACGAAATATTCTGACGGTGGGATACTATTGATAAAATAGTTATTATAAAGTTTTTCAAGAGAAGGTGTGATTTCTTCCACTAAAATTTTATAATATTCTGCCGGGAGGCAATCCGGACCAGCAGCTTTATTTAATTTAGTTTTCTCGATTGCATCCTCTATTTCTTTAGCTGTAATAGGTGCATTCAGATTCTCATGAAGATTTTCTGCTACTCGAGGTATTTGTATTTGTGCCCAAAACTTCTCTTGATTCTGTTTATGATTACAACAGCACGTATATAGCCCTTGGTAGTAATTAAAGAAGGTCTTGCTGATATCTGTCGATTCCGTATATCTCTTATCTTGATCTCTAATGGCTAATATAAGATTTTTCTTTTTTCTACACTTTACTAGATTTGCAAGATGTTTAGCTGAACATCCATAATATCCTTTGAAACGTAAATTCAGTTTTGTCTCCTCTTCTAAAAATTTCTGTTTCAAGAACAGATCTCTTTCCTGTCTAGCACTCCGATACCTTTCCCAGTATACACTATTTGGGTCAACTACATATTTCCTATAACTGTTTCTTACTTGTTTAGCTAATTGGGATTCTCTAGCACTGTCTTTCCGCTTCTTTTTGCACATATAAGATTTTATTTCTCCTCTTAAAAAGGCTTTAGAAGCTTCCCAGAATGTTTCAATTTTTTGAAAATATGATATGTTAAGAGTACAATAATCTTTCCATATCTGTTTTAGCCATAACTTAAATCTTATATTTTTATATAGATAGCGTGGGAAGACAATGCTTGTGTTCTTTTTTGCTGGGTTTATTAACGATTGGAATGATAGCGAGACAATCGCATGGTCCGAGACGACTATATCCCCAATAGAGGGCTCCATTTTTTGTACGGCAAGAGATTCCGAAATTAGTATGAAATCAATTCTAGAAAATGTCTTATAGGTTTTAGACTCACAGGAGTAAGTATGCAGATCAGGATTGTACAGTCTCCAGACATCAAATACTTTTAAATGATAGCAAAAAATTTTCATGTATTTAGCATGTTTGTTGTGTAGAGTAAGGTTTTTTTTTTTTGGAAAATCTGTCTATCTCCGGACATAATGAAAGGTTAAAATCACCCCCTATTACTAATTTTCCTGCTACAAATGGAAATAGTTTACTTTTAATCCTTTCCCAAAATGTTTTACAGAAAACATTTGGTGCATAAATATTACAGAGGACTAATTTTATTATGTCAAATTGAATTTGTAATAGAATTTACCGTGCCTCAGGATCTAATTCGTATTGTGTTATT
Source organism: Bombina bombina (assembly GCF_027579735.1). Taxonomy (NCBI): domain Eukaryota; kingdom Metazoa; phylum Chordata; class Amphibia; order Anura; family Bombinatoridae; genus Bombina; species Bombina bombina. Next base: position 108,885,176 of record NC_069501.1, on the reverse strand, counting down.
TGATATGATAAATTTTTATTTATAAGGATAGCAACCCCTAATTTCCTATTTCTACAAGGTGTAGCTAGTACTTCTCCTACCCACCTAGATCTCAGTTTGGGAATTTCAGTATCCTTTAAATATGTTTCCTGTAAAAAAACTATACTTGGCTTTTGAAGACCTAACTTTTTAATTATTAGTTTCCGTTTTATTGGGTTAGTAATGCCCCCCACATTCCAAGAAAGGATCTTGAGATTATCTATTTTATCAGACATATTTGTTAATGAGATGGAGATTTTACTCTATTTACTAGATCTGTTCCCATACCATCTATCTTCCCTCTTAAATGTTTAAGTACTCTGCGTTCCCTGGTTTCTATACTACCACTTCTTCACCTATTACTCTTACCCTAGGGGCGAGAGGGGGGGGTGTAGAGCGGCGAGCGGGAGGGAAAAGAAAAAAAAAAAGGGGGAAACACGCATTCCTTACAAAATAAACCAACTTAACAAGGCAATTAAAAGACTCCATCTTGAATAATAAGATACTATTTAAACATCATCTATCACTCTATAGTTTCAATATATTCTTTTACTTTAGCAGCCTCAGAGTATACAATCTTATTACCGTTTTCATTTACTATAATTTTAGCAGGGTATATCAGGCGGGCATTTATACCTTTGTTAATCAATGTTGTGCACAGGGGAGACATGGCTTTCCTTTTTTGTAGTGTCTCGTTGGAAAAATCTTGAAACAACAAAACTTTCTTATCATCAATAGTAAAAGTATTAAATTTCCTGTATAGCCTCTGTATCTCTATTTTATCTTGGAATTTCAATAATTTAAATATACATACCCTATTTCTAACTAAACCATTTTCTGTGTATCTTTTGGGTCCTATTCTGTGCGCTCTTTCGATGGATAAAGGTAAAACATGTGGGGGGAACCCTAGAGCTTTGGGTAGTGTTGAAGAAGTAAATTCAATTAAGTTGTCATATTCTGGGGTTTCAGGGATACCAAGTATCCTAATGTTATTACGTCTGGAGCGATCTTCTTGTTCCTCCAGACGTAACTCCATATTCTGAATTTGGGACTGTTGTTTGGCTAGCATATTTTCTTGCTTAGTGACTGTATCTTCTAGGTCGGATATCCTGTTTTCAGCCTCCTCCATTCTGGAGGCGAATTGTTTCACCTCCACATTGAGGGTGCTGAGTTCTATTGTAATACCATTTAGCTCCTTTTTAATTATCTCAAACTGGGGCGAGAAGATATTACTAAACTGCGTTAATAATGTCTGGTTATCATTGCCTATTACAGAGGTTTCACATAGATCAGAGCTCATATCAACCCCCTTATTTATTTATTTTTCTCTGGATTTGACAGGCATTTTGGGGGAGTGTTTGGTGATCGGCGTGCAAAATTTTTCCATAGACACTGGAAAAGTGTCAGTAGTATATAAAAAAACACAACTAATATGTGAGTGTTATCGGTTACCTGTGTATACAGGTCCCACTATTAATACTACCAAAAAAAAAAAAAAAAAAGTGAGAATATGTCGGATAATCTATATAGTGTAGTGTACTAACTTAAAAATGTAAATGCGGTGAATTTAACTTTTTTTTTTTTTTTTTTTTCCTTTTTTTTAAAAATAAATCACAATTCCTGTCCTCCCTTTACAAAAAAGTGTTTCCGGGGGGAGGTCCCTCTGGTGTTGGTGCTAAAACTTACAAACTTGCTTAGTGTTATAGTGAGGAAAAGAAAAAAGAAAAAGGAAAAAATAAAAAAATGAAGTAGAGAAAAAAGAAAAAGCAGAGAAAGAAACAAAGGGAAGAGTCTGTTTCTATCTATATTCCAGAAGGGGGCAATAGATTTTGCTAGTTAACCTCTAAATCTATGTGAGACTATAATATTTTCTGATGTCACAAATACGTTTCTTCAGGTGATTAATAAACAGAGCAAATTTTTTCTCATATTCAACACATATATATCATATAGATTCCCAGAAGCCAAAATTAGAACCAATGGAGAAAAGAATTCTGTTTCTTACATCATTATACTGTCTGGCTATAAGATCAGCTACATATACCAGCCATCCTAAACATTTAATCTTTGAATCAACAGTGAATAAATTCAATAAGGTCAACCAATACACAAAAATCTCCAGCTTCACAAAGTCCTTTTAAAGCATATTCTTCTTACTGGATTTATATAAAGAGTTTTTTTTTTTTTTTTCCTTTGTTTTTTACTTCTTCCTTAAGATTTTACACAGATGGAACACCTCCATAAGAAAAGAAAGAAATGCTGTACACTGCTTCGAATACCCTGCTGTTCTAAAAAAAAAGTTACTTTATATGTTCTCCTTTTCCTTGTTATTACTTGGGCTCATTATGTAGGAGACAGGTTATTTATCTTGACAAAGTCATATCAGAGTGTTCCAGGGGGACAAAACAACCCACAAGTTTAAAATAGTGCGAACCAGTACGTCAGGGGAATCACCTTAGCCAAATATTTTACAGTTCGTTAATGCAGTGTTTAAGAAAATCTTACCCACTCCTTGGGTAACGTTTATGGCTGAACTCCTTGCCTCTGAGTCTCACCAGCCTCTACACTCCATAAACTCCTTACAACGTGTCGGCCGAAGTCTCCAGCTCTCCAGCACGCCACAATACTAACCGGTGAGTAAAGGGTGCCAGCAACGGATCGCTCTGCGGCAGCAACACTCTGACCCTCCGGCAGCTTGGGTTGCTGTAGCAAATTCCGGCAGTATCGGACCACTTCACCCTACCAGGAGGGTGAAGGTCCTGTCGTCTGCTGTGTCGGCCCGGCAATACTTGGGAGGTAGGTGGCAGTCAGAGGGAGAAACCGCTAGTTGTCATCCGGGTCTCTCTGGTGGAGATAGACAGGTGGTTCCTAGATCTATTCCCTGCGTGCGGGTCGTAGTGTATCCACTAGTGTGGCTTCCGGAGAGCTCTGCGGTGTAATCCGCAGCGTGGTAGTTGCCCAACGAACCGATGTGGAAGCGGTCACGGGCTGATCTCGATTTGGAGCAGTGGTCACAGTTAGCTCTTGCTTGCCGCTGAAACCAGGAGCAGCGTGCAGCATGGGCTCCTCCTCCGGAAGTTACCGGAGACAGGAGGAAGACAGTAAAGAGAGCAGCTCAGGATCACAGAATACTTACTCTGTGAGCTGAAGAAATTTTGAGGTAAAACTTGGAAAGACTTTATGTTCCCCTTAGACTAAAGGTTTATTGTATTGGAAATTTACTTTTGATTACAGAGTTGATGATCTGCATGCTGTGTACGTATACAATACTATGTACCTTGCTGAAATTCTCTTTCCAATAAAAAGAATGTTAAAAATATTTTATTACATAGAAATGTTTGTGATATTTTCTTGTCAACTTTTTAAATTTATGCTGAATCATTTTCAAGTGATTCAACATATGGGTATCATGTCCATTTAAGAAGCATCAGCCACTGGCCGGGATGATTGACAAACAATGCTTGCACCCTTGGTTGAGCGAGAGCAGAGAGTGGTTCTACAAGCATTTGCTTGTGCAATGATAAAGTGGGTGGCTACCTGCAGTAGGATAAATAGAGCCCTATGTCTATGTGTATATCCACTGCTTCATCACTTGTATCCAAGTTAGACGTATACAGTATTAAAGGGACACTAAAACCAAAAATGTTCTTACATGATTCAGATAGAGAATACAATTTTAAACAACATTCCAATTCTTTAGATATCCTTTGTTGAAGAAATAGCAATGCACATGGGTGAGCCAATCATGAGGCATCGATGTGCAGCCACCAATCAGCAGCTGCTGATCCTATCTAGATATGCTTTTCAACCAAGGAAATTAAAAGAATAACGCAAATTAGAAAGTTGTTTTAAAATTGCATTCTCTATCTAAATCATGAAAGAAAAAAATTGTGTTTCATGTCCCTTTAACATTAAAGGGAAACCATTTGTGCAGATTATACTTTTTAAACAAACATTCTGAAGGATTGCTCTTTCATTACAGGTTTTAGATAACTTTCCTTTGCTTTTGTACATTCTCGCTGCCAAGACGCTGTTATTGTGTCTGGCGTTTGCTGGTGTCAAGATATACCAGAGTAGGAAAATTGAAGCACAACTAAAACTTGAGCGTGAAGCGAAACGTAAACAAGAAGCAGAAAAGGAAGAGCTAGAGAAAAAGGATGACTAAGGTAAAGTAAGGGTTTACAGTATGTATATAACAATTTAAAAGTATTTTCTTTTTGCTGGATCTTATATATATATATATATATATATATATATATATATATATATATATATATATATATATATATATATTTGTACATCGTTAAACACCCCTGGCTGGACTTTTTTCTGTGAATATTTTTGCCGGTATTTTTGTCAAATGTGCCGCAATTGTAGCAAAACTTGGGATGAACCTTCTATAGTACCTAGTTAAGCCCAGAAAAGCTCTCACTTGCTTCTTAGTTAGAGGCTGTGGCCAATTCTGTATGGCCTCCACTTTAGTTGTCTGTTGTTTTAACCATTCCTCTAACAATGGTATATACCAAGTATTTGACCTCCTCAAACAAAATAAATAGTACATTTGGCAGATTGCCAGTTAACCCAGCAGATCGTATTGCAGCAAGTGCGAACTAAACTTTTGGTAGGTGAGATTCCCAATCTGTATTATAAATGATTACATTGTCTAAGTATTCTGCAGCATAACGAACATGAGGTTTCAGAATTGTACCCATCATTCTCTGAAACATGGCAGGGGCACCATGCAAACCATAAATGTAATGGTAATTTGAGCAATAAACATTGGGGAAATAAATTACCAATTTTAGCTTATTTTTGGCTAAAATGTTAGCAGGACTTTTTATTGCATTGCTTATTCAGCACTTCACCTGCTAAGGCAAATCAATGAGCTCTGTAGTGATACAATGCAATAACTTTAGCACAAAAATACACCAGTATTGGTTACGCCATGGATTATTTACAAATGTAATAAAATGACAACAATTTAAAAGACAATTATTTATGATGAAGAACAGTTAGAAGAATACTGTTAATTGTTTTGTTTTCTTGTACAGGTATATCAACCAATATATGTATTGCTAAATGCTAAACGAAAGCCTGCTCGAAGACCTGCTGGACTTGTTGCCAATGGTGTACCAAATCACAGACATACAATGTTAAATTCTTTATTTATTTGACTTTTTATTGTAATGGTTTGTACATAAAAATAAAACTTTTTTTAATGACCTAATGTCTCAAACATGTTAAGCCGGTGATCTTTTGTAGAATAAATGTGTTTAAACTGAATCGCTCTTGTAGTTACTTTCATCTTTATTACCTTTTTATTTATAAAGCACTTATTAACAGCTCAAAACGTGGGTCTTTTTACATGTGATGCCATGGTGATTCTTTATTTAAACAAATGTTTCTTCTGCGTTTAATATAAGATGGCTAAAAAGATGAGGTTCAGCACATTTTTAAACAATAATTCATGTGATATATTTTCATTTTTAGATTAAAAGTAAAATGTCAACCATATTAGTAGATATCAGTGACATCACAATAAATATTAATCCAGTAACATAATTCAATACATTAGCCGCTATATTGAATAGCAAAAAAAATATGTACACCAAAGCTAAATCATAAAATAGAATAGGTAAAAAAAGCAATGAATATATTCTGTGTACACAATATAAAATCATAAATATTAGATCAAAACTTCCAGCTACAGTTCCCAATGAAACAACATCCAAGGTATATTGTATCAGTTATTTTAACGTCAAAAAAATAAAGACTCCCATAGTGTTACCCTGTATCAATGTGGTGCAGAAGCAACATTACACAGAACAGAGCTACGATAGTGATCAGAAGATGCCTATGGTACATGGGGTTCCACTTTTATTTAAATTCACAATTGTGTAAATGTAAAAAGTCACTCAGGGTCATAACACTCCAAAAACACGCTTTACAGCTTGCAATAGCCGTATGTTCATTAGATAGTCAGTTTGTGTCTGTATAGCAAAGAGTTCGCCCTTCCTCGTGACATCACGCTGAATCTTCAATGTATATTTCACCTTTCGGCTTTGTCAGTGTTTTATATTGTGTACACTGATAATATATTCATTGTGATTTCATTAACTGCTATATTATTGTACGTTAAACAAACCATAGATACAAGTAAACTTCCATACGGGGAAAAGGTTTTCACACCTCCTCCACTTCAATGTCACTGCTAGAATACATGAAGATATATGCCTGCCAAGGAATTTTGTAGTTTGCCAAAATGAATTAACATTATATATACCAGATGAGGATGTTATTAAATCGAGTCCACAGTAACTTAAAATTTTAGCATTTATTATAATAAACAGACTGCCCTAGATATGTGTTAGATTGTTACCTATGTACTTTTAGGCTCTTATGAAGTAATTTTTTGTTTCTGTATAGATGGTTCCACATTTATATATAGTATCTGCAGTTTTTAACAAGTATGTCACAATCTCCAAAAAAAAAAAAAAAGACAATAAGGGGGATGGAGAATGTAAGCAATGAGGAGAGGTTAACCAAACTGGGTCTGTTTTCTCTAGAAAAAAGGCGCTTAAGCAGTGACATAATTGTATATTCATGGCGCATATACAGAAATGTCAGAAGCGCTGTTTATTCAAATAAAATTGTTTGTGACAAGATGTTACAGTTTAAGGCTGGAGGAAAGGAGATTTAATCTGCAATGTAAATGGGGTTTTTTCACTGTAAGAGCAATACAATTGTGGATCTCATTACCTGAGGAGGTAGTAAATGTATACCTTCAATACTTTAAAAATGGTTTAAATACATTTCTGGCTAGAAACAAAATTGAGGGATATGATTGCTTGTGTTACATGGGTCACCTTTTTAGCTCTAGTGGAACTTTTTGTAAGTATATTACTATTTGTATTGGTTGAACTCAATGGACTTCTGTCTTTTTTTTTTTTCAACCTCATCTACTATGTTACTATGTATAATTATCAAGCCTGGATCTTTTACCAAATAATGAGTTTGATCAAAATCCTGTTAAAAAGATTGATATTTCTACAAAATTCACCATTAAAGTCAATGGGGGGGGGGGAGGGGGAGATGAACGCTGGAGCATCAGGATGTGCATTGCAGGAGCTCTTAGAGTACCTTTTTAGATTATTGCGTTTTTATCACATATTCCTGCAATAGTATTGATCTTTTTTTTTTAGAATCCTGATTTTATAGAGAGCACCTGCCAGGAGAATGTCGCTATAGTACGCCATTAAGAATACCACAACGAAATGTGTGAATAACTCGGCTAACCTCAGAGCTTATGCTGCTGCATGCCCCCCCAGTTAACTTAGAAATTCCACAGGAGGCTAGACATATATAGCGGACCTGTCTTTTTATTACATTGCAACAGGGCCACAAGTGCGTAGAAGATTTAGGAAGTTGTATGCACATTAGAAAGCCACTTTCAGAAGCTTACCTGACTTGTGGAAAAATGTTTTTGTTTACACTGTATGATAAAGGAGAAATGGTATCATGACCAGGTCTATGTACGTCTCAAGAATAAGTTGGTAGATCTGGAGAGAACCATCTTTGATTCTTCCGGTGCGTCTTGCAGGGCAGTTGATGTTCCCGGCTATCATATTGATTTGTGGCGGAAGCAACAAGATGGATCCCTGACTAGCTTGAGAGCTCTATACAGTCTAGATGGGTTTTTACAGCTCTGCAAACAGAATTGCTATTGCTTGAGTAACGGAGATTATTAGATGAGACTGACTAAAGCATCAAATCCCCAAAGGTCTGCAGAGACATTCCTAGACAGAGCGGGCTTTGATTGTTCTATTGCCATGTGCGCTGATTACACATAATGACTTTGTGAAGCGAAGTCCAGTATATGGATCTTACCTTCCATTGTTGCCAGTTACTACAGACAGGATCTGGATGGACATTCTCCTTTTGGGAAGCCTCGTCTCCAAAGGCGAAGTAGGTTGAAACATGCATTTTCAGACGACTCAGAGTAGCACATTTGTCTTTAGTTTGCTGCAATTCTAAGATGGGTTACTACCTGGTTATTTAGCCCTATTTCTCCAAATTCCTATTATTTGTGTATTACTAGGTTATAAATGAGCCTGTATCCATGTATAGCTTGAGCTGCTTCTATACTTAAATGTCATAGTATAAGACAAAAGCGCTAAATTAAAAGGGGATCCTAAGCTCTGACTTAGTTTATCTCTTCCCAAAAGATAAACAAAATAGTTACAAGTAATAGAGAAGGAGCACTAAAATAGCACGGATACCAGGATGAAAAATTAAAATATATCAATTTAATATATAATAAACATATAAAATATATGTAAACATATTTAGGGACGTCTCCCTTAAAATTTCTATCGATAAAATGCAAATATCACACATCCACTTAGAAAGTCCAAAATTATGAAGGGTAAATTGAATATAGACAAAAGTAAGTCTTAACTTTACAGGGAGTGCAGAATTATTAGGCAAGTTGTATTTTTGAGGATTCATTTTATTATTGAACAACAACCATGTTCTCAATGAACCCAAAAAACTCATTAATATCAAAGCTGAATAGTTTTGGAAGTAGTTTTTAGTTATAGCTATTTTAGGGGGATATCTGTGTGTGCAGGTGACTATTACTGTGCATAATTATTAGGCAACTTAACAAAAAACAAATATATACCCATTTCAATTATTTATTTTTACCAGTGAAACCAATATAACATCTCAACATTCACAAATATACATTTCTGACATTCAAAAACAAAACAAAAACAAATCAGTGACCAATATAGCCACCTTTCTTTGAAAGGACACTCAAAAGCCTGCCATCCATGGATTCTGTCAGTGTTTTGATCTGTTCACCATCAACATTGCGTGCAGCAGCAACCACAGCCTCCCAGACACTGTTCAGAGAGGTGTACTGTTTTCCCTCCTTGTAAATCTCACATTTGATGATGGACCACAGGTTCTCAATGGGGTTCAGATCAGGTGAACAAGGAGGCCATGTCATTAGATTTTCTTCTTTTATACCCTTTCTTGCCAGCCACGCTGTGGAGTACTTGGACGCGTGTGATGGAGCATTGTCCTGCATGAAAATCATGTTTTTCTTGAAGGATGCAGACTTCTTCCTGTACCACTGCTTGAAGAAGGTGTCTTCCAGAAACTGGCAGTAGGACTGGGAGTTGAGCTTGACTCCATCCTCAACCCGAAAAGGCCCCACAAGCTCATCTTTGATGATACCAGCCCAAACCAGTACTCCACCTCCACCTTGCTGGCGTCTGAGTCGGACTGGAGCTCTCTGCCCTTTACCAATCCAGCCACGGGCCCATCCATCTGGCCCATCAAGACTCACTCTCATTTCATCAGTCCATAAAACCTTAGAAAAATCAGTCTTGAGATATTTCTTGGCCCAGTCTTGACGTTTCAGCTTGTGTGTCTTGTTCAGTGGTGGTCATCTTTCAGCCTTTCTTACCTTGGCCATGCATCTGAGTATTGCACACCTTGTGCTTTTGGGCACTCCAGTGATGTTGCAGCTCTGAAATATGGCCAAACTGGTGGCATCTTGGCAGCTGCACGCTTGACTTTTCTCAGTTCATGGGCAGTTATTTTGCGCCTTGGTTTTTCCACACGCTTCTTGCGACCCTGTTGACTATTTTGAATGAAACGCTTGATTGTTCGATGATCACGCTTCAGAAGCTTTGCAATTTTAAGAGTGCTGCATCCCTCTGCAAGATATCTCACTATTTTTGACTTTTCTGAGCCTGTCAAGTCCTTCTTTTGACCCATTTTGCCAAAGGAAAGGAAGTTGCCTAATAATTATGCACACCTGATATAGGGCGTTGATGTCATTAGACCACACCCCTTCTCATTACAGAGATGCACATCACCTAAAAAGCTTAATTGGTAGTAGGCTTTCGAGCCTATACAGCTTGGAGTAAGACAACATGCATAAAGAGGATGATGTGGTCAAAATACTCATTTGCCTAATAATTCTGCACTCCCTGTAATGCAAAGAAGCACTGCTGATTATATCACCAAAAATCTAGCAGTATAGTGAGTGAACACCTTTATTAGGAAGGCTCTAATGGCCCTGCAGCGATCCATGTCACCTTTGGGCCTTTGAGGAATGAATATTGTGTCAGTGTGTATGCGTATCTATCAGAGAGAACAGGTAACTTACCAGCCGCTCCTTTAGGATCTAAAAAAGCTGTATGACTTACGGTTACCAGCTTCTACTGGCGTCTTCCATGTATGCCAGTCGCTTACCTGCAACTCTAATTAAATAGTGGAAGGAAACTTTGCCTTGCAGTTACCAGTTTGTACTGGCGTCCTCCGCTTGTTGCAATTCCTCAATCGGCAGTGGGCAGTCACATGTGTCCAGTGACGTCAATCTTTGCCGAGAGTACTAATCTGTTACAATGAAACATGCATCGAGCATGTAGCTGTTACAAGTTTAGAACGGCTGTTGTGTTAAAGGTTCTTTTTTCCCTCGTTCACTTTTTGAACTCCACAGGGTGATGTCAAATAGAAAAACAGGGAAATCCTCACCGTCTCGTCCGCTGGTAACTGCAAGAAATAGTTTCCTTCCACACTCCGGGCCTATATATGTTTACATCGATTTTATATGTTTATTATAAATTAATTTTGTATATAAAAATTGTCATCCTGGTACCCTTGCTATTTTAGTGCTCCTCTATTATTTGTAACTGCTTCTATACATTGCCCAAACCATGTGTGAATGACCGATAGTTGTCTATACAATCAATGTTTTCTAATTGCAGTAATTAGTGTTACATATTGGCTTTAATGAAACACGTGGTATGTTCATTTTATAATGACCCTTAGCACTTGTGTTCACTAGAGAGTCCATAGCCCACCAAAGTCCTGCCCTACTTTTCAGGAGACTGCAGTCCTATCACAGCCCTCTATCTGAAAGCTCTAGAGAGATAGAACCTCCAGATTTTTCCAGTACTTAGTTTGTCCTTGAACTTGGACCTTTCACTAAAACTGTAAGGAATATTGACAGTAAGAACTCATGTTAACAAATATATGGGTCAAATTTGGTCACTAAATGCTGATATGTCTGTGCATTATATGTTTTAATATGTAGATGTGTTGCTAGTAAATACTTTAATTTACATTTTATATAAATATATATATATATACATGTATGTGTTTATATATTTATATCTTCCTCTGACACTGCTTTCATTGCTGCTCTCACTCATGGTGGTCTTCACTTTAGCCACACACCTAGGCCAGGTGAGAGACATGGTGGCGGTGTTGGCATGTTACTCTCCCCGTCCTGCTCCTATCAGTACCTATCTCCATTTCCATCTCTCTCCTTTTCTTCCTTGCATCCATCTGTTCTCCCCCCTCTCAGAGTGTCAGTTATCTATCGCCCCCCCCTGGACCAACCTCCCAATTCCTTGACAACTTTGCTGCCTGGCTTCCTCACTCTCTCTCTACAAATACACCTACCATAATTCTGGGTGACTTCAACATCCCTATTGAAAACCCATCTGCCCCTGCTGCCTCTAAACTTCTCTCACTCACTAACTCCTTCGGCCTCTCACAATCCACCCTATTCCCTACCCACCGTGATGGCCACTCAATTGATCTGGTATTCTCCTATCTCTGCTCTCTCTCTGAAGTTGCCTGTCGACCATTTCCCATCTCAGACCACTATCTGCTCACCTTTAATCCCAATATAGATGCTAAACCTGCCCTTCGCTTATCTAAGCAAACATACTTCTCTTATATCCACTCACTCTTCAAACCCTAAAAGACTCTTCTCCATTTTCAACTCTCTCCTCTACCCACCTGCACCACCCCCATCATCTGCATTCAGTACTCAAGACCTTGCTGACAATTTTTTCAATAAAACACTTGCCATCCGAAGAAACATCCCAACACAAACCTGCAACTTCGCTCCCAGTCACCCCCTCTGCCACTCTCTGCACCCTCCTCCCAACCACTGAGAGTGAAGTGGCTTCCCTTTTGTCTTCCTCACACCTCACTACCTGCTTACTTGACCCTATTCCTTCACATCTAATTCCCCCTCTGTCTCCCACCTTCACTCCGACTCTTACTCACATATTCAACCTATCCCTTTCTACCGGCTCATTACCTGCCTTCTTCAAACATGCAAAGGTCATCCCCATCCTCAAAAAAAACCTTCCCTTGACCCTAACTCCCCTGCAAACTACTGCACCATATCACTGCTCCCACTAGCTTCAAAATTCCTTGAAAAACTAGTTTTTGATCACCTAACCCAATTCCTGTCCTCCAACTCATTGCTCGACCCCCTGAAATCTGGCTTCCGTCCCCAACACTCAACTGAGACTGCCCTCACCAAGGTTACTAACGATCTCCTTTCTGCTAAAAACAAAGGCTACTACTCTATACTCATCTTACTTAACCTCTCTGCTGCCTTTGACACCGTTGACCATCCCCTTCTGCTATGGACTCTCAGCTCTCTTGGGGTCTGTTACACTGCCCTCTTGTGGATCCACTCTTATCTCTCAAACAGATCCGTCTCCGTCTCTTTTGCTGGTGACTCCTCTCTTTTGCCACTGTTGGAGTACCTCAAGGCTCTGTCCTGGGTCCTCTACTCTTCTCTATTTACACTTCTTCACTGGGTAAACGTATCAATAGCTATGGCTTCAGCTATCATCTCTATGCTGATGATACCCAGATCTACCTTTCCACCCCTGCACTCTCTCCTGTCAATTCTCACATCAGCGACTGCTTATCTGGCATTTCCTCCTGGATGGCCTCTCACCACCTAAGAATAAACATGTCCAAGACCGAACTACTTCTAATTCCCCCCTCTAACTCTACTCCAGTTTCTAATTTTTCTATCACTGTTGGCGGCACCACTATCTCCCCATCACCCCAAGTCCGCTGCCTCGGAGTCACGCTTGACTCAAATCTGTCCTTCATTCCCCACATCCAATTGTTCTCTTCATCCTGCCGCAACCACCTACGCAATATCTCCAAAATTCATCCGTTTCTAAGTGTCGAAACTACTAAACAGCTAATCCATTCCCTGGTAATTTCCCGACTTGACTACTGTAACAACTTGATAACTGGCCTCCCTCTCTCCCCTCCAATCCATCCTAAATGCATCTGCCAGGCTAATCCACCTCTCTCAACGCTCTGTTTCTGCTGCACCTCTCTGCAAGTCCCTTCACTGGCTCCCCATTCACAACAGAGTTACATTCAAAATTCTCACCCTGACCTACAAAGCCCTCACCAATGCTGCCCCACCCTACCTGTCCTCACTTATCAACAAATATACTCCTGCCCGCCCCCTAAGATCCAACAATGACCTGCTTCTTGCGTCCTCTACCATCACCTCCTCTCATGCTAGACTACAGGACTTCTCTCGTGCAGCACCAACCCTCTGGAACACACTTCCTTGTGCTGTCAGACTTGCCCCTAACCTCTCCTCCTTTAAACGTTCCCTAAGGACCTTTCTGTTTAGGGAAGCTTATCACCCGACTTATTAACAAACTAACTTCACTTAACTAACAGTTGCCCTCTATCTCCTCACTAATATCATTCTCACCTTTGCAGTCCCCACCTCCTGTTTCCCATCCTCCTACCCATCTAGATTGTAAGTTCCCACGGGAATAAGGCCCTCAATTCCCCCTGTATTTTGTTTGTAAAGTTTTGTCTTTTATCGTATTGTTTCTCCATTGTACTGTTATCCTTGTACCCATGGGCAGCACTGCGGAATCTGTTGGCGCTTTATAAATAAAGAAGAATAATAATAATAATGTGTGTGTATATCATATACTGTATAAATATATGTATCTCTCTCTTTGCACTCTGTACTTTATGATACTACTTTACTAGGTAACGTTTTATATACTTATAGTCACAAATAATGGAGTCCCTGGTTAAATCTACGTGTTATAGGGACCTTAATATACGGATTGCTTATTCCCAAACAGTTCTTGTAGTATGCTTAGTATAAACAGTCCGGGACTGTAAGTAATAGGTGGTATTCAAGTGATCTTTAGCCTTCCCTCCTAGAGATACCTCCGCTTCTGCCTATGGAGTATATTGCTCAAGGATGTAACGGGTAGTTCCAGTACCTGTGAGGTAAGTGATCCTTCCCGGTGCCGGTTCCACTTTGTCCAAAATGATGAGTAGTAGGTAGGATGCCTCGACTCACGCCAAACTTCCACTCCAAATGAGCGATAAACCCCTCTAGAGCAGGTCCGGTTGGAGTGTCCTGTCCTGCCTACAACAAGTGAACAAGGGAAAAAAGAACCTTTAACACAATGGCCGTTCTAAACTTGTAACAGCTACACGCTCGATGCATGTTACATTGTAACAGATCAGTACTCTTCGCATAGAGTGACGTCACTGGACACACGTGACTGCCGATCGAGGAATTGCAACAAGCGGAGGACACCAGTACAAACTGGTAACTGCAAGGCAAAGTTTCCTTCCACTTCCACTATTTAATTAAAGTTGCAGGTAAGCGACTTGCATACATGGAAGACACCAGTAGAAGCTGGTAACTGTAAGTCATACAGCTTTTTTAGATCCTAAAGGAGCGGCTGGTAAGTTACCTGTTCGCTCTGATTGATACGCATACATGCTGATACAAACATTATTCCTCAAAGGCCCAAAGGTGACACTGATCGCTGCAGGGCCATTAGAGCCTTCCTCATAAAGGTGTTCACTCACTATACTGCTAGATTTTAGGTGATATAATCAGCAGTGATTCTTTGCATCAAAGTTAAGACTTTAGTCTATATTCAATTTACCCTTCATAGTTTTGGACTTTCTAAGTGGATTGTGATATTTGTATTTTATCAATAGAAATTTTAAAGGAGACTTCTCTATATATGTTTACATAGATTTTATATGTTTATTATATATTAAATTTATCTATTTTATTTCTTTCATATAGATGGCAAGAGTCCATGAGCTAGTGACGTATGGGATATGCATTCCTACCAATAGGGGGCAAAGTTAAAAATCCTATCTAGACTGTATAGAGCTCTCAATCTAGTTAGGGATCCATCTTGTTGCTTCCGGTGCAAATCAATATGATAGCCGGGAACATGTGCTCATGCGGGAAACGCGTCAGGAAACACTGACTGTGACTCTTAGCCCTACTTGGCGTGGAATTGTGTAAATAAATCACCTTTGTTCATAAACTCTCTTTGTTCCAGCTGGACCTTCTTTTTGCTCTCCTATTGTACACCATAGCGGCTGGGAATACCGCTTATTGTCCGTTGGACTATTGCTGGAACTTTATCCTCTACGAGAGGTGCCTTCCCCCCTCCCTCTTATCTATAGCCTATCATCTACAAGCTTCGCTGGTGACGCACCAGGATGTGTTTGACCAGGAACACACTCACCGCTTGCCTACGACATGGAAAAACTGAACAACTGTGCCTAGGAATATTATGTTAGCAAGATGTCTTCTATACACTCAAACACTTCAAATTTCTTAAAGGATTACTTTCTGTTATAATTTTTAAGCTAAACAACTAACATATTAAAGTTAATAAACATTAATTAAAACCTACTGACCTATATTTTCTCCAAAACGAAGTTTCATAACGTTCTAAAAGTTATATCTTTTATTCGCCGATGATGTCACATTATCCTGCCCATTATTTTCAGCACTGCGTGTTCAAAATACTTAAACCAATAACTTTGTGTTTAAAGCGCCATTTTGAAACCTAGGTATTGTAAGCGGATTGGTACAGAGCAAAGGATACCCACGGAGTGGGTTTGGAAAACAATTAAATTTGCAGACAAGATTTCTGATATGCGGTAGAGATATGTTAATGAAATGCTATTGATAAAAAGCGTATTTGGGGTAGTTAGTTAGTAACAGGCATAGAAAATATTTACTTACAGTGGCCCTTTAAACCTCATAAAATGAAAGCATTTTAGTTTTTAGCCATTAAGATTTAGTGGTTATCATTTCCGTTTTCCATAATATATGATTACATTTTTTGGCACTGTGGTTCATGAGTAAAAGCAAAGTTTGTTTAGCTACGTCCTGCATTTCGGAAATGTTATAGAACATTAAAATACGGGTTAATTCGGGGCATGGACACCTGGAGCATTAGACATAGAATTTAGAGTTTATCTTGAAAAGTTAGATTGCATAATTAAGGATCCTAAAATATGTATCATGGTGCCCTCTAAATCACAGCCCCACCAGAATCTGTTAATTTAAAACAAGTTTATCTTATAGTTATTTGAATGATATTGGGGGGGAACAAAACATTGTTGCTACACATACGTCTTGATTGTACTAACTGGTTCAACAAATTCTTTGGTTTAATTCTAAATACATGCTTTTCAACGAGAGAAGAGGTGCTTGGTCTAGGAGTCGACGCAATGTTTGGTGGCAACAGAATGTTCTTAGACAAACATTTGTAATGCAATTCACTTGACACAAGGTCTATAACATCATTTAAAATTGCCATTGAATGAGACATTTATCTTTTCATAAAGTTCACAAATGGTCCACTTTTTTGGTTACTTTTTTTAATTCTAGCCTTTCTTCTACCAACATTGCAATTATAATCTAGCACCGCAATTTTTTTTTTCTAGAGATCGTGTGCATTGCAAAATAAACCCTTTTAGGTCAAGGTGATCTAAATCTTTTAATGAGCTTTTGTCCTGAGAAAAGGTTGATAGATGTGCTGCACTTCTCTTTTTAACCTTTTTTTCCACCTTCATGTAACAAAATGTCATGCAAACATCTTGCACAAAGTTCTAAATAGTGCTGCTGCTCTAAAACTTTACAGAATAGAAAAATGCAACTTCTGCCTTGTTCTGGTAAACCAATAACATTGAGAAATAAAGTTTAAATGTATATGATCCTTAATGCTGAAATAAATATTTTTCGCCACTCCTTTTACATTAAACGTTGAAATTCAAAAACATAATTTTTGAAACTTTATTACTTGAAAGTTGAGTATGTCTTTCTGCTATTGCCTGTCCCTGCTTCGAGAAAATGCGTTCACAAGTCATTTCATTATCTCATTAAGTGTAGGAAAAATCTGTTTATTTTCCCTTCACCAAATTAGTGGATTTTCCTCTCTGTGTAGAGGTCGCATGTTCATGTATTTATCAATTTCAATAATACTTGCATCTTGTGGGTTATCCATGTCTGCTACTGTTTCATCAAAATCCTGCCAGACAGACCTGATAGGTCTGGAATCAGATGTTCCAAGGTGAGTGGACTGAAGCATGGTTGGCTGAACAGATTGAATTGTTTGTGCTTCTTCAGGCACTTTATTCTTTTCCCTTATTGCACAACACTTATTTGTGATTATTTCCTTTCTTTATCTGAAGCGCTGACCATCTTTTGTAAAACCTTAATTTTTATATCTGGGATCTAGCTGTGTTGCCTCCAGTACCACACCCAAATCACCATACTATTTGCACATTCAACTTGACACTTCCTCTGCCAGCTTTGTTATTAAAGCACCAACAATTTCACTCTCAATTTCAGATTCTTTCAATCGGAGACAGTGATTCAGTAACCCTTTGCTAAGCAATGCAATCTTTGATAAAGTGACATTTTTTTTTCCTGGTAACTTCTTCAAAACTGGACAGGATTTTAGAAGACATTAATTTTGTACCAGCCTTTATTTGTCAGTTGTTGAACTGAATCTGGGTTTAGTATCGATTGAGTGCTTTGAAGGGGCGCTTTCATTTTTGAAAACCTTTTAAACATTTCAGAAGTTGAGTTCCAACATGTTGGACAGTCATGTTTTGGAGTTAGGACAGGATAACTCATTTGCCTCTGAATACTAGTAGTTTGTCTAGAGACTGTGGACTATGCTTGAAATATTCAATATTTTACTTTAGCTTGATTTTCTCCAAGCTACTTTTGCACAACTAAGTAAAATGTGCGCAAAGCAAGGCACGTGCCACCAGTTACATATTTGTATGGCCCTGATTATATTGGCCGCGTTGTCTGTAGTGGAAGCTACAATTTTATTTTGTATATTCCATTCGTCTACAATTTTTTTAGTTCATTGGCAATGTTCTCTGCAGTGTGCTTGACACTAAATTGAAACTCCAACAGCAGATAGGATTTTAAAACACAGTCATTATCAATGAAGTGTGCAGTTGCAGAAAAATTATTTTTCATTCTTTAATAATGTCCATCCATCAGTTGTAAGACAAATGTAGGATGAGTTGTGAATATTTTTACGCACTTCCTCCAATTTCTGCTTGTATAGATTAGACAATAAGCTATTAGAGAGGGTCTTCCTACTTGGTGGCTCAGAATTGGGATTAAGCATATAAAGTAACCCTTTAAATTCTGAATTGTCAACCATGTTAATGGAATGATAATCCTATATTATTAACCATAATATTTGTTCATCTATGTTGGTGTATTTGGAAGCAAGCAATGGTTTCGCAGTAAATTCACCAATTTTGCATAGTTTTTTACTGCTAGGGTTTGTTCAGTTTGCGGTTGAACAGCTTCCTCACAAACCATAGCATTCAATGTGTCCTGTTGATTATTACCTGTAAATATATTTTGCTATTTAAAATTTGTTTCCAAAAGGAAGGGACAGTAAACAATTTTTTTTTTTAGAAATTTTGATAGCTATTAGTGTTTTCCCTAGGATCAAATACCTGGGTGCATTGCCTGTGCTGCTTTTACTAACTGCCCTGGTATTTGATCATAGGCAGTACACTGCATATATTATTTATGAATATAGAGAGGGGAGCAGAGAAGGGGCATGCTATGCGAAAAATCACATTGCTGCATCCCCTTCATCACACCATATGCGGTATATATGCAGGGGCTTATTTTAGTACAGCATAACAAGGTCTTTGTCTAGGGCAGTTGGATTTAGGGGGCAACAAATTTTAATTGTATGACATGATGCACAAATATTTAATCTATTGGTTTTATTGCAAATCAATAATTCCTGGTTGTCTAAGGCAGGTGGACGACCCCCTCCCCCATGTATTCCTGACCTCTCTTTGTGAGAAACATAATGATGTTATGAGTGAAAATTGGTCTGGATTATAAGGACAAAACATTTTCCAGTGCCTAGGGCAGCACAAAATCTAAATACACATTATATATAGATCATTGCATGTTTAGCTGCCTGACCAAGGTGTAAATACTCGTGACAGTTCTTTGTTTAATAATTGGTTCAGGTGCGTAGTTTTACCTGCAATTTAAGGCCTGCAATTACACCTGTAAGACAGCTCTGAGGAAGTGCCGTAATAGGCAGGAAACGCGTCAGCTGTGGATTCTGTGCTGTGCCCTTATGTTCTTTTTTAACTATGTTGCTAATAAAATGGACATTTTAATTTAACATGTCTTCTCATGGTTGATGTTTTTTGGATACGCTACTTTTTGTTACATTATTGGATTATTTTTATAGGGGCGGAGTGGACAGCCCCAGCATTTCTTAACATCGCAGCCAGTGCTGGGAGTACAGCGTCGGCACTTTATCAAGGACTTACGCTCTCACAGTGAGCACTAGCTACATTGCATATCCAGGATTGGCCACTCGTGACTACAAAATATCACAAGTGAGTTTGGATGGAAGAGGGGTAAGCCTTGTTGATATAAAGACAATCTTTTTGATTTACACAGTGAGGTATATGTGTTGTTAACCCCGTGATAGCCGCACATTGTGGAACTCTGGGTGAGTTGATTTCACGGAGGGGTATTTGGAACATTATATTTATGGTTATAACTTTGAAGATTACTCTGTGACAAATACAGGGGTGTTTATGGTTGTTTGCATATCTCCACGTAACGGAGCTTCAAAAGTTAAACCAAATTATACATCATATTTAAACAACCTCAAAGTGTTATATATCATGGCTGCTGCTAGTGATAAAACCAGGAGAGAAATATTTGAGAAACTTATTAAGGGCACAGCTACAGTTGTTTCTGACAAAATTGGTTTGGAAGCATTATATGCTAAAAAGGAAAAACTCACGTTAAGGAACTTAAATTGTGGTGGGACATTGAATTTCTGGAACATTATATTGATGAGATAAAAATTCCTAGAGGTTTAAGGATGAAGAAATTCCCAGCATTCTATAAAGAATTTCCAGATTTTATGCTGGATTGGAATAAAACCCTCTCAGAATGCTCACTGAATTTGATGGGCAAATTAGTTAAATTTAAGAAAGAATAAAGGAGTGACATTCTGGCTGAAATTGAACAAATTGAGGAACAACTTAAAGATTATAAGGAGAATGAAAAAATTATACCGTATCAGAAACAGAAATTAAATATCAAATTGACTGACTTTAAGTTTAAGAAATATGAGAGGGACTCCAAGGATTACAAATTAGGAATTGTTTACAACTGGAATACAGATAAAAAGAAGAAATATGTTAAAAACCAAGGGGAAAAGAATAATAATAAGAACTCATCCAAGAAAGTTACTTTCACCAGTTTCGAATGCACAACATCTGATAAAGATGACAAATCAGATTACAATTCAGCAGGTGACACTCCCAAAACTTCTACACCAAAAAGAACAGAAGAACGTAATACCACAGGTTTGGGGGCAAGGCCAAAAAACGGGGTGAACAGTGGAACGGGAGTAAAAGAAAAAGAACCAGAGATTCAAGAGATAAATGAAAGTGTGAAAGAAGCACTACCACCAAGATATCCCAGTCACAATACCCAATGGAGAAAGAAGAACACAAAAAGTTGAAAATAATAAAAGATATGAGTACTTCTGTTTGTGATGTGGACTCTGCCAATAATGGTTCACATTTGGCACATGCCTTAAATGAAAATTGTAATTTAAAAGAATTATGTGATATAGTATCACTATCACTGTGTTAACTACAGTTAGAGCCTAATCTAATGAATGGATGTAGTGCTTAACAGCCCGTAAAAGAAGTTAAAACAAGCTTATTTTACCCTGTAAATGCACGTAATGATGTAATAGAATTTTTTCATTCTATTGTTGAGAAAGATTTAATCTCTATCTGAGGAGGTGTCAAAATATAAAAATATTCACAGTAATCTAAGCAGAAAAAAAGGTTTGCTTTGAAGAAGTTAGAGAACAATTCTAACTTAGTGATTCTCAATTCTGATAAAGGAGGGTCCATTGTAGTCTTAAGTAAAGAACAGTACTTGAATTAATCTTATAGACAGTTAAATCGCATTGAGACCTATAGGAAACTTACATTTAATCCCACACTTAAATTTCAGGGAGAATTAAAACACCTCATTGATTTAGGGGAAGATACTGAGATTTTTTTTCTAAAAAGACCAGTGATTATGTTTTATTGAGCATCCAAGAATTCCAATTTTTAAATTCTTACCCAAGGTCCATAAATCATTGGTCAATCCCCCAGGGAGACCAATTATTGGATCCCTGGGGGAAAGGCTAGGACAGTGGGTAGATGCCCGATTGCAACCTATTTAAGTACAGTCCTTACCTGGTTTCTTAAAAGACACAAAACATCTTTTAACATTATTGCAAAACACTAGTTGGAATAAAGATCAGATGTTTGTCACTATAGATGTAGTTTCATTATACTCTTGCATACCGCACGCACAAGGATTACTTACTGTTAAGAATCTGCTGATTAGGTTTTCTGACTGTGGGCCAGAATTTATAGAGTACATATTAGAGGTAATCTCCTTTTTATTGGAGCACAATTATTTCATCTTTAATGGCAAATTCTTTATACAATTGAGAGGTACTGCGATGGGGGCTAAATTTGCCCCCTCATATGCTAATTTATACTTGGCAGACTCTGAGAGATTATTTATCTTTAGTGAGGATAACATCTATATTAATAATATCAAATTCTATACTAGATTTATAGATGATATTCTACTTTTTTGGGAGGGTTCTACTGATTCCTTAAAAGAGTTTATGGAATATAATAATGACAATACTGGCAACTTGCGCTTTACTTTCAGCGCCTCTGAAACAAGTATGACATATTTAGATTTATTATTAACCCATGATCAACATAATATAGTCACAGAGGTCTATAGAAAAGAAGTAAGTGGAAATACTATACTGAGGGCGGATTCATTACATCCATATCATCTAAAGAATGGCATACCGAAAGGCCAGTATATTAGGTTGAGACGCAATTGCACCCACAACTATTGAATGATATGTCTGAAAAAGTAGCTGGTTTGGATAGAAGTAACCTTTTAAAAGATAAGAGGAAAACAAACACAAGTTATGGGAACATCAATTTTATAATCACCTACAGTAGTCAATTCAGTAAAATTTGTGAAATAGTTAAAAAGATCTTCAAAAAGTATCCACACATTGTAAATTTGTATCGAGTAGAGCGGAAACTATTGGAGATAGAATAGCTAGAAACTTTACAACGAATACATACAATAAGAAAGATAGTTATTGGCTTTCCAAAAAAGCTGGGTTTTATAAATGTGGAGGAAAACCGTGTAAAAGTTGCAGTTATGCAGTAACTGGTGACACATTTACTTCAACAACGACAGGTACAATTTACGAAATCAAAAATAGTATGAATTGCAATTCAACTTATGTAATATACCTGATAACCTGCAGATGTTGTAATTTTCAATATGTTGGACTCACTTCAAGGTTTTTGAAGGATAGGATTAGAGAACATCTGCTTTCTTCTTTTTTTTTTTTTTTTATATCCAGCAGCAGGTACAGGGAAACCAAGTTACATATCATTACGCCACGCAGGGCCAAATACCATACATTATACCAGAAAAAAAAAGAAAACAGGCACAATTTAAAAATTATTAATATTAAACTAAATTTGCCATTACATTGCATCCGCACATAACGCTGGGGGGTTTTATAATTTATTATTTTTTTAAACATAGCAATCAAACATTCTAGACACAAATAGCCTAACAAAAATAAAAAAATAATACCCTCTCTTGATGGAGTAGTTATCATTCCATATACATCCAATTATTTTTTTTTCTTCCCCTCCTTTTCCCCTCTTCCCCCCTCAATTTATTTACAATCCAGCATTATAGACAGGTCAAAAAAAAAAAACTCACATTTTCATTGCACCTCACAGGGTATCCTAAAAAAAAATTAAAAAAAATAAAAATAACACATCTCCTCCCTCTCCTCCATCCCCACTCCAGTCTCCCCTCACCCAGTAAACTAAGCTACCATACCATAGTGATGTATGAAATCAGAGCCCAAACATTCGGACCTTTTTAGTCCTGATATCGAGGACCTATCTCCCTGGTTTGTACCAGCCAGGTTGAAGGGAATAAATTAAATATAACAAGTTCAATAAACGGAATAGAATTCAAATATGGCGTAAGTATACTTCTCTGAATTGGAAGTGGGTTAGCTTTAATTATAGGGAGCCAATCCAGAAGGAAGCCTCTTATCTTAGTATCGGATAGAGATTTCATATGATAGGATTCAAACAGAATCTGAGGCTGTATATCTTTCAAAAAGAATGAGAAACTCGGGGCTGAATGATCTTTCCAGCTTTTCAATATCAGGTGTCTTACCATAAGAATAATGGTATTTAAAACTTTGATCTGGGTTTTAGATCTAAGGTCCGAACCTATTAAGAAAAATATGTCTTCATCTGTAAGCTGTGTTGGGTCTTCATATAATTTGTTATACCAATACCATATCTTTTGCCATAGTTGATGAATTTTTGGGACATGACCAAAACATATGTATAATATTGGCTTTATTAAATGAACAACGTGGACATCTAAAGATTTGTGAAGGATAAAATCTAGCCATTTTTTCTGGTGATAAGTAATAGTTATTAATTAATTTTGTATGTGATTCACTCCATGACACTGAAATCTGCAATTTATCTACTGCTAGAAAACTTTGTTTTATCTTATCCTCTTCTAAAGTAGGAAAGTTTTCCCTCCAGTAGTTACTTACTTTACTTATATATAATGCCCCCTGTTTAGCCAGCATAATATCATATAATAGTGATATTGATGTAATACCTAATCCAAATCTGCGAATAATGTTCATGACATTGGACCAATCAGCCAATGTCTCAGCATCCCATTTCTGGGAAGAGACATAATGACGTATTTGAAAATAGTCATATAAGTTAGACCTTGGAAGACTAAACTTTTGAAAAACCATCTCTGAGGTCATTAGTTGAATTTGGTGAACAAAGCAAAGTCCATGTTCCGCCCAACCTCTAAATAAATCTTGGGATATACCAGGGACAAATTCCGGATTTCCAATTATTGGGAGAAATTCAGAAAACAATGGAGACACATTAAGGTCATTACAGATTTTATGCCATGCAATGATAATATTTTTTATGGATATCAGTTTAGAAATATTAAGAGGCAATTTCTTTAATGGACAATGTAGGATGACCTTTAAAGAGAATGGCCGTATAAAATATGACTCCAAATCATATGAAATAAACCAATTTAATTCGGTAATCCACTCCAATTCGATCTTGGCTAGTGATACCCAATTATATAATCTAATATCTGGTAATGCCAATCCGGCTGATGCCCGCTTTTGCATTAACTTTTTAAGAGAGATTCAAGACTTTTGCTTGCCCAAAATATATTTTGATTGCCAGCTATAGAGATCAAAAATGTCTTTATTAGATAATAATAATGGAAGGTTTTGTAACATATACAGCAACCGGGGAAAAATAATAATTTTTATCAAATTAACTCTTGCCGAGAGAGAGATTAACAATGAGGACCATATTTCCAGATAAGCTTTAATTTTCTTAAGTATAGGAACATAATTCAAATTATACAATTTTTTTGGGTTTCTATGTACCACAATACCAAGATATCTGAAAGAATCAACCAATTTAAATAGCTGATGTAATAATTTTGGTGCTGTTTCAGACAACAATAATAATTTGCTCTTACTAAAATTTATCTTATATCCAAAGAATGAGGAGAAAAAATGGAATAAGTAAAGAATTTGCGGTATATTTTGATATATGTTATCCAAAAAGACAAGTAGATCATCCGCATAAAGAAGGATTTTCAGCCTATACGTACCCATTAAGATTCCTGACAAATTGTAACGGTGAGAGGGGTGAGAGGGGGCAACCCTGCCGGGTCCCTCTCTTCAGATATATCTTAGGAGAGAGGACACCATTAATGCATAAATATGATATAGGGGTTTTATAAAGATTTCAAATAAACTCCAAAAATTGGTTCTTGAATCCAAATTTCTCTAGTGACGGTAAATAAATAATTCCAATTAATTGCATCAAATGCTTTCTCAGCATCAACCATTAGTATCGCTGCTGCCCTATATCTTTTAAACTCATCTTTATTTTGGTCCAAATTCCAAACATAATCTAACAAAGAAGTAACTTGACGCATATTCCTAAGTGAATTTCTGTTTTTCATAAATCCTGTCTGGTCTGAGTGAATAATATTCTCGAGTAGTACGGCTAATCTTGCGGAAACAATAGAGGTTAATATTTTATAGTCTGCATTAAGGATCCTTATCTTTCTTTAAGATTAAAGAAATCCGTGCTACAGAAAAATACTTTGACATTTCATTACCTGAGGATAAATAGAAATTGAACAGACTAACAAGTGGTATTTTTATTTCTTCAATTAAAATTTTATAAAATTCTATCGGCAAACCATCAGGTCCAGGGACCTTATTAACACTCGCAGACTTAATAGCTTCTACGATCTCTTCTTCACGAATAGGTTGATTTAGAACTAGAAGCTCTTCTTCCGAAATCGTAGGAATCTTAATTTTTGACCAAAACTTTGAGAAATTATCCACATCAATCTCTAGTTCTGAGTAAAGTTGTTGAAAAACCTTAAAAAATATTTTATTGATGTCATCGGGGGTTTGTATATCTTATATTTTCATCTTTAATGGGTAAAATAAGATTCTTATTTTTTCTTATTTTTACTGATTTAGCTAAATGTTTGGCAGAATTACCATATATACATCTAAATTGATTAATTTTTAATTCCTCCTGATTCGATTTATGTTTTAATAAAATATCCCTCTCCCTTCTAGCTTTACAATACTTTTCCCAATTTTGCGTAACAGAAATTGTGGCATGATCCGATATCGCAATATCGTTAATACTAGCTTCAGTTTTGCAAGTAGACAATGTTTTAGAGATAAATAATATATATCGATTCTAGAAAAAGTCTTGTGAACTTTTGATTCGCAAGTAAAATTGCGAGCATCTGGATTTTTTAGCCTCCATATTTCTACCAAACTTAACTCATCACAGAATTTTTTGAAATATTTAGCAATTTTATTGTAATGACTGATATTTTTTGTCGACAATCTATCCAATTCTGGAGAGATAGACATATTAAAATCCCCCCCTAATACTAAATTCCCCCAACAAATGGAAATAGCTTGTTTCTAAGATTATCCCAAAATTCTTTTGAAAAGATATTCGGACCGTAAACATTACAAATAATATAATTGCAACCATTAAGCTGTATCTGGAGAATAATATACCTTCCTTCTGGATCAGTCTCGCATTTTATAATATTATAATCCAAATTTTTATGGAAAATAATTGCTACCCCGGATTTCCTTTTAACTGCCGGTTTAGCAACTATGTCTCCTACCCATTTACATCTCATTTTGGAGAATTCTGGTTCTTTAAGATGTGTTTCCTGTAACATTGCAATGTCAGGTTTAAATTTTGCAAGATATTTGATAATAAGTTTGCGTTTCTTAGGGGATGTTATGCCCCCAACATTCCAAGAGAGAATATTAATCTTAGCTATGTTTACCACCATCTATTATATAGACTATTTATCTTACATATATATATATATAATATAGAAACACATGGAGGGGGGGGAGCAGCGAGGAAGGGAGAGAGCAGAGAAAAAAAAAAAACTAAATTAATCTTACAAAAAATAAAAAAGAATAAAAACACAGGGGCTGCTGCAAAGTCAAACAAGCTAAACATAATATAGCTATTCTGTGCATAGCTTTTGTAAAGAATAAAATAAATCAAACCTGACATGTCTAACGGCATGTCTACCAAGATAAACACAAAATTGCTCATAACGCTTTATACTTAAACCGTTACATGACATTACCCTTGTTTATTAGATAATATCAATAAACTCCTGAACTTCTTAGCTATTGTTTAAAAATTCTTTACTTAATAATATCAATAAACTCCTGGGCTTCTTGAGCATTATTTAAGGATTTTTTCATGTCCTTATCTTCAATGATAATTCTGGCAGGATAGACTAGCCATGCTTTGAAGCCTTTATCTACAATTTTTTTACAGTAAGGTATCATTAATTTCCTTTTGGTGGAGGTTTCCAGGGAAAAATCTTGAAAGAGTAGTAATCTGTTGTTATCAAATATAAAAGACTCAGTTTTTCTATAGAGTTTCAAGAGTTCTACTTTATCTTGAAATCATAACAATTTAAAGATACACATTCTGCCTCTATCTCACTGCCCCAAACTAGGGTTTCTAGCCCCAATTCTGTGCGCTCTTTCAACTGCAAGTGGAAGCTGCTGCAGGGGGAAACCTAAAGCCTGGGGGAGCAACAGAGAGGTAACCTTTAACAGGTCCTCATACTGGGCAGATTCTGGAAGACCTACAATTCTAATGTTATTACGTCTGGAGCGATCTTCCAGATCCTCCAGACGTAATTGTAAATTAGAGATTTTAGCCTCCTGCGATCGTACTATGTTCTCTTGAGAATTAGCTAGGTCCTCAAGATCTGAAATTCTATTTTCGGCCTCACTTAATCTAGCAGAAAATTGTTTAACTTCATTTGACAGGGACGTGATCTCCGTTGATATATTATTAAGCTCTTTTTAAATAATGTCAAACGAAGGGGTAAACAAGGCTGTCATTTGTGCTAATAAGGATTGAGTATCCAGAATAGGGGGAGCCATATCTATTGCTGATTCAAGAGAAATCTCTGTGTTCTTATTCCTCCTATCCTTGGCTTTTACAGGCATTATAGGGGAGTTTTGTGTTGCCTGTGTAATACATTTTTCCATGGGCTTAATGTGTACTCAATCTATAAAATTATAAAAAAAAATAAAGAACAAAAAAAGTGTAAATAGTGTAACCAAAGTAAATTCAAGTAAACGTCACGTGAAATCAATAGGGCTTATTAGATGCCTAGTGCAGAAATAACCCTAATCAAGGTGAAATGTGGGGACAGAAAGTCCCTTATCTCAAAAAATTTCTTTTTTTTATATCTTTTTACTATATCTTTTTTTTCCTTTTTTTTGGATGGTGTTTATAAATATATGTACATATACACACTCACATGCACCTTTATTTATATATATATATATATATATATATAAGTGAAGAAAAAAGAAAGTCCGGAGGCGGTATCCACGGTATAATAAAAAGTAAAACTTTATTCGAAAAGTTTAAAAACAGTGGTATCCAGTAAAAGTGCAATGTTAGACAGTGTGCCCAGTCTAACGCGTTTCAGCCGTTCAGGCCGTACTCATAGACTGCTATATATGTACAATTACAAGTGTGAATGAATAGTGATTCTTAGAAATGTAATGTGCTCAGAGACCAATTTTCAATATATATGAAGTATTTTACACACAGACAAAAACATATAATAATCCCAAGTTAACTTTTAGCAGTTAAATACTGAGTACTATTCTGATTCAATATAGTGTATACACTCCCTTTTTTTTTATATCAAGCTTACACCTGTATAGGCCTAGTACTTGTTTAGAGACCAATAGAACTAATCACTGACCAGTAGGCCTCTTAAAAATACTAACTGAAAACCATTACAAAAAGAGCACAAAGTTCCCAAACGTAGATCCTCCTGTCTTCTTTTTACTTTACTCTTCGAAATGTTTTTCCTGTATAGGCATTAACAGTACCATGAGCATAATATAGACATATTTGCCCCAGGAAACAGCAATAAGGTCCCCAGAAAAGGGCAGAAATAGAGGAGAATCTTTTAGCTGGTGTACATGGGTCCTGCTTATAATTATGCCAGCATATCCGCCTGCGGCAAGTCAGCTTTTTTTTTTTTTAATATAACCAGCAAGCAAAATGAAAAGTTAGCTGTTATACAAAGCAGTTTATCCACAGCGGACTAAATACAATGGTACCTGTATGGTCAAACAGTCCCTGTGGGACCCTCGTAGCAGTCCTCCCAATGATCAAGGAATGCTCCACTTCTCTGGTCCAGAACAAACTTCAGGCTACTCACCAGACTCTTGAGAAAATTGCCAGTAAAGTTCTTCTAACCTTGGAGTTTATATCAATATACGGGCACCGTTCCTTACAGCAGCCTCGCTTGCCTCAGGATTCGTCACACTTCGGAAGAGGGCTCCACGGCCCCTGGGTGTTCCCACTTCCCACCAGGCTCCGGGTGAGGTGCTTCGCCGCGAGGAGGAGGCACTACCAACAGATCCCTCCGCCAGATAGCAGCCCCAACCTACCAGTGGCAATTGCAGACACAAACCTGGATAGCCCCCAGGGATCTCCACCGATTCCACGGCTCCACGGCACCAAACCAGGTTGGTCACTGAGTCCTCTTTATTTGTTTGTTTGTTGGTGGGTGTTATCTTGATGTATCCTCCCTCGGCGTAAGATGTGGTTCCTTCCACTGGGCACCAACGGCCATAGGGGACTTCCGCTGCTAAGGCTCAGACGTAGCCTAATGCTCCCGGACAACCTAGAACCAGGCTAGGTAAACAGGTAATAGCAGCTGGGCACACTTTCAGGGTTCAATGGCTGGAGACCAGCTAGGAGCTGAGAAACATGTCTGTCAGCCCGCCCACATCGGAAGCCAGAGAACATCTGCTTTCATTAGAAGCAGATGTTCCTAAGACCCAAGTAGCACAACATTTTGCCAAACATGCTGGTTTTGCAACTTTCTTCAGGTTTCAAGGTATTGATCAAGTAATGCCCAATCCTAGAGGTGGAGATAGATATCTGACTCTAAGTAAAAAAGAAGTCTTCTGGATCTATACTCTTAGAACAGGACACCCCACAGGTATAAATGCAATTAGTGATGTGAAGTTATTTATAGATAGGAGTTAATGTTCAATTTATTATGACTGGCAGTAAGTTCATTTACTTACTATAATGGGATATCCTAATACATTTTAAGATTTAATGATAGTGAGACAGTAACATTAAATTAGAATGACATATAATTAAAAAGTCATTATTATTAAATTATTATTATTAAAGTCATATTATTTTTTACTTGGTTTATTTTTGTCATTTCCTGATGTGTAAAGTTACTAATATAATAGAGGTTACATCTTTTTTCCTTGTAACTAATATAAGACCAACGACTAAAACTATGGATATCAATAACATATATAATTGTCATTCCAATTTTGGGTAGAATTGTACATATATTTTTTTCATGTTTTTTATTGAGTGGTGTAATTTTTAGGTCAATGTATTTACTATTCAAGGTTTTTTTGTTTGTAGTGTAATTACACATTATATAGATCATTGCATGTTTAGCTGCCTGACCAAGGTGTAAATACTCGTGACAGTTCTTTGTCTCATAATTGATTCAGGTACGTGGTTTTACCTGCAATTTAAGGCCTGCAATTACACCTGTAAGACAGCTCTGAGGAAGTGCCACAATAGGCAGGAAACGCGTCAGCTGTGGATTCTGTGCTGTGCCCTTATGTTCTTTTTTAACTATGTTGCTAATAAAATGGACATTTTAATTTAACATGTCTTCTCCTGGTTGAAGTTTTTTGGATACGCTACTTTTTGTTACATTATTGGATTATTTTTATAGGGGCGGAGTGGACAGCCCCAGCATTTCTTAACATCACAGCCAGTGCTGGGAGTACAGCGTAGGCACTTTATCAAGGACTTACGCTTTCACAGTGAGCACTAGCTACATTGCATATCCAGGATTGGCGCTCGTGACTACAAAATATCACAAGTGAGTTAGGATGGAAGAGGGGTAAGCCTTGTTGATATAAAGACAATCTTTTTGATTTACACAGTGAGGTATATGTGTTGTTAACCCCGTGATAGCCGCACATTGTGGAACGCTGGGTGAGTTGATTTCAAGGAGGGGTATTTGGAACATTATATTTATGGTTAAAACTTTGAAGATTACTCTGTGACAAATAC
Source organism: Bombina bombina (assembly GCF_027579735.1). Taxonomy (NCBI): domain Eukaryota; kingdom Metazoa; phylum Chordata; class Amphibia; order Anura; family Bombinatoridae; genus Bombina; species Bombina bombina. The sequence continues at coordinate 108,854,084 of NC_069501.1, read as the reverse complement.
AGGGGTGTTTATGGTTGTTTGCATATCTCCACGTAACGGAGCTTCAAAAGTTAAACCAAATTATACATCATATTTAAACAACCTCAAAGTGTTATATATCATGGCTGCTGCTAGTGATAAAACCAGGAGAGAAGTATTTGAGAAACTTATTAAGGGCACAGCTACAGTTGTTTCTGACAAAATTGGTTTGGAAGCATTATATGCTAAAAAGGGACAAACCAACGTTAAGGAACTTAAATTGTGGTGGGACATTGAATTTCTGGAACATTATATTGATGAGATAAAAATTCCTAGAGGTTTAAGGATGAAGAAATTCCCAGCATTCTATAAAGAATTTCCAGATTTTATGCTTGATTGGAATAAAACCCTCTCAGAATGCTCACTGAATTTGATGGGCAAATTAGTTAAATTTAAGAAAGAACAAAGGAGTGACATTCTGGCTGAAATTGAACAAATTGAGGAACAACTTAAAGATTATAAGGAGAATGAAAAAATTATACCGTATCAGAAACAGCTAGATGAAACACTGGAGAAATTAAATATCGAATTGTCTGACTTTAAGTTTAAGAAATATGAGAGGGACTCCAAGGATTACAAATTAGGAATTGTTTACAACTGGAATACAGATAACAAGAAGAAATATGTTAAAAACCAAGGGGAAAAGAATAATAATAAGAACTCATCCAAGAAAGTTACTTTCACCAGTTTCGAAAGCACAACATCTGATAAAGATGACAAATCAGATTACAATTCAGCAGGTGACACTCTCAAAACTTCTACACCAAAAAGAACAGAAGAACGTAATACCACAGGTTTGGGGGCAAGGCCAAAAAACGGGGTGAACAGTGGAACGGGAGTAAAAGAAAAAGAACCAGAGATTCAAGAGATAAATGAAAGTGTGAAAGAAGCACTACCACCAAGATATCCCAGTCACAATACCCAATGGAGAAAGAAGAACACAAAAAGTTGAAAATAATAAAAGATATGAGTACTTCTGTTTGTGATGTGGACTCTGCCAATAATGGTTCACATTTGGCACATGCCTTAAATGAAAATTGTAATTTAAAAGAATTATGTGATATAGTATCACTATCACTGTGTTAACTACAGTTAGAGCCTAATCTAATGAATGGATGTAGTGCTCAACAGCCCGTAAAAGAAGTAAAAACAAGCTTATTTTACCCTGTAAATGCACGTAATGATGTAATAGAATTTTTTCATTCTATTGTTGAGAAAGATTTAATCTCTTTATCTGAGAAGGTGTCAAAATATAAAAATATTCACAGTAATCTAAGCAGAAAAGAAAGGTTTGCTTTGAAGAAGTTAGAGAACAATTCTAACTTAGTGATTCTCAATTCTGATAAAGGAGGGTCCATTGTAGTCTTAAGTAAAGAACAGTACTTGAATGAATCTTATAGACAGTTAAATCACATTGAGACCTATAGGAAACTTACATTTAATCCCACACTTAAATTTCAGGGAGAATTAAAACACCTCATTGATTTAGGGGAAGATACTGAGATTTTTTTCTAAAAAGACCAGTGATTATGTTTTATTGAGCATCCAAGAATTCCAATTTTTAAATTCTTACCCAAGGTCCATAAATTATTGGTCAATCCCCCAGGGAGACCAATTATTGGATCCCTGGGGGAAAGGCTAGGACATTGGGTAGATGCCCGATTGCAACCTATTTAAGTGCAGTCCTTACCTGGTTTCTTCAAAGACACAAAACATCTTTTAACATTATTGCAAAACACTAGTTGGAATAAAGATCAGATGTTTGTCACTATAGATGTAGTTTCATTATACTCTTGCATACCGCATGCACAAGGATTACTTGCTGTTAAGAATCTGCTGATTAGGTTTTCTGACTGTGGGCCAGAATTTATATTACATATTAGAGGTAATCTCCTTTTTATTGGAGCACAATTATTTCATCTTTAATGGTGAATTCTTTATACAATTGAAAGGTACTGCGATGGGGGCTAAATTTGCCCCCTCATATGCTAATTTATACTTGGCAGACTCTGAGAGATTATTTATCTTTAGTGAGGATAACATCTATATTAATAATATCAAATTCTATACTAGATTTATAGATGATATTCTACTTTTTTGGGAGGGTTCTACTGATTCCTTAAAAGAGTTTATGGAATATAATAATGACAATACTGGCAACTTGCGCTTTACTTTCAGTACCTCTGAAACAAGTATGACATATTTAGATTTATTATTAACCCACAATCAACATAATATAGTCAAAGAGGTCTATATAAAAGAAGTGAAAATACTATACTGAGGGCGGATTCATTAAATCCATACAATCTAAAGAATGGCATACCGAAAAGCCAGTATATTAGGTTGAGACGCAATTGCACCAACTTAGAATCATATTGGAAACATGCTAATGATTTAACTGTATGTTTAATAGATAGGGGGTATGACCCACAACTATTGAATGATATGTCTGAAAAAGTAGCTGCTTTTGATAGAAGTAACCTTGTAAAAGATAAGAGGAAAACAAACACAAGTTATGGGAACATCAATTTATAATCACCTACAGTAGTCAATTCAGTAAAATTTATGAAATAGTTAAAAAGATCTTTAAAAAGTATCCACACATTGTAAATTTGTATCGAGTAGAGCGGAAACTATTGGAGATAGAATAGCTAGAAACTTTGCAACGAATACATACAATAAGAAAGATAGTAATTCGCTTTCCAAAAAAGCTGGGTTTTATAAATGTGGAGGAAAACCGTGTAAAAGTTGCAGTTATGCAGTAACTGGTGACACATTTACTTCAACAACGACAGGTACAATTTACGAAATCAAAAATAGTATGAATTGCAATTCAACTTATGTAATATACCTGAAAACCTGCAGATGTTGTAATTTTCAACATGTTGGACTCACTTCAAGGTTTTTGAAGGATAGGATTATAGAACATCTGCTTTCTTTTTTTTCTTTTTTTTTATATCCAGCAGCGGGTACAGGGAAACCAAGTTACATATCATTGCGCCACGCAGGGCCAAATACCATGCATTATACCAGAAAAAATAAAGAAAAAACAGGCACAATTAAAAAATTATTAATATTAAACTAAATTTGCCATTACATTGCATCAATAGTGTAACTGCACATACCGTTGGGGGGTTTTATAAAAAAAAAAAAAATTTTAAACATAGCAATCAAACATTCTAGACACAAATAGCCTAACAAAAATAAAAAATAATACCCTCTCTTGATGGAGTAGTTATCATTCCATATACATCCCATTATTATTTTTTCTTCCCCTCCTTTTCCCCTCTTCCCCCCTCAATTTATTTACAATCCAGCATTATCAGGTCAAAAAAAAAAAAAAAGAAAATAACACATCTCCTCCCTCTCCTCCATCCCCACCCCAGTCTCCCATCACCCAGTAAAGTAAGCTACCATACCATAGTGATGTATGAAATCAGAGCCCAAACTTTCGGACCTTTTTAGTCCTGATATCGAGGACCTATCTCCCTGGTTTGTACCAGCCAGGTTGAAAGGAATAAATTAAATATAACAAGTTCAATAAACGGAATATAATTAAAATATGGCGTAAGTATACTTCTCTGAATTGGAAGTGTGTTAGCTTTAATTATAGGGAGCCAATCCAGAAGGAAGCCTCTTATCTTAGTATTGGATAGAGATTTCATATGATAGGATTCAAACAGAATCTGATGCTGTATATCTTTCAAAAAGAACGAGAAACTCTGGGCTGAATGATCTTTCCAGCTTTTCAATATCAGGTGTCTTACCATAAGAATAATGGTATTTAAAACTTTGACCTGGGTTTTAGATCTAAGGTCCGAACCTATTAAGAAAAATATGTCTTCAGCTGTAAGATGTGTCGGGTCTTCATATAATTTGTTATACCAATACCATATCTTTTGCCATAGTTGATGAATTTTTCGGAAATGACCAAAACATATGTATAATATTGGCTTTATTAAATGAACAACGTGGACATATAAAGATTTGTGAAGGATAAAATCTAGCCATTTTTTCTGGTGATAAGTAATAGTTATTAATTAATTTTGTATGTGATTCACTCCATGACACTGAAATCTGCAATTTATCTACTGCTAGAAAACTTTGTTTTATCTTATCCTCTTCTAAAGTAGGAAAGTATTCCCTCCAGTAGTTACCTACTTTACTTATATATAACATATATAATGCCCCCTGTTTAGCCAGCATAATATCATATAATAGTGATATTGATGTAATACCTAATCCAAATCTGCGAATAATGTTCATGACATTGGACCAATCAGCCAATGTCTCAGCATCCCATTTCTGGGAAGAGACATAATGTCGTATTTGAAAATAGGCATATAAGTTAGACCTTGGAAGACTAAACTTTTGAAAAACCATCTCTGAGTTCATTAGTTGATTTGCCGAAAAAATTTGGTGAACAAAGCAAAGTCTATGTTCCGCCCAACCTCTAAATACATCTTGGGATATACCAGGGACAAATTCCGGATTACCAATTATTGGGAGAAATTCAGAAAACAATGGAGACACATTAAGGTCATTACAGATTTTATGCCATGCAATGATAATATTTTTTATGGATATCAGTTTAGAAATATTAAGAGGCAATTTCTTTAATGGACAATGTAGGATGACCTTTAAAGAGAATGGCCGTATAAAATATGACTCCAAATCATATGAAATAAACCAATTTAATTTGGTAATCCACTATCTGGTAATGCCAATCCGGCTGATGCACGCTTTTGCATTAACCTTTTAAGAGAGATTCGAGACACTTGCTTGCCCCAAATATATTTTGATTGCCAGCAAAAGAGATAAAGAAAATGTCTTTATTAGATAATAATAATGGAAGGTTTTGTAACATATACAGCAACCGGGGGAAAATAATAATTTTTATCAAATTAACTCTTGCCGAGTTTAACAATGAGGACCATATTTCCAGATCAGCTTTAATTTTCTTAAGTATCGGAACATAATTCCTATTATACCATTTTTTGGGGTTTCTATGTACCACAATACCAAGATATATGAAAGAATCAGCCAATTTAAATGGCTGATGTAATAATTTTGGTGCTGTTTCAGACAACAATAATAATTTGCTCTTACTAAAATTTATCTTATATCCAAAGAATGAGGAGAAAAAATGAAATAAATAAAGAATTTGCGGTATATTTTGATATATGTTATCCAAAAAGACAAGTAGATCATCCGCATAAAGAAGGATTTTCAGCCTATACGTACCCATTAAGATTCCTGACAAATTGTCCCTCAGTAGAATGGCAAATGGTTCGAGTGCCAAATTGAAAAGTAACGGTGAGAGGGGGCAACCCTGCAGGGTCCCTCTCTTCAGATATATCTTAGGAGAGAGGACACAATTAATGCCTAAATATGATATAGGGGTTTTATAAAGATTTCAAATAAACTCTTTTAAACTCATCTTTATTTCGGTCCAAATTCCAAACATAATCTAACAAAGAAGTAACTTGACGAATATTCCTAAGTGAATTTCTGTTTTTCATAAGTGCTGTCTGGTCTGAGTGAATAATATTCTCGAGTAGTACGGCTAATCTTGCGGAAACAATAGAGTTTAATATTTTATAGTCTGCATTAAGGATCCTTATCTTTCTTTAAGATTAAAGAAATCCGTGCTACAGAAAAATACTTTGACATTTCATTACCTGAGGAGAAATAGAAATTGAACAGACTAACAAGTGGTATTGTTATTTCTTCAATTAAAATTTTATAAAATTCTATCGGCAAACCATCAGGTCCAGGGGCCTTATTATCACTCGCAGACTTAATAGCTTCTACAATCTCTTCTTCACAAATAGGTTGATTTAGAACTCGATGCTCTTCTTCCGAAATCGTAGGAATCTTAATTTTTGACCAAAACTTCGAGAAATTATCCACATCAATCTCTAGTTCTGAGTAAAGTTGTTGAAAAACCTTTAAAAATATTTTATTTTTTATGTTTGGCAGAATTACCATATATACCTCTAAATTGATGATTAATTTTTAATTCCTCCTGATTCGATTTATGTTTTAATAAAATATCCCTCTCCCTTCTAGCTATACAATACTTTTCCCAATTTTGCGTAACAGAAATTGTGGCATGATCCGATATCGCAATATCGTTAATACTAGCTTCAGTTTTGCAAGTGGCCAATGTTTTAGAGATAAATAATATATCGATTCTAGAAAAAGTCTTGTGAACTTTTGATTCGCAAGTAAAATTGCGAGCATCTGGATTTTTTAGCCTCCATATATCTACCAAACTTAACTCATAACAGAATTTTTTGAAATATTTAGCAATTTTATTGTAATGACTGATATTTTTTGTCGACAATCTATCCAATTCTGGAGAGATAGACATATTAAAATCCCCCCCAATACTAAATTCCCCCCAACAAATGGAAATAGCTTGTTTCTAAGATTATCCCAAAAATTTTTTGAAAAGATATTCGGACCGTAAACATTACAAATAATATAATTACAACCATTAAGCTGTATCTGGAGAATAATATACCTTCCTTCTGGATCAGTCTCGCATTTTATAATATTATAATCCAAATTTTTATGGAAAATAATTGCTACCCCGGATTTCCTTTTAACTGCTGGTGTAGCAACTATGTCTCCTACCCATTTACATCTCATTTTGGAGAATTCTGGTTCTTTAAGATGTTTCCTGTAACATTGCAATGTCAGGTTTAATTTTTGCAAGATTTATTGATAATAAGTTTGCGTTTCTTAGGGGATGTTATGCCCCCAACATTCCAAGAGAGAATATTAATCTTAGCTATGTTTACCACCATCTATTATATAGACTATTTATCTTACATATATATATATATAATATAGAAACACATGGAGGGGGGGGAGCAGCGAGGAAGGGAGAGAGCAGAGAAAAAAACAAAAACTAAATTAATCTTACAAAAAATAAAAAAGAATAAAAACACAGGGGCTGCTGCAAAGTCAAACAAGTTAAACATAATATAACTATTCTGTGCATAGCTTTTGTAAAGAATAAAATAAATCAAACCTGACATGTCTAACGGCATGTCTACCAAGATAAACACAAAATTGCTCATAACGCTTTATACTTAAACCGTTACATGACATTACCTTTGTTTATTAGATAATTTCAATAAACTCCAGAACTTCTTAGCTATTGTTTAAAAAATCTTTACTTAATAATATCAATAAACTCCTGGGCTTCTTGAGCATTATTTAAGGATTTTTTCATGTCCTTATCTTCAATGATAATTCTGGCAGGATAGACTAGCCATGCTTTGAAGCCTTTATCTACAATTTTTTTACAGTAAGGTATCATTAATTTCCTTTTGGTGGAGGTTTCCAGGGAAAAATCTTGAAAGAGTAGTAATCTGTTGTTATCAAATATAAAAGACTCAGTTTTTCTATAGAGTTTCAAGAGTTCTACTTTATCTTGAAATCGTAACAATTTAAAGATACACATTCTGCCTCTATCTCACTGCCCCAAACTAGGGTTTCTAGCCCCAATCCTATGCGCTCTTTCAACTGCAAGTGGAAGCTGCTGCGGTTGGGACCCAAAGCCTGGGGGAGCAACAGAGAGGTAACCTTTAACAGGTCCTCATACTGGGCAGATTCTGGAAGACCTACAATTCTAATGTTATTACGTCTGGAGCGATCTTCCAGATCCTCCAGACGTAATTGTAAATTAGAGATTTTAGCCTCCTGTGATCGTACTATGTTCTCTTGAGAATAAGCTAGGTCCTCCAGATCTGAAATTCTATTTTCGGCCTCACTTAATCTAGCAGAAAATTGTTTAACTTCATTTGACAGGGACGTGATCTCTGTTGATATATTATTAAGCTCTTTTTTAATAATGTCAAACTGAGTGGGTAAACAAGGCTGTCATTTGTGCTAATAAGGATTGAGTATCCAGAATAGGGGGAGCCATATCTATTGCTGATTCAAGAGAAATCTCTGTATTCTTATTCCTCCTATCCTTGGCTTTTACAGGCATTATAGGGGAGTTTTGTGTTGCCTGTGTAATACATTTTTTCCCTGGGCTTAATGTGTACTCAGTCTATAAAATTATAAAAAAAATAAAGAACAAAAATAACAAAAAAATGTGTAAATAGTGTAACCAAAGTAAATTCAAGTAAACTTCATGTGAAATCAATAGGGCTTATTAGATGCCTAGTGCAGAAATAACCTTAATCAAGGTGAAATGTGGGGACAGAAAGTCCCTTATCTCAAAAATTTTCTTTTTATATCTTTTTTTTTTCTTCCTTTTTTTTTTTTTTGATGGTGTTTATAAATATATGTACATATACACACTCACATGCACCTGTGTATATATATATATATATATATATATATATATATACACACACAAGTGAAGAAAAAAGAAAGTCTGGAGGCGGTATCCACGGTATAATAAAAAGTAAAACTTTATTCGAAAAGTTTAAAAACAGTGGTATCCAGTAAAAGGGCAATGTTAGACAGTGTGCCCAGTCTAACGCGTTTCAGCCGTTCAGGCCGTACTCATAGACTGCTATATATGTACAATTACAAGTGTGAATAGTGATTCTTAGAAATATAATGTGCTCAGAGCCCAATTTTCAATATATATGAAGTATTTTACACAGACAAAAACATATAATAATCCCAAGTTAACTTTTAGCAGTTAAAAACTGAGTACTATTCTGATTCAATATAGTGTATACACTCCCTTTTTTATATCAAGCTTACACCTGTATAGGCCTAGTACTTGTTTAGAGACCAATAGAACTAATTACTGACCAGTAGGCCTCTTAAAAATACTAACTGAGAACCATTACAAAAAGAGAACAAAGTTCTCAAGCGTAGATCCTCCTGTCTTCTTTTTACTTTACTCTTCGAATTGTTTTTCCTGTATAGGCATTAACAGTACCATGAGCATAATATAGACATATTTGCCCCAGGAAACAGCAATAACGTCCCCAGAAAAGGGCAGAAAAAGAGGAGAACCTTTTAGCTGGTGTACATGGGTCCTGCTTATAATTATGCCAGCATATCCGCCTGCTGCAAATCAGCTTTTTTTTTTTTAATATATAACCAGCAAGCAAAATGAAAAGTTAGCTGTTATACGAAGCAGTTTATCCGCAGCTGACTTAATACAATGGTACCTGTATGGTCAAACAGTCCCTGCGGGACCCTTGTAACAATCCTCCCAATTATCAAGGAATGCTACACTTCTCTAGTCCAGAACAAACTTCAGGCTACTCACCAGACTCTTGAGAAAATTGCCAGTAAAGTTCTTCTAACCTTGGAGTTTATATCAATATACGGGCACCGTTCCTTACAGCAGCCTCGCTTGCCTCAGGATTCGTCACACTTCGGAAGAGGGCTCCACGGCCCCTGGGTGTTCCCACTTCCCACCAGGCTCCGGGTGAGGTGCTTCGCCGCGAGGAGGAGGCACTACCAACAGATCCCTCCGCCAGATAGCAGCCCCAACCTACCAGCGGCAATAGCAGACACAAACCTGGATAGCCCCCAGGGATCTCCACCAATTCCACGGCTCCACGGCACCAAACCAGGTTGGTCACTGAGTCTTCTTTATTTGTTTGTTTGTTGGTGGGTGTTATCTTGATGTATCCTCCATCGGCGTAAGATGTGGTTCCTTCCACTCGGCACCAACGGCCATAGGGGACTTCCGCTGCTAAGGCTCAGACGTAGCCTAATGCTCCCGGACAACCTAGAACCAGGCTAGGTAAACGGGTAATAGCAGCTGGGCACACTTTCAGGGTTCAATGGATGGAGACCAGCTAGGAGCTGAGAAACATGTCTGTCAGCCCGCCCACACCGGAAGCCAGAGAACATCTGCTTTCATTAGAAGCAGATGTTCCTAAGACCCAAGTAGCACAACATTTTGCCAAACATGCTGGTTTTGCAACTTTCTTCAGGTTTCAAGGTATTGATCAAGTAATGCCCAATCCTAGAGGTGGAGATAGATATCTGACTCTAAGTAAAAAAGAAGACTTCTGGATCTATACTCTTAGAACAGGACACCCCATAGGTATAAATACAATTAGTGATGTGAAGTTATTTATAGATAGGAGTTAATGTTCAATTTATTATGACTGGCAGTAAGTTCATTTACTTACTATAATGGGATATCCTAATACATTTTAAGATTTAATGATAGTGAGACAGTAACATTAAATTAGAATGACATATAATTAAAAGTCACATTTATATTATTTTTTACTTTTTTTTTTTTTTTTTGTCATTTCCTGATGTGTAAAGTTACTAATATAATAGAGGTTACATCTTTTTTCCTTGTAACTAATATAAGACCAACAACTAAAACTATGGATATCAAAAACATATATAATTGTCATTCCAATTTTGGGTAGAATTGTACATATATTTTTTCATGTTTTTTATTGAGTGGTGTAATTTTTAGGTCGATGTATTTACTATTCAAGGTTTTTTTGTTTGTAGTGTAATTACACATTATACAGATCATTGCATGTTTAGCTGCCTGACCAAGGTGTAAATACTCGTGACAGTTCTTTGTCTCATAATTGATTCAGGTGCGTGGTTTTACCTGCAATTTAAGGCCTGCAATTACACCTGTAAGACAGCTCTGAGGAAGTGCCATAATAGGCAGGAAACGCGTCAGCTGTAGATTCTGTGCTGTGCCCTTATGTTCTTTTTTAACTATGTTGCTAATAAAATGGACATTTTAAATTAACATATCTTCTCCTGGTTGATGTTTTTGGATACACTACTTTTTGTTACATCAAAAGCTAAATATGCCCATATATAAACACACATATTGTCACCAATTGGCTGGAAAATGTTTCTGTAGAGAACATTGTTACCTGTATTATCGGTATCCTCATTTTCTAAAGCTGTCGGCTTTGATTGAAATTAATTGTTGGATGTTTTAGTCACAAATGCCTTCGAAGAGCCCTTGTTTTTAGACATTGACAGCACAGATGAGCATATTTTGCATGTTACGTTATCGGGCACTGTCCTAATAAAGTATTCCCACTCTATATTTCTTAAAGTCATCTGTTTAATTATAATATAAAACTGTTACTGAACAAAAACAACTTATAAGCTGCATAAACTAGTGACTGTGATGTTTTACTCAACCCTGATTCACATAGTAAGTGCTCTTGAGTACTGAATCATTGAACAGAGGTTCTCAACAGTGTGCGCTTCTCAATTCCCTCCCTCACTCTTTTTCCAGCTGCCAGCACTAAAAGTTCCCTCCACTCAGTCTGACTCCACCTCCTATCCTTATAAGTTATTGAATCACTGACTCCAAGATAAGTCACCGGCAGCTCTCCAAGTCCCAGGTAAGGTAAAAGCACAAGCTACAGAGTTACAGACAGCATATGATTAGTATGAGGTGTGGGAATATGAAACTGTAGTGTGTGTGGTATGTGTGACTCTGTAATATTAATCTTTTAAAAAGGTATCCATATAACATGAACAAATATGTGTGTTTATATATGGGCATATTTAGCTTTTGATGTAACAAAAAGTAGCGTATCCAAAAACATCAACCAGGAGAAGATATGTTAATTTAAAATGTCCATTTTATTAGCAACATAGTTAAAAAAGAACATAAGGGCACAGCACAGAATCTACAGCTGACGCGTTTCCTGCCTATTATGGCACTTCCTCAGAGCTGTCTTACAGGTGTAATTGCAGGCCTTAAATTGCAGGTAAAACCACGCACCTGAATCAATTATGAGACAAAGAACTGTCACGAGTATTTACACCTTGGTCAGGCAGCTAAACATGCAATGATCTGTATAATGTGTAATTACACTACAAACAAAAAAACCTTGAATGCTGTATAATGATTCAATCAGACTTCTCCAAGGCAGCTCTTTTCTGAGTGAGACACACACACAGTTCAGTGTACATGTGCCCAGCTCATATTACAAATCATGAGCTGTGCTTCCTAGCCCCCTCCTTCACTCATTCCAAAGGGAGGGGTTTTGGTAATGAATCAAATCAGAATCACTTTCATGGTTCGATTCATTCGGACTTTTATTCGGACTTTGTAGTGAGTTGAGTCACTGATTTGAATCAGTGACTCACTAGCCATGCCTATTCTGTAGAACAAATATGTAAGGCTGCAACCTGGTCTTTTATGCATACATTCTACAAGTTTTAGCATTTTTTTTTTGCCTTAGCAGATGCAGCATTTGGCAGGAAAGTCCTTGAGGCGTTGGTTCCTAGTAAATAGGTGTCTGCCTTACTTTTGTCCCACCCACAGCTTGGGTATTAGTTCCCTAGAGTAAGGACTTGTGGACTCTAGCTACCATTAGAAAGAAAACAAAATGTATTCTTACCTCATAAATTCCTTTTTTCTTGGTAGTGAGAGTCCACCAACCCAAAAATATTTTTATTTTTTTTGTGTGGATTCTTCCATTCATGAATACTTACAGAACTTGGCATCTCCACTTGGGCTAAAGGGTTCTTCTTTAAAAGTGGCAATTCATCTTTTTGTTTGCGCCAATTTAAGTCTATTGCAGAAAAAAAAAATATGCAAGAATGGTATATTTAATATGTAAAAAAAACAATTTTTTTTTCTAACGGTTGCTAGAACAAACTATTTTTTTTATATATAAATCTTTATTTAGTACCAACAATGTGTACAGCATACAAAAAAAGAAAAAAAAGTAAAGGAATAAGTACATCAATTAGACGCCACACAGGCGCATAGAAAAGAAAAAAGCATAGGAGTATACATCATATTCATTTTCATTTAACCCCTTAATGACCGAGGACATACAGGGTACGTCCTCTAAAAAAAAGACAGTTAACGCCTGAGGATGTACCCTGCACGTCCTCGGGTCTGGAAAGTTGCTGGAAGCGATCCTGCTTGCTTCCAGTCACTTTCCGGTTATTGCAGTGATGCCTCGATATCGAGGCATCCTGCAATAACCCTGTATGGGCATCCGATGCAGAGAGAGCCACTCTGTGTCCCTCTCTGCACTGGACATCGATGGGCAATATCGTTGGTGGGTGGGAGGCGGGTTGGCGGCCATCGATGGGCCGTGTGATGTGTGGAGGGGGGTGAGATTGGGGCGGGTCCGACGGGGGTGCGCACGGACAAGCGCGCATGCACGGGGGTGGCGGGCGGGCACGGGGCGGGAGCGGGTGGGAACCGCTACACTACAGAAAGATTTAAAGTTAATAAGTGGCAGAAAAGGGGGGATTTACAATTTAAAAACAATCTAAGGGATCTGGGAGGGGTAGGGGAAGCTACAGTACAGAATAGGGCAAAAAAATAAAAAAAGCTAATTTTATTTCTAAACTGGGTACTGGCAGACAGCTGCCAGTACCCAAGATGGCGCCCATTAAGGTAGAGGGGGATGGTTAGAGAGCTGTTTGGTGGGGGATCAGTGAGGTTGAGGGCTAAGGGGGATCCTAAACAGCAGCATATGTAAATATGCTTTAAAAAACACCCAAATATACATTTTATTTTAGTACTGGCAGACTTTCTGCCAGTACTTAAGATGGCGGGGACAATTGTGGGGTGGGGGAGGTAAGAGAGCTGTTTGGGAGGGATCAGGGGGTCTGATGTTTCAGGTGGGAGGCTGATCTCTACACTAAAGCTAAAATTAACCCTGCAAGCTCCCTACAAGCTACCTAATTAACCCCTTCACTGCTAGCCATAATACACGTGTGATGCGCAGCAGCATTTAGCAGCCTTCTAATTACCAAAAAGCAAGCCAAAGCCATATATCTTTGCTATTTCTGAACAAAGGGGATCCCAGAGAAGCATTTACAACCATTTGTGCCATAATTGCACAAGCTGTTTGTAAATAATTTCAGTGAGAAATCAAAAGTTTGTGAAAAAGGGAACGTTTTTTTTTTAATTTGATCGCATTTGGCGGTGAAATGGTGGCATTAAATATACCAAAATGGGCCTAGATCAATACTTTGGGTTGTTTACTACACTAAAGCTAAAATGACCCCAAAAAGCTCTCTACATGCTCCCTAATTAACCCCTTCACTGCTAGGCATAATACATGTGTGTGATTTTTTTGTATTTGATAGCATTTGGCGGTGAAATGGTGGCATGAAATATACCAAAATGGGCCTAGATCAATACTTTGGGATGTCTTCTAAAAAAAAAATATATATACATGTCAATGGATATTCAAAAGAAAGATATCAGTGTTCCAATGTAACTAGCGCTAATTTTGAAAAAAAAAGTTGTTTGGAAATAGCAAAGTGCTACTTGTATTTATGGCCCTATAACTTACAAAAAAAGCAAAGAACATGTAAACATTGGGTATTTCTAAACTCAGGACAAAATTTAGAAACTATTTAGCATGGGGTTTTTTTGGTGGTTGTAGATGTGTAACAGATTTGGGGGGTCAAAGTTAGAAAAAGTGTGTTTTTTTCCATTTTTTACTCATATTTTATCATTTTCTTTATAGTAAATTATAAGATATGAAAAAATAATGGTATCTTTCGAAAGTCCATTTAATGGCGAGAAAAACGGTATATAATAGGTGCAGGTACAGTAAATGAGTAAGAGGAAAATTACAGCTAAACACAAACACCGCAAAAATGTAAAAATAGCCTTGGTCCCAAACGGACAGAAAATGGAAAAGTGCTGTGGTCATTAAGGGGTTAAAGGGCCATAATACCCAAATGTTTAAACACTTGAAAGTGATGCAGTATGGCTGTAAAAAGCTGACTAGAAAATATCACCTGAACATCTCTATGTAAAAAAGAAAGATATTTTACCTCAAAAGTTTCTCACTAGCCACATACCATTGTAAAGGACTTCTAAGCAGCAAATCAGTATGTCTGTCCCGGGACAGCGGAAGGAGCAAGCATTCGCGCATATCATATTATTTCCCTATTCAGTGTAAGGAAGTTTACAATGAAATCTCATGAGAGTTAAGTGAAATCTCATGAGATCACAGTAAAAGAGTTCATGACCTCAGCACTGCTTATGCTGATTGGCTACTGTTCATTTTTTTTTTTTTTTTACCTGCAGCTGGGCTGCAGTTGAGTATAACTTTTTACACCGAACTTACTCTGCTGAGCTGAGGAAAATGTAAGGTAAAATATTTTCCTTTTTTACATAGAGCTGATCAGGTGATATTTTCCTGTCAGCTTTTTACAGTTATACTGCATCAGTTTCAAGTAATTTAGCATATGAGTATTATGTCACTTTAATCTATAATATCCCAGATGGGGATATAAAGGCGAGCTGTCAGGATAAAAAGGGGCTGGTGGTTTAGTTCAAGGCAATATAAAATTAATATTAATAACAAAATCAAATACCGTATCCCACTTTTACAGTGTGATCACAACAATTAATGTCCATGTGTTAAAATCACAGCCGGTTGTTTCTTGACAGGGCAGCTCCTCTTGGTCCCAGAGAGCAGGGATGTCACTGTTACAAAATCCAAAAATAGAAAGAGGGCGCCAAATAGCGTGATAACGTTTTCTTCAATGTAAGAAATGTTTAACAGAAAATGCGCTTACCAGAAGTAGTTGCACTGTACTCTGACCAGTGCAAAATCGCCTGCTGGCACTTTATTCAGTGGCCAGTACACTGTACAATCATAGACTTTCTCAGGATATCCCTTTCTTTTTTGTGAATTGGCTCTGTGAGTACCTTCAGCTGTAGAAAATAAAGAGAAGGCTCCATATAGCGTAATATTATCTTTTCAAGGCAATGGAGTTAACAGGTAATACGCTTACCAAAGGTTGTTGCACTATGCTATGACCAGTGCAGTCTCGCCACCTAGCACTTTAACAGCGGCTAGTACACTGTGTGATAGTGAGTCCTCTCAGGATCTTTCTGTTGTCTTTCGTAAACGGCTCTACAAAGAGCACCTTCAGCTGTAGCCGTGCAATTTTAATTAGTAAATGAGAATCTGTTAGCTGTTGTAACTTAACAGAACTGGATTAAAAAGTGGTGAACAACTTCCATAGATGAATAAAAATAGCTTTAATGACGCGTTTCTCAACCAACAAAGGGTCGTTTCATCAGATACAAAGCAGATGGATTTCATTATAAATTGCAACATTATATACACATTTGGCTAATTAAAAAACGGAAGTTGTCACTAAAAACTAACCAATAGATACATCTAAAAGACTACAGCTTAGATATCAACATAGAACCCCCAGCTGTTACAATTAAAACCATATTGAACAAGTGAAATGTCAATGTCAAAAAATATGAGATACATGTCATAATGAGAAAAATCGGCTAATATAAAACTGTGTATTTACATTCATTGCGTGCTGCAAAAAAAATTTGTTTGTGAATACAACAAATTCAAATCTCTGAGGCGCAAAAGATTCCGAAAGATCCTATTAAACATATATATAAACATATTTCAGTTTTCAATATATTCAAAAATATAAATATCTTTCTAATGTCTGCATGTCATATGGAAATATTATTCATTCGAATCTAGAGAGGTGTATGAATGTCTAATTCTATTTGTAGTATATATGTCAAAGATAAAAAAGCCGCTATCAAAAAGGCTATCAGAAACTAGTGATCACCACTATTATGTGCTGCAAGGAATTTTTGTATTATGCATGAAATAAATTTGATCTGCAAAGCACAAAACCGCATTGAAGAACTCTTTTTACATATGGATTAAAAATTGACTTGTTAGTGTTGTATTTTATATATATATATATATATATATATATATATATATATATATATATATATATATATATATATATATATATATCACTTTTATTATTAGTATAAAAGTGAGATTTTGTAACTCATCTATAAATGTTATAAAGTTTTGGTCTATCTATATATGTTTAGTGTATTTCTAATATCTGTCCTTAAAAAATATTTTTATATATATATATATATATATATATATATATATACTTTCATAATGTAGTCCTTCTTTATTTATTCTATATTGTTCCAGTGTTTGTAAGGAGTTTATTTGCAACTACAGTAAAGATTCAAAGTAATATGTCAGTGGTGTTATGTATCTAGATTGTATTGGCAATATGATATCTAATATATTATGTATTGTTATCCCTATGTGGTGTATTAATGTGTGTATGTGTGTGTGTGCATGTGTAGATCTGTATGTACAATAACTATTCACTGTATTGTGAATATATGTATGTGTGAGAATGTGTGTCTGTGTATATAGTATATAGTGTGTTTGAAATGAAATTCAAAATTCATCCCCTTTTTTAGGGTTAGGCCCTCATATGAGAATCGAAAGCCCACAGATAAGGGCAGGAAAAAGACCCCACATGCCAGAAAGCGAGGCTCTAGAGGCAGAGCCCTTGCCGCTGAGGAAAAGGAATTATCCAGATTAGACCAAGGCATTTATAATTTATCAACATATGAATTGTCCATCCCTGAGAAAAGAGTACTGAAACAAGGTCTATCTTTTTGCCCTCCAAATATACCTAAAATGTTTGATATTTTTGTAGATCTAAACAACTTCATTCGCAAACTAACACTACATAAATATTTTTCGAACTAAAAACAAACAAAATAGAAAGTTCTCAAACACAACTAATATTAACTGATACAATGCCATCAAACAAAGACACAGTTTGTTTATTTGCAGAAACGGATGACCTTACTACACACCTGTTTGAAGAATTTTTACATACTGATGTTAAAAATAAATCAAATCTCAATCCAACTAATGTAGGAAGAGAATATATCGATCTATTCTAGAATATGGTTCTGGAGTATTTCGATAAGATATTACGTGCAAAAAACGTAAGAAAAATTATTCTATCATAAGCCATCAGAAAGCCATTTACAGCTTACAAAATAATTTGAACATCATCATCCGTGACGCCGATAAAGGCGGCGGGATCATCATCCAAGAT
Organism: Bombina bombina; assembly: GCF_027579735.1. Classification (NCBI taxonomy): domain Eukaryota; kingdom Metazoa; phylum Chordata; class Amphibia; order Anura; family Bombinatoridae; genus Bombina; species Bombina bombina. The sequence continues at coordinate 108,836,195 of NC_069501.1, read as the reverse complement.
CTTGAGGACTATATCAAAGAGGCCAACAGGATTTTGGATGATAAAAACTATTATAAAATCTTACACAAAGATCCAACTACCAATTTTTTACAATCATACATAGAACTTATAGACAAAGGATTCTCTTTAAGAATTCTCAATAAAAATGAAAAAGATTTTCTAAGAATACAAAACCCTAGCATCGCCCATTATTATCACCAAAAATTCACAAAAATAAAACAAATCCACCAGGACGTCCGATTATTGCTGGAATAGGTAACTTGACATATAATCTATAATATTATGTAGACCAATACCTCCAAAAATATGTGATCACATTATCATCATACATCAAAGATAGCGCACACTTATTACAACAACTAAACAATATAAATATCATAGATCAAAAATTACTATGGATTACATGCGACGTCAGCTCGCTGTATTCAAATATTTCGCACAAATTAGGTTTACAGGCTATTGCACATTTCCTTCAAAAAGATATATATTTACCGAGTATACAATGCGATTTCATTTTGGAAAGTATTGCTTTTATTCTCCAACACAACTATTTTTTATATCAAGACAATTTTTACTTGCAGATCAAAGGCACGGCCATGGGGACCAGGTTTGCCCCAAGTTTCGCCAACCTATTTATGGGTCTTTTTGAAGAAAGATATATTTACTCTGCAAACTTGGGAGCGAACCTGATCTTCTATGGCCGTTACATGGACGACCTGATCTTTTTATGGGAAGGTGACAAAATTTCAGCTAATAACTTCATTAATCATTTAAATAGTAATAACATGGGCATTCAATTCACAGCCAATATCCAAACACGAAATATTTAATATTTAGATCTTGTATTAAGCCTCGAGAACAACAATATTACATCAAATACTTTTTTTAAGGATGTTGATAGTAATAGTTTTCTTAATTACAACAGCAATCATCATAGAAATTGGATACGTAATATTCCCTATAGTTTCTATTGGCTAGTGGGTGTTGACATCCAGTCTATCAGTTATATGGGCGGGCGTTCCAAGCGCACACCATGATAGGTGTATCGGGGGGGGTTTGAATCGTGACATCTTATTGGCCGTTGGTGCCGTTGTTAACACATATGGCCCAGTTAATATTTCTATATTTTTTTTTTTTTTTTTAAAAGCTTTATTGAATGTCCAGCATAAACAGAAATAACCAACAATCTTTGGCAAATAAACAAGAGTTGCATATTTAACATTGAGTTAAGTTACAGTCAAGTAAACAGTGCGTTAACAGTATTTTCAACATTGCTCTTGGTTCAAATATCTGGTACATTGTTCTCATCTTTCAGTGTATTATTATACATTATAGTTTTAAGCGTATCAGTCTTTTCAGAGTTATAATTAAGCTTGGGTATTAAGTCATACCCAGAATGTAAACAGTATCGGAAGGAAGAAAGGAGGAAGATGAAGGGGGGAAGAAGAGAGAGAGAAAAAAAAAAAAAAAGGGGGGGGGGAGGGGAGAGGAAGGAAGAGATGGGGAGGGAGGGAATCATGAATGTGCGGGAGCGAGTGAGGGATATGGGCAGGAGCAGGGTTCACCCTTGTAGGTAAGCTATTCCCATCACCTAATGTGACATATATATTACATTATTAGTTCTCATAAGTTCTTTCATCTAGGATGTGTTCTCTATAGCGAGTCAGGTTATGCATCTCCAGGGTCTGCAACAGCGTATCAATTAGAATATTAGTCTCTATTTTGATCTGTTATATGCTTTTGCCTTCCCATATCATGACCATGTGTTCATGAAGGGCTATTTTCCCAGATCTAAGGTAGTGATACCTTTCCAAACCCAGCAGATCTCTAACTCCATGTTTCCATTCATTTAAGCTTGGCACTGTTACTGATTTCCAATACTTTGGAATTAGGCCCTTAGCGCAGTTCAGCAGCAAAAGAAATAAAGCACGTTTCGCCTCTAGCACCATCTTAGGCATGGCATGGTAGACCAGGTATTGTGGGTTTGGGGGCAAGATCATTTGCAAGAGTCGGCTGCACTCTCGGAAGACCGCCTCCCAAAATACACCTATTCGTGGACATGTCCACCATATGTGCATGATTGATCCCTGTTCTCCACAGCCCCTCCAACACTCTCCATTTGTCTGTGGGTAGATCTTATGCAGCCTTTGTGGGGTCAGGTACCATCGGCTTAAAAATTTAAAATACATCTCTTGTAGTTTCATAGAAACCGATGCTTTCTTAGCTTTATTGAAGATCTGTAACCAGTCTGTTGGGGTGATATTTAAGTCAAGATCCTTTTGCCATGCCTCTGTATAAGAGGGCAGTGTCTCTTCATCGCCTGTTGACAGTAATTTGTACAGGCGTGAAACCAGATGGCCCGGTGGTTGAGCCATTGTACATATTGATTCAAAGGGCGTTCTCTCTCTTGTGAAAGCAGCCATATCACTTTGTCCATTAACGTAGTGATGAAACTGTGCTACTCTGAACCAGGAGGAGAATAGCCATTGATCCCATTCCTGCAGGCTCTCTTGGGCCTTGATCTTCCCGTCACAGAAAGCATTAGAAACCGCCGCTTCTGCTAACGTATATTTACGTCTCGGGGCATGTGTTCTGTATGCTAAAGCGTTGTCTGGGTTTTCATAAACCGGGGTTACGGGCGATGGTTTGGTAGAGATATATTTATCTTGCTTAACCAGAGAATCCCACACACAAAAAACGTCTTCCAATAGTGGGTATTGATGGATCAATGAGATCCGGTTCTCTGTCGAGACCCACGCAAGGGTGCCTACGTTGCCTCTTTGTAAGATCTCGCAGTCAAGGTCGATCCATGCCTTGTCCGGTTTGTTATGACACCAGTGGGCCAGTCTTTGTACATTTATCGCTTTAAAGTACATTTTCAGCAGGGGAACTCCAGCTCCCCCTCTGTCTCTAGGCAGATACATTGTTTTTTTCCTGATTCTCGGCCGTATGCCATTCCATATATATGCCTCCATTTCCGATTGGATCTGGTGGATAAGAGGTATTGCCGATAAAAGAGGTACCGCCTGCATTATATACAAAGCTCTAGGCAAAACATTCATTTTGATCGCATGGATTCGGCCCATCCATGAGATGGACTTGTTTTTCCATTTCGTCAGGTCCTCTTTCACTGCATCTCTGAGCAATTTGTAATTTATGTCGACAATGTCGGAGACCACTGGTGTCAGGATGATCCCGAGATATCTCAAACGATGTTTTGTCACACTAAGTGGGCAGAGCGTGCATGTCTCCTTGAAAGTATCAACTGGTATGGAGATATTAATAATCTCGGACTTGGTCAGATTAAGCAGAAAGTCTGAGACTTTTCCAAATTCCGCGAACTCTGCCAATAGTGCTGACAATGAGGCAGACGTATCAGATAACATCACAAGGACGTCGTCCGCGTACATGGCTAACTTGTGCTCTTTTTGCCCGACCACTAATCCCAAGATATTAGGATTGTTGCGGATTTTGCAAGCTAGCGTCTCCATCACTATTGCGAATAGTAGAGGAGACAGGGGACACCCCTGTCTCGTCCCATTGGTGATCTTAAAGGATTTAGAGAACATCCCATTGACTCGCACCTTAGCACTCGGTGATGAGTATAACGAGAAAATTGTGCGTATAATGCCGTTACCAAAACCCAGTTTAGCCAAGGCATGTCTCATAAATGACCAATTGACCCGGTCAAATGCTTTTTCAGCGTCCGTTGACACAAGGGCCAACGGAGCTGAGTTGTTATGGGCGAAGGATATCAGTTGTATTACCCTAAGGATATTGTCCCGGGCTTCTCTGCCCGGAACAAACCCCACTTGGTCCGTGTGGACCAATTGTGGTAAGAGCTTAGAAATGCGATTAGCGATAACCTTCGCCAGGATTTTAATGTCCGAGTTAAGGAGCGAGATTGGCCTGTAGCTACTAGGCTGGGTCTCAGGTTTTCCTGGTTTATGTATGACTGTGAGGTGCGCTTCAAGCATAGAGTCGGGCAGTGAGGTCCCTTCTGACAGCTTATTGAATATCTTCAGTAAGCGTGGAGCTAGTTTGTCTGAGAATGCTTTGTAGTAGCGCATGCCAAAGCCATCTGGGCCGGGGCTTTTACCTCCCGGCAGGAGCTTGATCGCTGATTGGATCTCTTTGATCGTGAATGGTGCCTCAAGCTTAGATGCCTCTGCCTGTGTCAGCCCAGGCATCTCTATTCCATTTAAGTAGTCTAGTATGGCTCTCTCCTGGGGATCCCCAAGAGTTTGATCCCGCTCCTCTTGGACTGTAGGATGCAGATTATATAGGGTTTCATAAAAGCTTCCAAAGGTGTCAGCAATAGCCGACCCTTCTTGGTGTTTGTTACCAGAGCAGTCAGTTATCTCATATACATATGTTTTCAGTCTTTGGCGTGCTAGTGCTCGCGCTAGGAGTTTGCCTGCTTTGTTACTTTGTTCGAAGTAATACTGTCGGAGCTTAAGGGCTTTAGATTGCTGTTCAGCCTGTATATGGGTCAAAAGAGCTGCCCTGGCTTCAGCAAGGTCCTCCTGCAATGCACAGTCTGCAGGTCGTGCTTTATGTGCAGTTTCAGCTTGCTCAACTTTTTGAAGAAGGATGTTATATCGGTGTCTATGTTCCCTTCGAAGGATCGAAGTGTGTCTAATCAAGACGCCTCTTATGACACACTTATGTGCCTCCCATACCAAATTATCATCTAGGTCACCTTCTGAGTTAATGCAGAAGTATTCTTCAATGGCGCAGTTTAACTTCTGCTTTAATAATGGGTCATCCAGCAAGGCCTCATCGAGGCGCCATACAAACGGGGTGACAGGCATTTCCGGCCATTCGATGGTGCATCTCACAGGAGCATGGTCAGACCAGGTGATCTGCCCTATATTGCTGCTGGTGGTAATAGATAATCCTGCTGGATCTGTGAGAATATAATCAATTCTCGTGTATTTCCTGTGTGGATGAGAATAGAATGAGTAATTCTTGGTAGATGGGTGCATTGTACGCCATATATCGTGGAGGACCAGGTCCCTCATGCATTTAGTTATTTGTTTCACAATTTTGTGCTTAGTACTTGATAGACCGTCTGAAGTATCTAGTGTAGGACAGAATGAAACGTTAAAGTCTCCACCTAGGAAGACAATCCCCTTCTGGTTTTCCAGGATATTATTTGTTAGCTTTTTAAAAAAGACATCCTGTGCCACATTAGGTAAGTAGGCGTTAACAAATGTTACATGTTTTCCATATAGCGTCCCAATTAGCATCAGAAACCTACCCTCAGGGTCTTTTATTGTCTGCTCCATCCGAAAAGGTACCCTAGTCCCGAATAGTATTCCCACCCCGTTTTTTTTAGATGGGCCAGATGCAAAGTGTGCTACTGGGAATTTTTGATTATACCATTTCGGTTCTTTAAATTTAGAGAAGTGCGTCTCCTGAACATACACAACGTCCCCGCCCATCCTCTGAAGGTCCCTAGTGACAATTGACCGCTTCCCAGGGCTGTTAAGTCCTTTGACATTGATTGTAATAAGGTCTATGGTAAGATTTCCGGGACCTCTCATTGTATCAAGCGAGCACTCTAGGGCCACCTAGTTCGGCTAATAAGGCAAGTGGGTGTGGAGGGGAGAGGCGTTGATCAGGGGGTGGTAGGGGGGGGAGAGGGTAATAGAATGAAGGAGAGGGAAGAGAAAGAGAAAAAAAAAAAAAAAAAAAGGGGGGCGAGGATAAGGGGGAGGGGAGAAGTCAAGTAAAGACGGGAAAGGTGGGCAAGCTAAATAGAAGATTGGGTGTGGTCAGTGTGGGATATAGGCAGTAGGTAAGGTTCAGAGGGGTAGGTATGTGGGTGGGGTGAAGACAAATATCCCTATCTCAGGCAGGGAGGAAGAAAGAACAGAAATAGTTCGAAATAAGAATAAAGTAAAGAGTGTAGAGTGAATCTCTACTAACAAGTAATACAAATCAAAGGGGGTAGTAACCCTTATACTCTCAGCAATTGGTTTATACTTAAGAATTCTATATTTTGTAGGTAAACACGACAAACAATAAACAAAACATATCTTCAGCTTTACTTATCGAGTCAGGGACATATTCCTTATAAAGTCCTGTCCATAGCCTAACTATAGTATCTAAGGTGCGCTATTAGGGATCCTATACACTTTCTAGTGGGCTGGGCATCTCAGTTCCCTTTTGGTCTCACACACCTATCCCTTTCTTCTCATACCTAGTGTCAGTACTCTATATCTCTATTGGGATCTATTTATAATCAGTGCTATGTTATAAAATATATGAGACTACCTAGTCGCTTGCGCATGAAATCTGTCTGAGGGGCGAATGACCTCGTGTGGGGAAGTTTCTGCAATCCATATAACCTCAGATATGCCTCAGGTTATGCTATACTCGGCTATGTCTCCCTCTCCTTTACTCCCTCTTTCATTCTCACCTTTCCCATTCTAGTTATTAATGATGGGGGGCTAAGGTGATCATAGAGCTTTTTAAATAGTAATTACATGAGGAGACTGTGTGATTTAAAAGATCGGTTGTCTGAGTTGCATAGGGTGGCGCAGTATTTCGCACCGTCAAACCAAAGATAATAAGAGCATGTAATGGAGCATATGAAAAATAAAACAATTAACATAGGTCAAGGCTGTGGGTAAAAATGTACTGGTCCCAGACTCGATTCTATGACATAAAATGGTGAGCACAACTAACTGGTATGCTCCTAAATCTATTGATAACAATAAACATTTAAACAGTGCAGTAACATGTGCAAAATCAGTGATATCATTCTTTCTATTGTATTTTCTATATGGTAAGTGGTTAATGCTTGTTCACAGGTAGTCCACACATTTGCATTACAGCTAGAGGGAGTTCATGCAAAATTTCCAAGGGGGTGCTGTGACATATCGGTATAACTGTGGTTAAATATAGTCCCATAGGTCTGTGATCTTAAGCATGGCATACATAAATCAAAAAAGAATTGAAGTGTCCCAGACAATAACATTTATAATAACCACTATAGCCATGTGTAGGCCGCCAGTTGCTCTGCTGTTCCTGGGTGCTGGCTTTGTACATTTAATATGGAGCATGTGACATGTTATAACTTTATCATTATCAGGCTAACTATGTGCATTCAAGATAAATTATATACTTAGCTGCTAGACATGAAGATCCATGTCTTGAGTGAAGCATCTATCCTTTATAATGTACTGCAGCCTCAACATATTCACTTATGCCTACACAGTCCATTATTCCAGTGGGAGAGTAAGATGTCTAAGGCAGTCTTCTGTTTTGTGGGACTCTCTCTTCCATGTGAATTCCTCCTTCTTGTGCAGGTTCTGCTGCAGGGTGTAGAGGCCTTATTTGTGTTCCAAGTGCCTGGTTAAAAGCAGGTAGGTCAGATATTGTGCGATAAGTGGCTGTGACTCCATCCTTAGTGGCAATGAGACATGTTGGGAAACCCCATCTATATGGGATCCTTTGCTCCTTAAGTTGCAGTGTCAGAAAGCGCATCTCCCTCCGTTTTTGAAGGGTTGCAGGGCACAAATCTGTATAGACCTGTATCTCTGTTCCCTCGTAAGATAGTGGCTGTCTATTTCTGGCGTGGCGGAGTATTTCCTCCCTGTCTCTATATGACAGGAGCTTGACTATAATATCCCTGGGGGGTGCTCTCGCTGGCGGCTTAGGTCGCAAGGCCCTGTGGGCTCTCTCCACATGAATATCCCCTTCTTCAGGGTTATTTTTGATGTATTTAAACAGCTTCTGAATGTACTCATTGATTTCATTCGGGGTCACAGTCTCAGGAACTCCTCTCAGTCTCAAGTTATTCCGTCGACTCCTGTTCTCTAAATCTTCAATCCTTTCAGTTAGATTTTGAACAGTCATGTCTTGTGATTGAATACAATTAGTGTTATGCTGTACATCAGCACACAGCGCCTCTTGTGACTCCTCTGCTAGTGTAACACGATGATCTATAGTGGCAATGTCTTTTTTAAGGGCCCCAAACATATTTTTCATTTCCATAATGGCCTCCTTTATATCTTTTTTAGATGATAAATGTCTAATATCTTCTTTTGTGATATAATCACACTGTTTAGGCTCAGTACCTTGGGAGGGAGCTGTCTCTTGTGAGAGTACAGGCTCTGTTATGTCTTTTGGTGGATTTTGTCCTGAGTCAGTAGGTATCAAATAACTGTCCATATTTGATGTATGCAGGGCCTTGTGTACCTTGGGGCCTCTCTTGCTTGTCATATTAACGTTGCACACAGAGTTGGGCCTATGTTGCAATTTTCCCTTTTCACATCTGTCTCTATCACTCCTTATTGTTAGGGGCTGTGTACAAGAGTAGCTGCTATTAGGGAGTGCGTATCAATCACAAGTGTGGCGACCTAGTGGCATTTATTTCTCGGCCATTTAGTTAGTACCTCTATGCCTCCAGTTTTCCCTGCAACTATATAAGCAGTCCCCTTATGTATATGTAAACTTTTGTTTTGCTATCTAACTTGTGCTTCTGCAAGTGCACACTCTTGCTCTCTATTGCACGTGTACTGCCAGTTACTTGCCACCTCTCCACTCGGTTTTGAACTACGCACCGAGGTGCCACTCACCACCCCTCCGGTCAGTCTTCTCTGCCGCGGTCACCTCGTAGGGATCTTTAATGCCGCCTGCCAGTAGTAGGTAAGTCACCGGTGTATACCGGGGCCTCTTCACGGCTCTGAGGTTTATTATCCGCGGTCAGGTGTGCGCCGGCAAGCGCTTCGTTACTGGGTCTATTTCGGACCGCAAGGAGGGGGCTACTTAGATGTTGTCCAGTGCTCCGGCCGCTCAGTGTGCGATTCTCTGTTACTCCTCACAGGTAGGCCGCGGCACCGAAGGGCTCCAGATAGATGCGAGTTGTGACTCCTTCACGGCGTCGCTGTAGGCCTGGCTCTGCAATCTTATTAATATCCAGCCGTGCTTGATTAGGTGACCGCTTCAGTGTATATATGTTCACCAGTCAATTGTGCTGCTTCAGGATCATTTTTAGTGCTGCATGTCGTGTTTAACCTTACACTGAGAGTATTTGGGTGTCAGAGCACTCTCAATGTGCAGCCATTAACAGTCGTGGCTAGGCTCCGCCCCCCGAGCAATATTTCTATATTTTATGTTCTTACATATACAGTTTGACATTTCGATCCGCATCATCTAAAACACTCACTAGGTGCTTGTTGTCTCTGACTCATATGTGAGCTCTCATTACCTGAATAACAACATTTAGTAAAAAGAAGAGGGCCGGATTAGTGACCAGTTTTTGTTTGGCCGTTTTCGATAGGTGGTTTTTAGAAGGAAATTTGTATGCACAGATCTGATTGGTCAAAGACGATTTGCAAACATATAAGCTTATGTTCCAGTTTTTGCATATTATTATGGTTTAGTTTTGATTAAACTACCGATTGACATATTGTGGACCCAGAATGTTGATCTTAATTTTATGCACACTAAGTTTACACAAATATACACAGTTTTATTCACTTTAACCACTTATGTCTTTAGCCTATCAGGCGTGTTTTAACAGTATCACTGTCCTATCAGGAGACTTGTTTCTTCTGTCCTCAATCACTAATCTTGTTCATTGGTTCACAATTAGGGGGAGGGTTTCACTAGCCTTTATAAGGTTGCCATTTTTTGATTGTTGTTTGTCAGAAGAAGGGACTGTTTGGTGTCCCGAAATGTCACAAAATAAAGTTTTTTTTGTCACAGATGACTGAAGCCCAGTGAGTATATATATATATATATATATATTTATTTATAAAAATATATATTTATACATTTTTAAATATATATATATATATATATATATATATTAATAACATTATTCTTATAACGGTATATGCCTAAGAATTGTATTTCTAATTCTTAATTGGTTCAAACTCTGGATTGATGTTTTTGAATCAACTATTTTTTGTCTGGTTTTGGAGTAGAGGCAATGTTAGGTTGTAATTAAATCAAGAACTTCAGTATTCATGTCAAATATGTAAGACAAGTCCATGTCCTCATACACCGGTCGAACCATCCATTGTTTTTTACTCTTAGGAAAGTAAGCTAGATATTTTAAATCTCCACAACTAGCACTATTTGGAGTTGGGTGCATCACCTTTGCTTGTACACGATAGGAGTTTTGGTTGTTTGCTAGCGTTGCAAGTTTAGTTCTAGCCTCCATAGCATCCATCTTGAAATGAATCCTTTTTGGACAATATTTTAAGACGAAACTGTGGAATACTTCCAGCTTTCCAGTGTGACAGAAAAGATTCAGATGTCTTAAATCTTTTATCATTTGAGGATCACAAACAATCTTCTCCAATTCATGGAATGACTCCGATTGTTTACTTAGCCATTTTGTTGGTCTATCTTGATCCGGTTTTAATTCTCCATGGTTACATTTATGTTCAATTCCATCTTCTTCCCATGAATTTATGTTCAAGACATGGTAGAGGCACGACTTCCATAATTTCTCCATTCTCTCAGGATCACCCTGACAGGACACGCTGCAAGCCCATAAGTGGTTTGCTATAGAGGGTACCCATTTTGTTAATTCAGCACATTTTTTTTTTCTTTCCAACACTATGTATTTATTTTTTTAAGGCTTTTTGTATAGTGCCAGATGTCGAATTGGTGGTTTATGTTTTTATAGTCCTCTCTGATTATCTTCCGAATGCTGACATGCCTGTCAGTAGCAACAACCACTGTTAATAAACCTTTGTAGAGTAAGATATTGATCACACGACGGAAACCCTTGGCCTCCATAGCAACTGATGACGTTGCCTCTGATACTTGGACAATTTGGATATCCAAAATTTTCTTTGAACGGTCCTCCATTATAGTGTAGATAAAGTATTTGGCGGAGAATCCGGGGCTGTCACATTGCCCATCGCCTGTGACACTCAAAGTACGACCTTGGAAAGTTTCAATATTCTTTTCACATTCCTTTTTCCAAAATGTGTTAACTGTTGGAAAGAGGTAGTTTTTCTGATAGTTACAAAATGTCTGCCTTGAAAGAAAACAAATTCCAAAATATTTAAAGTAATCATTAATTTTTTCAAATTGATTACCGGTGAATAGTAATGAAGAACAGGCCAAAATATTTCCAACCGGTTTTTGTCCAATAGTGGGTTGACTAGACCATAATGTAGAATTATGTCCAGACTCGCACTCCCCAGTAACAATTAATAAAGTCCCAATAAGTCTTTTATGTACAGACATCATTGGTGCTGAACAAGCAGTTTCCGATCGGCAAGGTATTAGTTTTATAAGCTCATCTAAACATTTTTCAAATACAATGTATTTGGGTTCAAAAATTAAATCTTTGTTGGTGACTTCTTCTAAAATGGAATATTCATCTTGTGTTTCTTCCGTAGTTTCAGGAAGGTATGTTGGATCTTTAGACTGGACGTCCATGTCTTCTATATTAGATATCTCTAAACTATCTCTATTGGGTTCTATTATTGAATTATCATTTATAGGATCATCAAGTAAAATTTGGCTTTGGTTATCTATATTCTCAGTAACAATCATTGGATTGATTAATTTAATGTTAGCCACAGTTTGGGATGAGGTTTGAATTGCTTGAATTGGAAGCAACGATTGTTCTTGGACAGATGCTATGCTACCTTGAAGACTGTTATCAGCAGACATGTCTCCCATTGTCCACGTGTATTTGTCTATTTTTTTAAAGTAATCTCTTGTGCTTGTTCCTTTTGATTGATTTCTTATTATTTTTAATGTTTGGACACTAGAACTCCTTGCTCCGAGAAATGGGTCAAATGAGCTTGAGTTATCTTTCTTTAAAAATTCTTCAGTATTTGTAGAACTGTCATATAAAGTTATATTAGTTCTATGACCACATGCATGACATTTATTCTTGGTTGGTTTTCAATAATAAATGCACTTGATGTGGATGGAGTTGATTCTGATATTGTTAATGTAGAGATTCTCGGATCAGTTCTCGAAGTATCGGTTGATAGAACAGAATGTGTTATCCGCGATGGAAAAATTGTAGGAGCGGCATCTGGTTTTAGTTTTTGGTTGACACCATGAGAGTAGTAACAGTCCGGATGAAAATGTTTTGAACAAATACGGTATTTGACAGTTTTGCCAGTATCAAATATTCTTTGTACCATGGGTTCTAATTGCTCAGGAGTATATTGGTTCGTTTGTCGTTGCCAAATCCTTATTTTGTCATGTGTCTTTGGAAAGACGTGGAAACTGACATTCGGTTGTGATCGACCTTTTCTAGTTGCGCTGGTGCAGCCAATTACAATGCAGTCTGGCATTGTATAAATTTCTAAAAGAATAATAAAAATATGTAAATTAAATTTTATTTCTATAATAAAAAATAGATAAAATACTTATATAACAATTGAAATCCATAATTTCAAATTATCTCTCGATCGCTCTCTATTTATCTCTATCATTTTATATGTCTCTCTCTCTCTGAATGTCTATCTCTTTTACATAATATTTTAGCTTGTTATATCACTCTTAGTACTTTCACAATAATAGAAGAAATGACAGATGCGCAACATGTCCCAATATTTTTTTTTATTTTTTAAAAAGGGTGTACTGATTGTGTCTATAATTGCACTTACATGTGTTTGAGCAATAAAAAATTGTGGCGTGGGAGCAATCTCGGATCTATAAAAGTCAAAGATCAGACCAACCTCTTTGAAGAGATTTATGATCTGGGATTTAAAAATACCAAAAGACACAGAGCTGCCTATATGGCCTAGTACAGTTTAAAGCCAGGTTAATATAATTTGAGTGGTGTGATATATACTTGCATTTGTTGAAGCAAATACAATTATGTTAATGAAGCAGGAATGGATAATACAGTCAACAAACATAATTATACAATGATAAATGATAGATTTAAATGACTGGTATAGATCACAGACTTCTAACACTACACTATTTGTAGTGATCCAACACATGTAAGTGTAATGCTAGTATACAGTCAGGATCCTCTACAGTTTACTTCCAATACTTACTACCATCTATATATCAAGAGACTAATTGCTCATTCATAAACAGTGTGACACTAACTGAGTGTGGTGATACAGTATTCATTTGTATTTTTTAACACATATTAAAAATCTTTGTATAACTCAATTTTAATCATGATAGATTCAAAAAAAAATTTAAATAGCTTATATTTAATCATATTTCTATCAAAGGATTATGTAAAAAATTATGCTATTTTTTGGCTAACCGTTGGTTCACTAATATTTTATATAAGACCAATGGCTAATCAAAGCTAGTAGAGTAGTAGATTATAATTTATATGTGTATCTCTATCTACAGCTCTATATCTTTAGCTATCTATATATCGATCACTCTTTCTTTCTCTAGGAGAGAGAGAGAGGAGATAGAGAGAGTAGAGAAAGAGTGGAGAGAGAGAAAGTGGACAGAGAAAGAGAGGGGGGGAGATAGAGATAGAAAGTGGAGAGAGATAGGGTATAGAGAGAGGGGAAAGAGAGAGACAGAGAAGGGAGAGAAAGAGAGGGGGGAAAGAGATAGAGAGAGATAGAGTGAGAGGAAGGAGAGAGAGAGAGGGGGTAGATAGAAAGAGAGAGAGAGGGGAGAGTGAGAGAGAGAGGGGATATGTAGAGAGACAGATAGAGGAGAGAGAGAGTGGGGAGAGAGATGGAGAGAAAGTGCAAAATAGAGGGTTGAAAGAGAGACCGCCAAAGAGAGGGGGGATAGAGAGAGAGCGCAAAAGAGAGGGGAGAGAGAGAAAGCAAAAGATAGTAGGATGGAGAGAAAGCAAGGGGTGGGACCACTGTACTGCTAAAAATTATCTCTTGTGAATGGGCTTTAGGACTTGTGTCTATATATTTTAATATATATATCAGTCTCTCTATCTCTCTATAACTATTTCTCTGTATCTTTCAATATATGATTTTCTATGTTTTTTTTATTTCACTATAAATTTATTTAACTTTATTTTTCTATCAATATTTTTTTTTATACATCGTTATCTCTATGCCTATATCTATCTATATATTGACTATCAATATATCTTGATATTTCTATCTGTTTATTGTTAGTTTATTGATTTCTCTCTGTCTCTCAAAACCATATCTCGATTTTACATTTCTCTGTCTCTTGTGTGTATGTATCTTCTATTGCTGTATATTCTATATCTTGCTATTCTCTCTCTTATTCTTCTCTCTCTGTGTATTCTCTCTATTTGTCTTTGCTCTATGTCTCTTTTCTCTCTGTATCTTCTATCTCTGTCTCTTCTCAGTCTCTTCTCTGTATGTATATTTTCTCTATGTGTCTGCTCTGTATCACTGTCTACTCTCTCTGTCTATTCTCTCTATATTTGTCTTAGCTCTATGTCTCTTCTCTCTCTTTCTCTTCTTTCTCAGTCTCTTCTCTGTATGTATATTGTCTCTATGTGTCCGCTCTATCACTGTCTACTCTCTCTGTCTATTCTCTCTATAGTTGTCTTAGCTCTATGTCTCTTGTCTATCTGTCTAGTCTATCTGTAGATTAAATCTCTGTCTCATCCCTCTTTATATATATTATCTTTCAGTCTATTCTCATTATCTATATTTTCTCACTTTATATTCTATCTATGTTTATAGTTTGTCTTTATCTCTATTTTATCTCTATCCTCTCTATTGTATCGTATTAGGAATAATTCCATACGTTTAGATTTTTATTTCTTTATTTTTAGGTATCACAAAGCATTTTGATTTGAATGTTATCTCACTCTATATCTTTGTATTTTATTACTTTTTAAAAAAAGAATTCTATTCAGAGAGCGCATTCAAACATTGTATTCTAAAAAATAAAGATAAGGTTTCCAAGATACAGAAAGGTTTTCATTTATTGTCTGCAGTTGTTCCTTTCTTATCTTTTAATTGACTGAAGTCAAACAGTCAATAGTTGGTTGAAAACAGGAAACATTAGAAGACATAACGTTATAATAAAGCAAAATAACAATAAAAAAACAAAATTATTTATTTATTGAAAAAAGTTTGAAATAATGAATTTTGCAAATGAAATGAAATAACATTAGAAAATTATTGATAGACAGATATATAGATATATACAATCCAGAGAGCTAAAGCACTCACAGTAACACAATTCCAATCAGGATCAGTCCAGCCTGCCCGGGGTGCTTTAAAAATATAGCATATACATCCAAAAGTAAAAAGCACTCACCGGGTCTTTACAGTAACAGCAAAGTTTAATATGTGACGTTTCGGGGTTGCCCCGTCTTCAGACAACTTATTACAGATAGAAAATAAACTCACCCTTTATATTCATAACCCGCTCCCAAGTGCAGCCCTGTCGGTGGCGTTCCAGAAGTCAGACAGCCGCGCCGTGTACCACTGTGTCATCATAATCATCTTATCAACATCTAGATCAATGTAAATAGGACAATAAGGCAGCGGCAAGTATGTATAGACAAGCAGGGATATTATTGTAATCCTAGCTCAGCTATTCTTTAAGCAATATACCCGCTACGTATTTCAGGTAGAAACAAAGTCTAATCTAGCATAGGATAAATACCGGGCGGTAGTAACTAAGTAAAAACGGGGATATAATTTAATCCTAACACCGTAAATTACAGATTAGGGCAGCTCTAAAAATAGAAAACACTGCATGTTGTCATAAGGCTTTAAATGCTCATACTTAAAACCAAAATACAAAAGCCCTTATGGTAATAATCAAAAGGAAAAACTGGTATTTGATCAGGAAAGAGATGATAGTACAGATGTTGCAAGGGATCATAACAGTAGAGACTAGTCTAATAAAAGAACTGGCATCCATATATAATCTACCAAGATGTTAAACACATAGTAGCAACAGGGCTAACATATGGAAATGATGAGCCTTAGAGCCGCAGTACATAATCACCCAAGATATTCTACAGATAAATAGATGAAAGAGAAAAATGAAATAAAAAAGAGAAGAAAAAGAAAGAAGGGAGAGGGGGGAGGAAAAAAATTAAACAAGTAAGAGAGGAAAAAGGTGGAAAAGGAAAAGAAAAAGAAAGAAATAGAAAAAGGAAAGAGGAGAAAATAGAAGAGAATAAAGATTCATAAAGCTCATATCTGGCAAACAAGAAGAGAACATTACACTGTATGTACATCATAGGAAACAATGCCAATCAAGATTGACATTAAGGCCTTGTGGGGCCATGGTACCCAAATTAAAGATCCACTTCGATTCTCGTTGCAAAAGTAATCTCCCTCTGTCGCCTCCTCTGATAAGTGGGGGCACATGGTCAATAATTATATATTTCAAATCAGAAACCGAATGCTTGGCCAAAGCAAAATGCCTGGCCACTGGCTGGTCAGAGTCCCCACGATCAATAGCCGTTCTTATGGCTGATCTGTGGTTGGCCATTCTTGTATGGAGATCATCAACTGTTTTTCCCACATAAAATAAACCGCATACACAGTGTAACAAGTACACTATGTATTTGGTAGTGCATGTGACCCGATGTTTGATGCTGAAGACCTTGTTCTTGTATGGATGTCTGAATATTTTCCCGGTTGTCAAACCACTACAAGTTGTACATCCCAGGAAGCGAAAACAACCAGGTTTAGCATGGAGCCATGTCTCCTTCATGTAGCAGCTCCTGGGGTCAGTCTTGATAAGTTGATCTCTCAGTGATCTGGCTCTCCGGAATCCAATTCTAGGGGGTGGTGATCCATAGAATGGCAGATCTTTGTCAGAGGCAATTACAGGCCAATGTTTACGTATACTTTCAATGATCACAGGGTTGTCAATGTCAAAAGTTGTAAGAAATGTCATCCTACTGTCCGCACCTTCTGTAATTTTATGGACTTATAGATCCTCTTGTTTTAATTTCAGTGTATCCATTCTTCTCTGTTCCATATCCTGTTTGTTATATCCTCTTTGGACGAATCTTAATTCCATTTCCTGCATTTGTTGCTCCCGGAGGATATCATCAGTGTTATTCCTTGCCGTTCTTTTAAACTAGGATGTAGGTAATGCACGTTTGAGAGCTGAGGGGTGACAACTGTGAGCATGCAACAGAGAGTTGCGGTCCGTCTCCTTCGTATATAGTGTCGTTAATAATCATCCCCCTCTCTTAAAAATTCTCAGATCAAGAAAATCCACACTAGAAGTGTTATATACCATTTTGAACTTGATGGTTGGGTGAGCATTGTTCACACATGCAAACCATGTTAATAGATCCTCCTCCGTACCATCCCATAGCAGGAAGAGGTCATCTATATACCTTTTATACTGAGTGACCCTTGCATCATGGAAAAGTGTCGTACCCATTGTTTCGAATTCGGCCATGAATAAATTGGCGTATGTAGGTGCCACGTTCGACCCCATGGCCGTCCCTGCAATTTGCAGGAAGAATTCTCTCTCAAAACGAAAGTAGTTCATTTCCAAACATGCAGATAAAAGTTCTTGGATCACCTCAACAGGAGGACCCACATATGGATACCTGGCCAGTTGTCTGCGTGTAGCCACGATTCCCTCATTGTGAGGTATTATTGTATACAGGCTGGTCACATCCATAGTGACCAGCAATGTACTTTCTTTGACATCTGTGATGGTATTCAGTATCCTTATCATTGAGCTGGAATCCAGAAGAAAGGAATCCATATTCCTAACCAGTGGTTGGAGTATGGTATCAAGATAGATAGCAATTGGCTGGAGCAAGGAGCCTATAGCCGACACTATAGGTCTCCCCGGGGGGGGCACCATGCTTTTATGGATCTTGGGTAGCGTATATATCACTGGAACCCTTGGTTATTGCACTGTCATATATCCAAATGCATCTTTATCTATGCACTTGGCCTCATGCATGTTGTATAGCATGGTATCAAGTTTCCTCTTATACACGCTGGTTGGATCGCCTCTTAGTTTTCTGTAGGTATCTATCCATCAATTGTCGCATCACTTCAACCCTGTAGTCAGTATAGTTCTGGATGACGATCGCGCCCCCTTTATCCGCTTCCCTCAGAACTATGGAAGTATTTTCTTGTAAGTCGAGTAGTGCACCCCTTTCATCCTTCATCGACATAACCTCACTAAGGATGAAAGGGGTGCACTACTTGACTTACAAGAAAATACTTCCATAGTTCTGAGGGAATTCTTCCTGCAAATTGCAGGGACGGCCATGGGGTCGAACGTGGCACCAACATATGCCAATTTATTCATGGCCGAATTCGAAACAATGGGTACGACACTTTTCCATGATGCAAGGGTCACTCAGTATAAAAGGTATATAGATGACCTCTTCCTGCTATGGGATGGTACGGAGGAGGATCTATTAACATGGTTTGCATGTGTGAACAATGCTCACCCAACCATCATGTTCAAAATGGTATATAACACGTCTTGATCTGAGAATTTTTAAGAGAGGGGGACGATTATTAACGACACTGTATACTAAGGAGATGGACCGCAACTCTCTGTTGCATGCTCACAGTTGTCATCCCCCAGCTCTCAAACGTGCATTACCTACATCCCAGTTTAAAAGAACGGCAAGGAATAACACTGATGATATCCTCCGGGAGCAACAAATGCAGGAAATGGAATTAAGATTCGTCCAAAGAGGATATAACAAACAGGATCTGGAACAGAGAAGAATGGATACACTGAAATTAAAACAAGAGGATCTATTAGTCCATAAAATTACAGAAGGTGCGGACAGTAGGATGACATTTCTTACAACTTTTGACATTGACAAACCTGTGATCATTGAAAGTATACGTAAACATTGGCCTGTAATTGCCTCTGACAAAGATCTGCCATTCTATGGATCACCACCCCTAGAATTGGATTCCGGAGAGCCAGATCACTGAGAGATCAACTTATCAAGACTGACCCCAGGAGCTGCTACATGAAGGAGACATGGCTCCATGCTAAACCTGGTTGTTTTCGCTGCCTGGGATGTACAACTTGTAGTGGTTTGACAACTGGGAAAATATTCAGACATCCATACAAGAACAAGGTCTTCAGCATCAAACATCGGGTCACATGCACTACCAAATACATAGTGTACTTGTTACACTGTGTATGCGGTTTATTTTATGTGGGAAAAACAGTTGATGATCTCCGTACAAGAATGGCCAACCACAGATCAGCCATAAGAACGGCTATTGATCGTGGGGACTCTGACCAGCCAGTGGCCAGGCATTTTGCTTTGGCCAAGCATTCGGTTTCTGATTTGAAATATATAATTATTGACCATGTGCCCCCACTTATCAGAGGAGGCGACAGAGGGAGATTACTTTTGCAACGAGAATCGAAGTGGATCTTTAATTTGGGTACCATGGCCCCACAAGGCCTTAATGTCAATCTTGATTGGCATTGTTTCCTATTATGTACATACAGTGTAATGTTCTCTTCCTGTTTGACAGATATGAGCTTTATGAATCTTTATTCTCTTCTATTTTCTCCTCGTTCCTTTTTCTATTTTTTTCTTTTTCTCTTCCTTTTCCACCTTTTTCCTCTCTTACTTGTTTAATTTTTTTCCTCCCCCCTCTCACTTTTTTCTTTTTCTTCTCTTTTTTATTTCCTTTTTTTCTCTTTCATCTATTTATCTGTAGAATATCTTGGGTGATTATGTACTAAGGCTCATCATTTCCATATGTTAGCCCTGTTGCTACTATGTGTTTGGTAGATTATATATGGATGACAGTTCTTTTATTAGACTAGTCTCTACTGTTATGATCCCTTGCAACATCTGTACTATCATGTCTTTCCTGGTCAAATACCAGTTTTTCCTTTTGATTATTACCATAAGGGCTTTTGTATTTTGGTTTTAAGTATGAACATTTAAAGCCTTATGACAACATGCAGTGTTTTCTATTTTTAGAGCTGCCCTAATCTGTAACTTACGGTGTTAGGATTAAATTATATCCCCGTTTTTACTTAGTTACTACCGCCCGGTATTTATCCTATGCTAGATTAGACTTTGTTTCTACCTGAAATATGTAGCGGGTATATTGCTTAAAGAATAGATGAGCTAGGATTACAATAATATCCCCGCTTGTCTATACATACTTGCCGCTGCCTTATTGTCCTATTTACATTGATCTAGATGTTGATAAGATGATTATGATTGATGCATTTATGACATAATTTTTTCAACTGCTGTTTGTGATATTTTTCTACTGCTATGCACACTTCTGTCATTGTAATTTTAATGTATTTAGAAACTGTCCTGGTTGCCATGACAACTGATGACGCAGTGGTACATGGCGCGGCTGTCTGACTTCCAGAACGCCACCGACAGGGCTGCACTTGGGAGCGGGTTATGAATATATAGGGTGAGTTTTATTTTCTATCTGTAATAAGTTGTCTGAAGACGGGGGCAACCCCGAAACGTCACATATTAAACTTTGCTGTTACTGTAAAGACCCGGTGAGTGCTTTTTACTTTTGGATGTATAGATAGATAGATAGATAGATAGATAGATAGATGTGTATATATATATATAGATAGATATATAGATATATATAGATATATATTAATATATTTATAATATTTGTGGAATAAGTACTTTTTGGATTAGAAATAATAAAAAAAAAAATAATGTTATAAGATGGTTTGTTCAAAATATATTCTTTCTTCTGTTAAGTGTGATCAGTCCACGGGTCATCATTACTTCTGGGATATTACTCCTCCCCAACAGGAAGTGCAAGAGGATTCACCCAGCAGAGCTGCATATAGCTCCTCCCCTCTACGTCACTCCCAGTCATTCTCTTGCACCCAACGACTAGATAGGATGTGTGAGAGGACTATGGTGATTATACTTAGTTTTATATCTTCAATCAAAAGTTTGTTGTTTTAAAATAGCACCGGAGTGTGTTATTACCCCTCTGGCAGAGTTTGAAGAAGAATCTACCAGAGTTTTACTATGATTTTAGCCGGAGTAGTTAAGATCATATTGCTGTTTCTCGGCCATCTGAGGAGAGGTAAACTTCAGATCAGGGGACAGCGGGCAGATGAATCTGCATAGAGGTATGTAGCAGCTTTTATTTTCTGACAATGGAATTGATGAGAAAATCCTGCCATACCGATATAATGTCATGTATGTATACTTTATACTCAGTATTCTGGGGAATGGTACTTCACTGGAATTACACTGTAAGAAGTACATGAAACTTTTTAATAACTAAGAAATTATGTTTAACGTTTTTGCTGGAATGTAAAATCGTTTTCATTTGCTGAGGTACTGAGTGAATAAATGTTTGGGCACTATTTTTCCACTTGGCAGTTGCTTGATCTTTTTTCTGACAGTTTCTGTTCTCTCTCACTGCTGTGTGTGAGGGGGAGGGGCCGTTTTTTTGGCGCTTTTGCTACGCATCAAAAATTTCAGTCAGCAGCTCATTGTATTTCCTGCATGATCCGGTTCATCTCTACAGAACTCAGGGGTCTTCAAAACTTGTTTTGAGGGAGGTAATTTCTCTCAGCAGAGCTGTGAGATTATAGTTGACTGAGATAAAAAACGTTTATTCTGTAATTTTTTTTCTGCTTTCAGAATTAGTTGTCTTTTGCTAATGGGATTAAACCTTTGCTAAAGTTGTGTTGTTTACAAGGATTGAGGCTATAACTGTTTCAGTTTATTAATTTTCAACTGTCATAAATCTTCTGTGCTTCTTAAAGGCACAGTACGTTTTTAATAATATTATAATAGAATTGTATTCCAAGTTGCAAGTTTATTTGCTAGTGTTTTTAAACATGTCTGATTCAGAGGAAGATACCTGTGTCATTTGTTGCAATGCCAAAGTGGAGCCCAATAGAAATTTATGTACTAACTGTATTGATGCTACTTTAAATAAAAGTCAATCTGTACAAATTGAACAAATTTCACCAAACAACGAGGGGAGAGTTATGCCGACTAACTCGCCTCACGTGTCAGTACCTGCATCTCCCGCTCGGGAGGTGCGCGATATGGTGGCGCCCAGTACAGCTGGGCGGCCATTACAATTAACATTACAAGATATGGCTACTGTTATGACTGAAGTTTTGGCTAAATTACCAGAACTAAGAGGCAAGCGTGATCACTCTGGGGTGAGAACAGAGTGCGCTGATAATATTAGGGCCATGTCAGACACTGCGTCACAGGTGGCAGAACATGAGGACGGAGAACTTCATTCTGTGGGTGACGGTTCTGATCCAAACAGACTGGATTCAGATATTTCAAATTTTAAATTTAAGCTGGAAAACCTCCGTGTATTACTAGGGGAGGTGTTAGCGGCTCTGAATGATTGTAACACAGTTGCAATACCAGAGAAAATGTGTAGGTTGGATAAATATTTTGCGGTACCGGCGAGTACTGATGTTTTTCCTATACCTAAGAGACTTACTGAAATTGTTACTAAGGAGTGGGATAGACCCGGTGTGCCGTTCTCACCCCCTCCGATATTTAGAAAAATGTTTCCAATAGACGCCACCACACGGGACTTATGGCAAACGGTCCCTAAGGTGGAGGGAGCAGTTTCTACTTTAGCTAAGCGTACCACTATCCCGGTGGAGGATAGCTGTGCTTTTTCAGATCCAATGGATAAAAAATTAGAGGGTTACCTTAAGAAAATGTTTGTTCAACAAGGTTTTATATTGCAACCCCTTGCATGCATTGCGCCGGTCACGGCTGCAGCGGCATTCTGGATTGAGTCTCTGGAAGAGAACATTAGTTCAGCTACTCTGGACGACATTACGGACAGGCTTAGAGTCCTTAAACTAGCTAATTCATTCATTTCGGAGGCCGTAGTACATTTAACTAAGCTTACGGCTAAGAATTCAGGATTCGCCATTCAGGCACGCAGGGCGCTGTGGCTAAAATCCTGGTCAGCTGATGTTACTTCTAAGTCTAAATTACTTAATATAGCTTTTAAAGGGCAGTCCTTATTTGGGCCTGGTTTGAAAGAAATTATCGCTGACATTACAGGAGGTAAAGGCCACGCCCTGCCTCAAGACAGGGCCAAACCTAAGGCCAAACAGTCTAATTTTCGTTCCTTTCGGAATTTCAAAGCAGGAGCAGCATCAACTTCCTCTGCCCCAAAGCAAGGAGGATCTGTTGCTCGCTACAGACAAAACTGGAGACCTAACCAGTCTTGGAACAAGGGCAAGCAGGCCAGGAAACCTGCTGCTGCCCCTAAAACAGCATGAATTGAGGGCCCCCGATCCGGGATCGGATCTAGTGGGGGGCAGACTTTCTCTCTTCGCCCAGGCTTGGGCAAGAGATGTCCAGGATCCCTGGGCGCTAGAGATAATATCTCAGGGATACCTTCTGGACTTCAAATACTCTCCTCCAAGAGAGAGATTTCATCTGTCAAGGTTGTCAACAATCCAGACAAAGAAAGAGGCGTTTCTATGCTGCGTACAAGAGCTCTTGTTAATGGGAGTAATCCATCCAGTTCCACGGTCGGAACAGGGACAAGGGTTTTACTCAAATCTGTTTGTGGCCTCCCAAAAAAAAGAGGGAACTTTCAGACCAATCCTGGACTTAAAGATCCTAAACAAATTCCTAAGAGTTCCATCGTTCAAGATGGAGACTATTCGGACAATTTTACCTATGATCCAAGAGGGTCAGTATATGACCACTGTAGATTTAAAAGATGCTTACCTTCACATACCGATTCACAAAGATCATTACCGGTACCTAAGGTTTGCCTTCCTAGACAGGCATTACCAGTTTGTGGCTCTTCCATTCGGATTGGCTACAGCTCCAAGAATCTTCACAAAGGTTCTGGGTGCTCTTCTGGCGGTACTAAGACCGCGGGGAATCTCGGTAGCTCCATACCTAGACGACATTCTGATACAAGCTTCAAGCTTTCAAACTGCCAAGTTTCATACAGAGTTAGTACTGGCATTTCTAAGGTCACATGGATGGAAGGTGAACGAAAAGAAAAGTTCACTCGTTCCACTCACAAGAGTTCCCTTCCTGGGGACTCTTATAGATTCTGTAGAAATGAAGATTTACCTGACAGAGGACAGGCTAACAAGACTTCAAAGTGCTTGCCGCACCCTTCATTCCATTCAACACCCGTCAGTGGCTCAATGCATGGAGGTAATCGGCTTAATGGTAGCGGCAATGGACATAGTACCTTTTGCACGCTTACACCTCAGACCACTGCAACTGTGCATGCTAAGTCAGTGGAATGGGGATTACTCAGACTTGTCCCCTTCTCTGAATCTGGATCAAGAGACCAGAAATTCTCTTCTATGGTGGCTTTCTCGGCCACATCTGTCCAGGGGGATGCCATTCAGCAGACCAGACTGGACAATTGTAACAACAGACGCCAGCCTTCTAGGTTGGGGTGCCGTCTGGAATTCTCTGAAGGCTCAGGGACAATGGAGTCAGGAGGAGAGTCTCCTGCCAATAAACATTCTGGAATTGAGAGCAGTTCTCAATGCACTCCTGGCTTGGCCCCAGTTGACAACTCGGGGGTTCATCAGGTTTCAGTCGGACAACATCACGACTGTAGCTTACATCAACCATCAGGGAGGGACAAGAAGCTCCCTAGCAATGATGGAAGTATCAAAGATAATTCGCTGGGCAGAGTCTCACTCTTGCCACCTGTCAGCAATCCACATCCCGGGAGTGGAGAACTGGGAGGCGGATTTCTTAAGTCGTCAGACTTTTCATCCGGGGGAGTGGGAACTTCATCCGGAGGTCTTTGCCCAAATACTTCGACGTTGGGGCAAACCAGAGATAGATCTCATGGCGTCTCGACAGAACGCCAAGCTTCCTCGTTACGGGTCCAGATCCAGGGATCCAGGAGCAGTCCTGATAGATGCCCTGACAGCACCTTGGGACTTCAGGATGGCTTACGTGTTTCCACCCTTCCCGATGCTTCCTCGATTGATTGCCAGAATCAAACAGGAGAGAGCATCAGTGATTCTAATAGCACCTGCATGGCCACGCAGGACTTGGTATGCAGACCTGGTGGACATGTCATCCTGTCCACCTTGGTCTCTACCTCTGAAACAGGACCTTCTGATACAGGGTCCTTTCAAACATCAAAATCTAACTTCTCTGAAGCTGACTGCTTGGAAATTGAACGCTTGATTTTATCAAGACGTGGGTTTTCTGAGTCAGTTATTGATACCTTAATACAGGCTAGGAAGCCTGTTACCAGAAGGATTTACCATAAGATATGGCGTAAATACCTATATTGGTGTGAATCCAAAGGTTACTCTTGGAGTAAGGTTAGGATTCCTAGGATATTGTCTTTTCTACAAGAAGGTTTAGAAAAGGGTTTATCTGCTAGTTCATTAAAGGGACAGATCTCAGCTCTGTCCATTCTGTTACACAAACGTCTGTCAGAAGTTCCTGACGTCCAGGCTTTTTGTCAGGCTTTGGCCAGGATTAAGCCTGTGTTTAAAACTGTTGCTCCACCATGGAGTTTAAACCTTGTTCTTAATGTTTTACAGGGCGTTCCGTTTGAACCCCTTCATTCCATTGATATAAAGTTGTTATCTTGGAAAGTTCTATTTTTAATGGCTATTTCCTCGGCTCGAAGAGTCTCTGAATTATCAGCCTTACATTGTGATTCTCCTTATTTGATTTTTCATTCGGATAAGGTAGTTCTGCGTACTAAACCTGGGTTCTTACCTAAGGTAGTCACTAACAGGAATATCAGAAAGAGGGGGTGAAGAGTGAAGATTAGATCAGACTCAGCTTGCTTCCCCAAGTCTGATATGCTCCCAATATCAGATGTGTGAAAGTGTGCAAGGTGGGGGTGGGGAGCGCTCAAAAAGAGCTGTGAGTTGGACTGTGATTCTTAACTATTCCTTAAAATCCTTCAAATCTTCTCACAAGAATTCTAAATTAAAGTGTTAATAAATTAATCGCTATGCTGTGTGGTAGTAGACGTTTCTATAAAAAATATACTTTGTGTTAAAACTTATTTCTATAAAAAATATATACTTTGTGTTAAAACTTATTTCCCCTAATCGGCAATTTTGTAACAATATATATTGTTTGAAACTCGGTTAAAAGTGCAGTGCGGTATTTATCCTATTTCTTAATATTTTGTAACAATATATATTGTTTGAAACTTAGTTTAAAGTGCAGTGCGGTATTTATCCTATTTCTTAATATTTCTATCCGTAATGTGTAAACACAATGTTTTAAATGCAATATACTTTCAAGTGAATGAAAAAATTACAGTGGTTTAGAAAAAAACATTTACTTAAAACATGTTAAAATACAAATACAAATACTGTTGCTGAAAACAATTCGTATGATGTTCCGTATCTTTATAAATCAAGCATATATAAGAGCATATCCATATCCTATAAAAAAATTGTAATTGTTTAAAAATAGTGTTTTTCGGTGAGTTCAGATATTGTGATTCTTTTGTAATGTATCTGATAAGGTATTCTTAAGTTGTGGCCACAACTAGTCCATAGATTAAAAAGTCCCAAAAGTAAAAACAAATTGGCTCAACTCCCCCTAACCGGACCTCCGATATCCCTTACCTCCGTGATATTAATCGTGGTGCCGTGGGTTCTGGGAAGAGTGCTTCTGTGTACAAGCCGAGTTTGTTGTGTCTCCCGTCGGCGTGCCGCCGTTTGGGTCGCTTCCGCAACTACTTCCTACCCAGGTGTGTTTGATGTCCGTATGACGTGGTGCACGGAGGACCTATCGGGTAGCCGGATCGTGGGGGGAGTGTTTCCTGTGATCCTTCTGCTGGAGCTAATAGTATCCACACTCGATGTCGTTTTCTACGCGTTTCAGCGCTGTACCTTGCGCCTTTATCAAGACTGTATACTCCAGTGTGTTCCTTAAGCTCCTTTATAGTCTTTTGGATACTCCCCCTAATCAATTAGAGGTTGTGCTCTTAATATGCTGAGGGTTTATTAGATGTTGTTATTATTCTAATAACAATATTGGCATGAATAGGTTAACAAAAAGAGATTGACAAAATGAGATGAAATACAATCGCTAAATAGAAATAAATAGTATTAAATAAATAGTATGTGAATAAATAGTATATGGCGTTTTATGCTAAGTGAGGAGATATATAATAGCTGTATAGAGATTGTGTTCCTCGAATTAAAAAGTCTAAAGATATTCCGATATACATTTTATATTACACAGGTAAAGTGGCTGGTTCTGTATATATTGCCTTTATATTTGGCATGGGGTACATATAGGAGAATTGTTTACAAATTCGAACATTCCTTTAGTTGTTTATATAATCAATATTTTATATATAATACCTATAGGATTGGAGTATGTTGGTATTCTAATGTAAGTTTCCTTTATTATATAAATGGATTTAGATTAAGTTCTGCATTCAGGCCATTAGGAGTAAGTGTATTAAACTTAAATATTAATTCAGCTTCCTTTAATAACAACATTTTTTCCATATTACCTCCTCTGTCATTATATACTTTTTTTATGCCCCAATATGTAAATCCTACCGGTTTTTTATGGTGTTGTTCTTTAAAATGTTTGGAAAGTAAATGTTTACAGTTGCCTCTTTTAATATTAGAAAGGTGTTCTCTGATCCTATCATGTAATGGTCTGCTCGTTTGTCCTAAGTACTGTAATTTACACTGGCATTGAATTAAGTATATTATGTTAGTGTCAGAGCATCTAATGGTATCTCTTATGGGATATTTATAATTATTATTAGAGGATATTACTTCTTTACTTTTTTTGCCAAATTTGCATGCTTTGCAGCTGGTACAGGGAAAGAAGCCCTGCAATGTATTTCCCTGTAGATCTTTATCTCTTGATTTTAGTGTTTTATTAAACTGACTGGGAGCTAGTATATTTTTCAAATTATTTGTCTTTCTGAATATAAGTGTTGGGCGTTGTTTGACAATATCTGATAGTAGTGGGTCCTTTCTGATTATGTGCCAGTGTTTGTCTAAAATCTTTTTTATAATTTTATGATCCTCATTGTATTCTGTAATAAATGATATTTGATTCTGAGATTTATTTTTATTCTTTTTTGCATATTTTAATAATTCTGTTCTATCTTTATTTGTTGCTTGAGCTTTAGCTTCTTGTATTATTGTATCTTTATATCCTTTTTCTATGAATTTCATTTCCAAAGTGTTGGCCTGTTTCTGAAATGTGTTATCTTCTGAGCAGTTTTTCCTAATTCTATAGAACTGGCCTTTAGGTGTGTTATTGATCCATCTTTCTAAATGGCAGCTGTCGGGATGTATATAACTATTTGTATCTGTAGGTTTGAAATATGTTTCCGTTGTTATAGTATTGTTTTTGATGTTTATTTGAACATCTAAAAAATGTATATTGGTTTTACTATATTCGTGGGTGAAACTTAAACCCCAAGTATTACAATTTATGTCTTCTAGAAATAGATTCAGGAGTTCTTGATCTCCCTTCCAGATTAGAAATATGTCGTCTATGAATCTCCTATAGAGCACGAGGTTTGCACCCCATGGGGAGTGTAGGATATGTTTATCTTCAAATCTCCCCATGAATAGATTTGCGTAGCTGGGTGCAAACCTCGTGCCCATAGCCGTTCCTTGTAATTGCAAGTAGAATGTTTTGTTGAAATTAAAATAATTGTTTTCTAATATAAATTGCATACAGTTTAAGATGAATTTGATCTGAGGGGTTTTCATTTCATAATCTGTATTTAAGTAGTGTTCTGAAGCTTCTATTCCTAATTTATGTTGTATGTTGGTGTATAATGAATTTACATCACATGTAACTAATGTATAGTCTTCTTGCCATGTTATAGTTGTCAGTATATTTAGAAAATCCGTGGTGTCTTTTAAGTGTGATGGTAGGTTGTGTACATATTTTTGCAAGAATGTATCCACGTATTGTGACATGTTTGAAGTAAGGGCATCAATTCCGGAAATTATGGGACGGCCAGGCGGATGATTTAATGTTTTGTGTATTTTGGGGAGATAATAGAAAACTGGTGTTTTTGGATATTGTATGTTTATGAATTGGTACTCTTGATTGTTTATTATTCCTGCTGTTTTAGCAGTATTTAAGATTATTTCAAATTTTTTTGTTTGTTTTTGAATTGGGTTGAATGGTAATTTTCTATAGGTTTCTGTATCTCCTAGTATTCTATTAGCTTCTATTATGTAGTCTTTAGTGTTTAGTATGACCAGTCCTCCACCTTTATCTGCTTGTTTTATTGTAATTGTTGGATCTTCTTTAAGTTCTTTTAGGATAGTTTTCTCCTTCCTAGTCAGATTAGATGGTTTCCTTTTATTAATTTCACATTTTTTTTATATCCTCTTTTATTAGTCTTTCAAACATTTCAATATGTGTTCCTTTATCCTGTGTTGGGTAATATGATGATTTAGGTTTAAGTGATGTGTGGATGTATTCAGTTCTTTTGCTTTGTAATTGATTTTCTTGAGGATTTTTTACAAAATGTCTTTTTAAAGTGAGTTTGCGTATAAATTGATTTGCACTTATTAGAGTATTAAATTTATTTAACCGTGTAGTTGGGGCAAATGATAAACCTTTGGCCAGGATATTCTCCTGTTCTTTATTTAAAGGTTTGTCGCTTAGATTAAAAATGCCTTTATTTGTATTGTTGGTAGCTGAACTGTCTATCTCACTTTTTTGTGATTTCTTGGGCTCTCTGCCTCTTCTTCCTCTACTACCTCTAATCTTCTTTTCTTTTGATTTTTTAATCTCTCTCTGTCTTCTTGCTGTAATGTGTTCGATGTGGATGGGTGTTCTTGTCCTATCCCTAAAAAATGTTGGTTTCCATTTGTATTTTCATCTAAGGGTTCTAATGCTTCATATCTGTTCTTTAATTCTATCTTTCCTTGTGAATCTCTAATTTCTCTGTTCCTACCTTGATGTCTATTATAATCAGAATTATGTTCCCTATAGTTTTGATATCTTGGATAATCATTATATGTAGTATGTGTTCGTCTGTCATAGTTTGAATTATATTTTTCCTGGTTGTAATGTCTGTAATTCTGTCTTTCTTGGAAATTTCTATCTGAATTTTGTGTATACCTCCTCCAATTTTGTCTTCTATCCCAATCATTCGTATAGTGTTCTCTATTCCTCCAATTATTTGTATAATTATTTCTATTTGAGTTTTTGTATTCCCAATGGTATGTTTGGTTATAGTTATGATTATTGGATCTGTCTCTATGATTAGTGTCTCTTATTCTATTATAATCATCTCTGTCTCTATAGTTTTGCCCATATCCATTTCTATGAGTTCTATAATTCCTTTTTGGATAATATCCGGAATTATCTTCCTCCCTATGTCTATCTGAATGTATCCCTGTGTGTTGTTCATAGTTTTCATCATATTCTATTTTATTATTATTCCGTCTTTCTCTATTTCCATATTCGTTTCTATTATTTGAATATTGTTGATTCTTTTTATTGGATTTTTTAAAAAGATCATTATTACCATTTTTATTTTTATTAGTTGTATCTTTTGTTTTTATTCCCATCTCTATTTCTTCTATTTCTGTGTCGTTTTCTTGGATACATTCCCCGTTTTTAGATGTGATTTTTTTATTTTGGTTATAATCTGTTTCATCTCTTTCTAATTTTTTCCTTTTGCTATTATATATACTAGCGTTTAAATCTTTCATATTTTGAATAATAATCAGTTGTTTTTCTTTAAATTTGATGTCCTCCATATAAGGTTTTAGCGTTTCTTTAAATTGATTAATCTTTATAGAAAGGTTCCCTAATGTCCTAGTACGGGATTTAATAATCACTTGCATTAGATCTAAAGATGCTTTTTCAAGCACATTGCACCATTCGTTTTCATGATCTTCTTCTAATTCAAAAGTGCAATTTTTCTTTAGTCTAAGTCCCCTTGGGACCATATTAGAACTGGTGTATTTTTCCATAAATATTATTTCAATTTTATGTTTAATTTCTCTCATCATTATATTTTCTAGTTCAATCATTTCTTCTTGTATATCTATATTCGTGTTGTCTGATTGTATATCATCAGAGTTATTGGATATGTCAGATAATATGTTATCTCTAAGGTTAAACATGTCCATATTGTTTCTAATGTTCACTCAACGGGAGAAAATTGGATTACAGAAAGAGGGGGTGAAGAGTGAAGATTAGATCAGACTCAGCTTGCTTCCCCAAGTCTGATATGCTCCCAATATCAGATGTGTGAAAGTGTGCAAGGTGGGGGTGGGGAGCGCTCAAAAAGAGCTGTGAGTTGGACTGTGATTCTTAACTATTCCTTAAAATCCTTCAAATCTTCTCACAAGAATTCTAAATTAAAGTGTTAATAAATTAATCGCTATGCTGTGTGGTAGTAGACGTTTCTATAAAAAATATACTTTGTGTTAAAACTTATTTCTATAAAAAATATATACTTTGTGTTAAAACTTATTTCCCCTAATCGGCAATTTTGTAACAATATATATTGTTTGAAACTCGGTTAAAAGTGCAGTGCGGTATTTATCCTATTTCTTAATATTTTGTAACAATATATATTGTTTGAAACTTAGTTTAAAGTGCAGTGCGGTATTTATCCTATTTCTTAATATTTCTATCCGTAATGTGTAAACACAATGTTTTAAATGCAATATACTTTCAAGTGAATGAAAAAATTACAGTGGTTTAGAAAAAAACTAAAATAAAATAAAAATGGTAATAATGATCTTTTTAAAAAATCCAATAAAAAGAATCAACAATATTCAAATAATAGAAACGAATATGGAAATAGAGAAAGACGGAATAATAATAAAATAGAATATGATGAAAACTATGAACAACACACAGGGATACATTCAGATAGACATAGGGAGGAAGATAATTCCGGATATTATCCAAAAAGGAATTATAGAACTCATAGAAATGGATATGGGCAAAACTATAGAGACAGAGATGATTATAATAGAATAAGAGACACTAATCATAGAGACAGATCCAATAATCATAACTATAACCAAACATACCATTGGGAATACAAAAACTCAAATAGAAATAATTATACAAATAATTGGAGGAATAGAGAACACTATACGAATGATTGGGATAGAAGACAAAATTGGAGGAGGTATACACAAAATTCAGATAGAAATTTCCAAGAAAGACAGAATTACAGACATTACAACCAGGAAGAATATAATTCAAACTATGACAGACGAACACATACTACATATAATGATTATCCAAGATATCAAAACTATAGGGAACATAATTCTGATTATAATAGACATCAAGGTAGGAACAGAGAAATTAGAGATTCACAAGGAAAGATAGAATTAAAGAACAGATATGAAGCATTAGAACCCTTAGATGAAAATACAAATGGAAACCAACATTTTTTAGGGATAGGACAAGAACACCCATCCACATCGAACACATTACAGCAAGAAGACAGAGAGAGATTAAAAAATCAAAAGAAAAGAAGATTAGAGGTAGTAGAGGAAGAAGAGGCAGAGAGCCCAAGAAATCACAAAAAAGTGAGATAGACAGTTCAGCTACCAACAATACAAATAAAGGCATTTTTAATCTAAGCGACAAACCTTTAAATAAAGAACAGGAGAATATCCTGGCCAAAGGTTTATCATTTGCCCCAACTACACGGTTAAATAAATTTAATACTCTAATAAGTGCAAATCAATTTATACGCAAACTCACTTTAAAAAGACATTTTGTAAAAAATCCTCAAGAAAATCAATTACAAACCAAAAGAACTGAATACATCCACACATCACTTAAACCTAAATCATCATATTACCCAACACAGGATAAAGGAACACATATTGAAATGTTTGAAAGACTAATAAAAGAGGATATAAAAAAATGTGAAATTAATAAAAGGAAACCATCTAATCTGACTAGGAAGGAGAAAACTATCCTAAAAGAACTTAAAGAAGATCCAACAATTACAATAAAACAAGCAGATAAAGGTGGAGGACTGGTCATACTAAACACTAAAGACTACATAATAGAAGCTAATAGAATACTAGGAGATACAGAAACCTATAGAAAATTACCATTCAACCCAATTCAAAAACAAACAAAAAAAATTGAAATAATCTTAAATACTGCTAAAACAGCAGGAATAATAAACAATCAAGAGTACCAATTCATAAACATACAATATCCAAAAACACCAGTTTTCTATTATCTCCCCAAAATACACAAAACATTAAATCATCCGCCTGGCCGTCCCATAATTTCCGGAATTGATGCCCTTACTTCAAACATGTCACAATACGTGGATACATTCTTGCAAAAATATGTACACAACCTACCATCACACTTAAAAGACACCACGGATTTTCTAAATATACTGACAACTATAACATGGCAAGAAGACTATACATTAGTTACATGTGATGTAAATTCATTATACACCAACATACAACATAAATTAGGAATAGAAGCTTCAGAACACTACTTAAATACAGATTATGAAATGAAAACCCCTCAGATCAAATTCATCTTAAACTGTATGCAATTTATATTAGAAAACAATTATTTTAATTTCAACAAAACATTCTACTTGCAATTACAAGGAACGGCTATGGGCACGAGGTTTGCACCCAGCTACGCAAATCTATTCATGGGGAGATTTGAAGATAAACATATCCTACACTCCCCATGGGGTGCAAACCTCGTGCTCTATAGGAGATTCATAGACGACATATTTCTAATCTGGAAGGGAGATCAAGAACTCCTGAATCTATTTCTAGAAGACATAAATTGTAATACTTGGGGTTTAAGTTTCACCCACGAATATAGTAAAACCAATATACATTTTTTAGATGTTCAAATAAACATCAAAAACAATACTATAACAACGGAAACATATTTCAAACCTACAGATACAAATAGTTATATACATCCCGACAGCTGCCATTTAGAAAGATGGATCAATAACACACCTAAAGGCCAGTTCTATAGAATTAGGAAAAACTGCTCAGAAGATAACACATTTCAGAAACAGGCCAACACTTTGGAAATGAAATTCATAGAAAAAGGATATAAAGATACAATAATACAAGAAGCTAAAGCTCAAGCAACAAATAAAGATAGAACAGAATTATTAAAATATGCAAAAAAGAATAAAAATAAATCTCAGAATCAAATATCATTTATTACAGAATACAATGAGGATCATAAAATTATAAAAAAGATTTTAGACAAACACTGGCACATAATCAGAAAGGACCCACTACTATCAGATATTGTCAAACAACGCCCAACACTTATATTCAGAAAGACAAATAATTTGAAAAATATACTAGCTCCCAGTCAGTTTAATAAAACACTAAAATCAAGAGATAAAGATCTACAGGGAAATACATTGCAGGGCTTCTTTCCCTGTACCAGCTGCAAAGCATGCAAATTTGGCAAAAAAAGTAAAGAAGTAATATCCTCTAATAATAATTATAAATATCCCATAAGAGATACCATTAGATGCTCTGACACTAACATAATATACTTAATTCAATGCCAGTGTAAATTACAGTACTTAGGACAAACGAGCAGACCATTACATGATAGGATCAGAGAACACCTTTCTAATATTAAAAGAGGCAACTGTAAACATTTACTTTCCAAACATTTTAAAGAACAACACCATAAAAAACCGGTAGGATTTACATATTGGGGCATAAAAAAAGTATATAATGACAGAGGAGGTAATATGGAAAAAATGTTGTTATTAAAGGAAGCTGAATTAATATTTAAGTTTAATACACTTACTCCTAATGGCCTGAATGCAGAACTTAATCTAAATCCATTTATATAATAAAGGAAACTTACATTAGAATACCAACATACTCCAATCCTATAGGTATTATATATAAAATATTGATTATATAAACAACTAAAGGAATGTTCGAATTTGTAAACAATTCTCCTATATGTACCCCATGCCAAATATAAAGGCAATATATACAGAACCAGCCACTTTACCTGTGTAATATAAAATGTATATCGGAATATCTTTAGACTTTTTAATTCGAGGAACACAATCTCTATACAGCTATTATATATCTCCTCACTTAGCATAAAACGCCATATACTATTTATTCACATACTATTTATTTAATACTATTTATTTCTATTTAGCGATTGTATTTCATCTCATTTTGTCAATCTCTTTTTGTTAACCTATTCATGCCAATATTGTTATTAGAATAATAACAACATCTAATAAACCCTCAGCATATTAAGAGCACAACCTCTAATTGATTAGGGGGAGTATCCAAAAGACTATAAAGGAGCTTAAGGAACACACTGGAGTATACAGTCTTGATAAAGGCGCAAGGTACAGCGCTGAAACGCGTAGAAAACGACATCGAGTGTGGATACTATTAGCTCCAGCAGAAGGATCACAGGAAACACTCCCCCCACGATCCGGCTACCCGATAGGTCCTCCGTGCACCACGTCATACGGACATCAAACACACCTGGGTAGGAAGTAGTTGCGGAAGCGACCCAAACGGCGGCACGCCGACGGGAGACACAACAAACTCGGCTTGTACACAGAAGCACTCTTCCCAGAACCCACGGCACCACGATTAATATCACGGAGGTAAGGGATATCGGAGGTCCGGTTAGGGGGAGTTGAGCCAATTTGTTTTTACTTTTGGGACTTTTTAATCTATGGACTAGTTGTGGCCACAACTTAAGAATACCTTATCAGATACATTACAAAAGAATCACAATATCTGAACTCACCGAAAAACACTATTTTTAAACAATTACAATTTTTTTATAGGATATGGATATGCTCTTATATATGCTTGATTTATAAAGATACGGAACATCATACGAATTGTTTTCAGCAACAGTATTTGTATTTGTATTTTAACATGTTTTAAGTAAATGTTTTTTTCTAAACCACTGTAATTTTTTCATTCACTTGAAAGTATATTGCATTTAAAACATTGTGTTTACACATTACGGATAGAAATATTAAGAAATAGGATAAATACCGCACTGCACTTTAAACTAAGTTTCAAACAATATATATTGTTACAAAATATTAAGAAATAGGATAAATACCGCACTGCACTTTTAACCGAGTTTCAAACAATATATATTGTTACAAAATTGCCGATTAGGGGAAATAAGTTTTAACACAAAGTATATATTTTTTATAGAAATAAGTTTTAACACAAAGTATATTTTTTATAGAAACGTCTACTACCACACAGCATAGCGATTAATTTATTAACACTTTAATTTAGAATTCTTGTGAGAAGATTTGAAGGATTTTAAGGAATAGTTAAGAATCACAGTCCAACTCACAGCTCTTTTTGAGCGCTCCCCACCCCCACCTTGCACACTAACAGGAATATCAATCAAGAGATTGTTGTTCCTTCTTTGTGCCCAAATCCTTCTTCGAAGAAGGAACGTCTACTGCACAACCTGGACGTAGTCCGTGCTCTAAAATTTTACTTACAGGCAACTAAGGAATTTCGACAAACGTCTTCCATGTTTGTCGTTTACTCTGGTCAGAGGAGAGGTCAAAAGGCTTCTGCTACCTCTCTTTCTTTTTGGCTTCGTAGCATAATTCGTTTAGCTTATGAGACTGCTGGACAGCAGCCTCCTGAAAGAATTACAGCTCATTCTACTAGAGCTGTGGCTTCCACTTGGGCCTTCAAGAATGAGGCCTCTGTTGAGCAGATTTGCAAGGCTGCAACTTGGTCTTCGCTTCATACTTTTTCCAAATTTTACAAATTTGACACTTTTGCTTCCTCGGAGGCTATTTTTGGGAGAAAGGTTCTTCAGGCAGTGGTTCCTTCTGTATAAAGAGCCTGCCTATCCCTCCCGTCATCCGTGTACTTTTGCTTTGGTATTGGTATCCCAGAAGTAATGATGACCCGTGGACTGATCACACTTAACAGAAGAAAACATAATTTATGCTTACCTGATAAATTCCTTTCTTCTGTAGTGTGATCAGTCCACGGCCCGCCCTGTTTTTAAGGCAGGTAAATATTTTTTAAGTTATACTCCAGTCACCACTACACCCTTGGCTTCTCCTTTCTCGTTGGTCCTTGGTCGAATGACTGGGAGTGACGTAGAGGGGAGGAGCTATATGCAGCTCTGCTGGGTGAATCCTCTTGCACTTCCTGTTGGGGAGGAGTAATATCCCAGAAGTAATGATGACCCGTGGACTGATCACACTACAGAAGAAAGGAATTTATCAGGTAAGCATAAATTATGTTTTTTATAAAATAACCTTTTTTTTTTAAAAAAAATCAACTATATGTATATTCATTTTTTAATGCTTTTAAAATAATACCAAATTTTGCGACTTATAGAATATATTTAAAAATAGCTAATGGCTGTAATAAAAAGGCTTGCAGCAATAATGGCAGCTAAGACTTCTACTTCTAACAATTAAAAACACTATCTGTCTACATTTTTTTAAAACTATTAGATCGTAGGATAAAGATATTCAAAACAAAAAATTCTGTTTAGAAATAAGCCTACATTCGTTGACTTTTGTATTTTAAATTGGCGGTATTACAGGCTGGGGTAGGAGATCCTTTCCTTCGCTTCACAACGATAGTATGCATTGAATCTACTGATTCAATGAATACTATGTTGATTGACAGCGGAAAAAAGGATTTAACTCATGCGCAATGGCAAACTGAAACGGGAGCGCGCATTGCCGATACGTAAACAGCGGGTGGGACCGCTGTAAATAGTGGCGGTATGAATAATATAATGATTGTCTAGACAACTATATTTTCAAAACCGGGAAAATTTACAATCACTTTAAATAATAAATAATAGTTATATTGTTGCTATCTTACTTTTTATTTGTATTTCAACCTTTAGTTTGTATTGATTTTAACTTGTTATGCTAGTAATTACAATATACATTAACTATTTTCTTACTAAATAGTTAAAATAACTAAAAATTTAACTTAGAAATAATACATAATCTGACATACACTAAAACCTAAACTTAAAATTAACATTCAAAAGAAAAAAATATAATAAATAAAATCTTAAAAATTAAAAATTTAATCATATTATAATACCTTATTAAAATTAAAAATATCACAACACAAAATAATTTAACCTAATCGAATATAAAATATAAATGGCCCTTAAAAGGTCATTTTGTGTACTCTTAAAATTTCCTTTTGTAGAGCATTACCATAATGTGAAAAGCTCTTTCTTTCATGTAATTAGCAAGAGTCCATGAGCTAGTGACGTATGGGATATACATTCCTACCAGGAGGGGCAAAGTTTCCCAAACCTCAAAATGCCTATAAATACACCCCTCACCACACCCACAAATCAGTTTTACAAACTTTGCCTCCTGTGGAGGTGGTGAAGTAAGTTTGTGCTAGATTCTTCGTTGATATGCGCTCCGCAGCAGGTTGGAGCCCGGTTTTCCTCTCAGCGTGCAGTGAATGTCAGAGGGATGTGAAGAGAGTATTGCCTATTTGAATTCAATGATCTCCTTCTACGGGGTCTATTTCATAGGTTCTCTGTTATCGGTCGTAGAGATTCATCTCTTACCTCCCTTTTCAGATCGACGATATACTCTTATATATACCATTACCTCTACTGATTCTCGTTTCAGTACTGGTTTGGCTTTCTACTACATGTAGATGAGTGTCCTGGGGTAAGTAAGTCTTATTTTCTGTGACACTCTAAGCTATGGTTGGGCACTTTTATATAAAGTTCTAAATGTATGTGTTCAAACATTTATTTGCCTTGATTCAGGATGTTCAACGTTCCTTATTTCAGACAGTCAGTTTCATATTTGGGATAATGCATATGAATAAATCTTTTTTTTTTTTACGTTAAAATTTGACTTTTTTCCTGTGGGCTGTTAGGCTCGCGGGGGCTGAAAATGCTTCATTTTATTGCGTCATTCTTGGCGCAGACTTTCTTGGCGCAAAATTTTTTTTTGTCATTTCCGGCGTCATACGTGTCGCCGGAAGTTGCGTCATTTTTTTGACGTTTTTGCGCCAAAAAATGTCGGCGTTACCGGATGTGGCGCCATTTTTGGCGCCAAAAGCATTTAGGCGCCAAATAATGTGGGCGGCTTTTGTGGCGCTAAAAAATTTGAGCGTCGTTGTTTCCACAATATTTAAGTCTCATTATTTATTGCTTCTGGTTGCTAGAAGCTTGTTCATTGTCATTTTTTTCCCATTCCTGAAACTGTCATTTAAAGGGACAGTATACACTCATTTTCATATAACTGCATGTAATAGACACTACTATAAAGAATAATATGCACAGATACTGAAATAAAAATTCAGTATAAAACTGTTTAAAAACTTACTTAGAAACTGTCAGTTTGGCTCTGTTGAAAAGGTAGCTGGAAAGCCCACTGCAGGTGGTAAATAAGACACTCCCCCCCTCCCCCTTCTTTTGCATATGAAAAGACCCTTTACACAAACAGGAGCAAGCTGGAGTAGGTAGTCGAGCGTATTCACATAAAACTTTGGGGCTTGGTTAGGAGTCTGAAAATCAGAGCAATGTTATTTAAAAATAAGCAAAACTATACATTAATTTTAAAAAAAAAACTTTATGGGCTATATAAATAGATTATCTACAAAACATTTATGCAAAGAAAAAATGAGTGTATAATGTCCCTTTAAGGAATTTGATCATTTTTGCTTTATATGTTGTTTTTTCTATTACATATTGCAAGATGTCTCAGATTGTCCCTGAATCAGAAGCCACTTCTGGAAAAACGCTTAACTGAGTTTCAGTTCTACCAAAGCTAAGTTCATTTATTTTAAATGTTATAAATGTTTATCTTTAGCTATGGTTTGTAATAAGGTATTATGATATACTTTTACATGCAGAATCCATTATTGTTTATGCTTTATATATTTCCATTCTTACATTTTATGTACAAGAAATATTTAGAAGATTTATAAGAAATATTTTCTGATTCTATTTTAAAGGCTTTGTCTGACTTTGTGCCTTCTAATAAAATTTTTAGGTCTTTTTCACTTCTTTTTTAATTATTGAAGTTTCAAATGACCAACAGCATACTGATTTATCCTTCTCTGATGATGTTTTTTCTCTTTCAGAAATTTTCTTCATCAGATATTGACACTAACAAATCTACTTTTTTATTATTTTTCTATTATTAAAGTACATTTGTTCTTTGTTGAATAGGTGTTGATTATTTTGGATATTAAGGTAACTAGTTCTTTAAGACTAGCTGACACTATTTCTGCCTATTTATTTCTTCTGTGTTTTCAGAGGTTTTCTTTCCAATTCCCCATTCTAGGGAATGGAATAGGCTGAGAATTTTCTTTTATTCCTTTTTCAAAGGTTTTAAACTATATTCTTTGCCAGCAGTTAAATTCAATTTGGAGGGTTCTCCAATTTATTGGGGCTATCTCTACTTCTACTAATTATGCTATTGTTTCTATAGCAAAATAGTATTTATTTTTCCTTTAGAAAGTTGTATCTTATTTATGGAAAATTATTTAGTTTCAGGTACTTTTCTTGGTCCTGTGATTTATTTGGATATTGCAATTGCTTCATTTTTTCTGTTTACTTTAAGATCAAGTATCAGATTATGATTTATTTTAGCATTGTTAAAGGACAACATTTACTAGACTAGGTGCTGTTGCATTTGTCTTGTTGTTTTGCATTTATTGATTATGCAAGTCCTTTGTATTGACTGGTCCTTTAAACTGGACTATCATGCTAATAATTTCATTTGTGTCTTCATTTTATTGAATATTTTCGCAAATGAGGGTTAATCTATGTCTTTAGCTATTTTAGCTAGAAGAATTTTGTTCTAAGATAATCAATTATTTGTTTTATAATTGGATTCAATTCTTAACTGTTACTCTGGGCTTCAAGATTGAGTTCTAAGACTAAAACTTTAAGCTTATACTAGTTTAGTTGTTCTTATTAAGGAACGAATTCCTGAGTTCTTTCCCAAGTAACATGTTTGTAATTGGGGTTCGAAATCAGCTCCCTAATATTGCGATGTACGTGCCGTATTCCAGCTTGGCTGGTAAGGGGCAGGTTAAGACTTCTTTGAAATTTATTTGGTTCTATTTTGTCCAAATTTCTTTGATTTTATTCCAGTAAGGCTAACACTTTCTTTAAGTGTGTTTCTGTCCTATATATTTTGGGTACTGTTGAAGCATGGCTGGGCACCCATGGGGTTCAAGCGCTGCTCAGACCTGGAATCTTCTGGGGTATTTCTTCCAGTTCCTTTTTTAGGAACCGGGTTTAGAGTTTTATTCAAACTATTTTGCATTTTTATGGTCATTGATAGCATTATTTGTTTTCATTAGATACAATAAATGCATATTTTCATTTTTCTGTTTTCATTCAGATTATTTTCTGAGTATGCGGAATCTCATATGATTCACTTGCTCTTCAGGACATAGTTAGAGGATCTTTTTTTCGAAAGCTCTTGATTCCTCACACAAGGGTCACCTTTTTTAGGTTTCCAGAAAGTTTGTGTCACTGTCTTTGTCTCTATCAGACAAGGGTTAATTATATTGGGTTCCGTCTGTCAGTACCTTTAGTCTCTATTATTTCCTTCAGTTGCTTTATATGCATAGAAGTTTTAGGTCTTATGGCCATGGCATTGGATTCAATTCCCTCTGCTCATTTTCACTAGAAAGAACCTTTCCAGTCTTTTATGAGTGTTGTTTCTTCTAGAATATGGTTGGAGGATCAATTTACCAAAAAGTTTGTTGATTCCTCAGACAAGGGTAACCTTTTTAGGTTTCCTGATAGATTCAGTGTCCTTGACTCTGTCTCTGACTGACAAGAGACGTCTGAAATTGGTTTCAGCTTGTCGAAACCTTCAGTCTCAATCTTTCCCTTCGGTAGCCATATGCATAGAAATTCTAGGTCTTATGACTGCTGCATTGGACGCGGTTCCCTTTGCTCATTTTCACATGCGACCTCTTCAGCTCTGTATACTGAACCAGTGGTGCAGGGATTATACAAAGATATCTCAATTAATATCTTTAAAACCGATTGTTCGACACTTTCTGACGTGGTGGACAGACCACCATCGTTTAATTCAGGGGGCTTCTTTTGTTCTTCCAACCTGGACTGAGATTTCAACAGATGCAAGTCTGACAGGTTGGGGAGCTGTTTGGGGGTCTCTGACAGCACAAGGGGTTTGGGAATCTCAGGAGGTGAGATTACCAATCAATATTTTGGAACTCCGTGCAATTTTCAGAGCTCTTCAGTCATGGCCTCTTCTAAAGAGAGAGTCGTTCATTTGTTTTCAGACGGACAATGTCACAACTGTGGCATATGTCAATCATCAAGGAGGGACTCACAGTCCTCTGGCTATGAAAGAAGTATCTCGAATTCTGGTTTGGGCGGAATCCAGCTGTCTAATTTCTGCGGTTCATATCCCAGGTATAGACAATTGAGAAGCGGATTATCTCAGTCACCAAACGTTACATCCAGGCGAATGGTCTCTTCACCCAGAGGTATTTCTTCAGATTGTTCAAATGTGGGGACTTCCAGAAATAGATCTGATGGCTTCTCATCTAAACAAGAAGCTTCCCAGGTATCTGTCCAGATCCAGGCATCCTCAGGTGGAGGCAGTGGATGCATTGTCACTTCCTTGGAAGTATCATCCTGCCTATATCTTTCCACCTCTAGTTCTTCTTCCAAGAGTAATTTCCAAGATTCTAAGGGGTGCTCGTCTGTTCTGCTGGTGGCTCCAGCATGGCCTCACAGGTTTTGTATGCGGATCTTGTCCGGATGGCCACTTGCCAACCGTGGACTCTTCCGTTAAGACCAGACCTTCTATCACAAGGTCCTTTTTTCCATCAGGATCTCAAATCCTTAAATTTGAAGGTATAGAGATTGAACGCTTGATTCTCAGTCATAGAGGTTTCTCTGACTCTCTGATTAATACTATGTTACAGGCTCGTAAATCTGTATCTAGGAAGATATATTATCGAGTCTGGAAGGTTTACATTTCTTGGTGTTTTTCTCATCATTTTTCTTGGCATTCTTTTAGAATTCCTAGAATTTTACAGTTTCTTCAGGATGGTTTGGATAAAGGTTTGTCTGCAAGTTCCTTGAAGGACAAATCTCTGCTCTTTCTGTTCTTTTTCACAGAAAGATTACTAGTCTTCCTGTTATTCATTGTTTTGTAAAAGCTTTGGTTCGTATAAAACCTGTTATTAAGTCAATTTCTCCTCCTTGGAGTTTGAATTTGGTTCTGGGGGCTCTTCAAGCTCCTCCGTTTGAACCTATGCATTCGCTGGACATTAAATTACTTTCTTGGAAAGTTTTGTTTCTTTTGGCCATCTCTTCTGCTAGAAGAGTTTCTGATTTATCTGCTCTTTCTTGTGAGTCTCCTTTTCTGATTTTTCATCAGGATAAGGCGGTGTTGCGAACTTCTCTTCAATTTTTACCTAAGGTTGTGAATTCTAACAACATTAGTAGAGAAATTGTGGTTCTTTCATTGTGTCCTAATCCTAAGAATCCTAAGGAAAGATCGTTGCATTCTTTGGATGGAGTTAGAGCTTTGAAATATTATGTTGAAGCTACTAAAATTTTCCGAAAGACTTCTAGTCTATTTGTTATCTTTTCCGGTTCTAGGAAAGGTCAGAAGGCCTCTGCCATTTCTTTGGCGTCTTGGTTAAAGTTTTTGAT
Organism: Bombina bombina; assembly: GCF_027579735.1. NCBI lineage: Eukaryota > Metazoa > Chordata > Amphibia > Anura > Bombinatoridae > Bombina > Bombina bombina. The sequence goes on along the minus strand of NC_069501.1, from coordinate 108,792,643 downwards.
TCATCATGCTTATGTTGAGTCGGGTAAAACTCCGCCTCAAAGGATTACAGCTCATTCTACTAGATCAGTTTCTACTTCCTGGGCGTTTAGGAATGAAGCTTCGGTTGATCAGATTTGCAAAGCAGCAACTTGGTCTTCTTTGCATACTTTTACTAAATTCTACCATTTTGATGTGTTTTCTTCTTCTGAAGCAGTTTTTGGTAGAAAAGTACTTCAGGCAGCTGTTTCAGTATGATTCTTCTGCTTATAATTTCAGTTTTTTTCATTATAAGATTTAAACTTTATTTTGGGTGTGGATTATTTTCAGCGGAATTGGCTGTCTTTATTTTTTCCCTCCCTCTCTAGTGACTCTTGCGTGGAAGATCCACATCTTGGGTATTCATTATCCCATACGTCACTAGCTCATGGACTCTTGCTAATTACATGAAAGAAAACATAATTTATGTAAGAACTTACCTGATAAATTCATTTCTTTCATATTAGCAAGAGTCCATGAGGCCCACCCTTTTTGTGGTGGTTATGATTTTTTTGTATAAAGCACAATTATTCCAATTCCTTATTTTTTATGCTTTCGCACTTTTGTCTTATCACCCCACTTCTTGGCTATGCGTTAAACTGATTTGTGGGTGTGGTGAGGGGTGTATTAATAGGCATTTTGAGGTTTGGGAAACTTTGCCCCTCCTGGTAGGAATGTATATCCCATACGTCACTAGCTCATGGACTCTTGCTAATATGAAAGAAATGAATTTATCAGGTAAGTTCTTACATAAATTATGTTTTTTAAAAAAAAAAAAAAAAAAACCATGAACAGTATACCAAACATCAAATTCACATAAAAATAAAACCTAATCTACCCATTGCCCTAAAAAGGCATTTCTATGTGCATTACCCTAAGGACATTCAGCTTTTTTGATGCCCATTATAAATAAAAAAATGATATTATAAAAAGAAAAAAAAAATTGAAAAAAAAAGATATATATATATATATATATATATATATAAAATAATAAAAAAATTATAACTAATCGAATAGCCCTATCAAAATAAAAAAAGAACACAAAAAGAAAATAAACAAATGTATTTTCTGAGTTTTAATATCAACATACTAAAGTGTAATTTAGCATCTTGCAATGTAAAATATTTGATAATATAAGAATTGAAATTAAACCATATATATATATATATATATATATATATATATATATATATATATATCATTTAAAAAATAATTAAATAGGATGCTAAAATATTAATGAAATGTCTCACTAGTGTCAGCATTATATTTTATTTTAGTTTCTAAAATTAGGTTTATACATGTAATATATAAGAGACGTGTTATGGGCATGTGCATATAAAGCAGATTAAAAGTGTATGTTCTCTAAAAATCATTACATTTTTAATTTTATTAAATTAATCATTTAATCTTTAATTATCTGTCTATCACTCTCTCTCTATATATATATATACAATATATATATATATATTTATGAGTGATAAGATTAGTATTAAGGCGCACAGCTCAAAAAAGATTGACCAATGTTATGTCAATTTTAATGTCAGAGGAAGATATTGTATAAATCAAGGTCCAGTGTATGTTATTTGAATCACCACTATATTTAACATATAGTTCCTGGTTTTATACTGTCAGTGTAGATGTATTACAATATCTTATAGCCTTACTACAGAGTTAGGTGAGTAGGGGTATAGGTATGAGTGTTAGTTTTTTGTTTCCTCTATAGTGTACAAAGGTAAATATTTATATAATTTGTTCACATATAGTAGATGCAAAAAAAAAAAAACCACACAGAGTGAATTTAAACACAGTACATCATTACATCAGTCCCAGATGTATCATAAACTTGTGACATCCAATTATTAGAAGTAAGTGCCCACTTACTAGATTCAACCTCAATCCTATGAGGTAAGTAAATGCGTCCCTTTAAGATAAAGTTGTCTCTCAGCAATCCTGTACAACCGCTTCTTTTGCCTCCTTAGTGTGTTAGAAAGTTTTTATTTCCCTTTCCTCCTTGTTTAGCTGAATCTCTCTGTGATGCGCAAGCACAACTCATCCAAGGCGAAGTCACCGCGCTTACCGCTTATCACACAAATCCATCACTACCCTTATTTGTGTGATAAGCAGTAAGTTATTTGAATATAGTGGTGATTCAAATAACATACACTGGACCTTGATTTATACAATATCTTCCTCTGACATTAAAATTGACATAACATTGGTCAATCTTTTTTGAGCTGTGCGCCTTAATACTAATCTTATCACTCACAGATTTGCTTCATAAATAGAAATAGGACATTGATAGGTGGGGACCTATCGGTAATCCTATTTCAGGTATTAGGCTGACGTTTCATTCATAGAACCAACAGACGACTGGTGTTGGGAGGGTACCACCTGTTCTCTTTTAACTAATATATATATTTATATATATATATTTCTCTTCTCCTCTTTATTCTTTTTTCTTCTCCTTCTTTCTCTTATTCTTATTATCCTCCTCTTGCTATTCTTCTTCTACTAATCTTTACCTTCTTTATTCTCCTACTCTTTCTCTTCTTCTTCTCTTTCTCTTCTTCTCCTCCTATTTCTCTTCTTCTCCTCCTCTTACTCCCTCTTGACACATTTCCTTCCTTTTAAACGATTATGGACCCTTATTTATTATGGTGCGAGAGGACATATTCAGATATAGCTGATTGTGTCTGCTGCACATCGATAAATGGCAAAAGCATACGCTGTATGCTGTGGTGCATTTATCATTGCAACAGCATTTATTGTGAACTGCTGGTGCGATGATGCTCGCTTGATATTTGTGGACAATTGTCCGCTAGCAGGGGGTGCCAATCAACACAATCATATTCTATTGTGTTGATTTGTTTTTGATTTGTGTTTACTGCCTCAGTGGAGGCGAACAGGTTAGGGATTAGCGGGCTTTAGAATGCAGCTTCATAACTTATGTTTCCTTCTGTTTCCGGCAAGCCTAAAGGATCACCATAAACATGGCTCATCAACTTACATATGGAGCTTGATAATTATGCCCCTTATTGTTTAATCCTAATTTTAATCACCCATGTCAATTTTGTCAATCTATTTTATATGTTTATTGTATAACAATTTTTTTTTCTGTTAGTATAATAATTATGTCTTCTGAAACAAGTGACAATATCGAACCAGAGGAGGTGGAGGATCAATCATTAGAATTAGTAAGGCTGGTAAGATAACTGAATTAAATTATTTAAAATATTATATTATTGTTTAATCAATATATTTTTATATATTTATATTTTATTATTATTTTATTTTTTTAAGAGAACACAGTTTGAAGCTGAACGCCACAGTCGTCCATTACCAATCGATCCCTCACAGATTCACTTGTGGGACCCAATAATTGAATCTAGTCAAACACAGTCTGTCTGTTCAGAAAGTGATACCAGTCAATCGGATGTGTCTGATAGAGTTGGAAAAACAGACTGGTGTCAATTTTCAAATTTTTTTGTTATGCCTGCTTACATTGAATCGCTTTGTTGCCTGGAAATACCTAATATTGAGCCCTTGATGATCGAAGACATGGCTTGTATCTGTGAGTATGAATATATAAATTTTTTGAAAAATTGTGAAAATCTTGATTTACATCAATATAGGGCAGCTGACCGAAGAACACATCAGAGGCGTATGCTAACTTCAAGAGAGGTACATTATTTATATATTTTAAATATTTTTAATATACATATATATATATTTATTTTTTAAGTTATTAAATTATTGTGTAAACTAAATGGACAATACACAACATATTTTTTTGTTAAAAAGTTAGATAATCTCTTTATTATCTAATTTTTCATTTTTGAATAACCAACACACTTAGAGGCCTATTTATCAAAAGTCTTGCGGACCTGATCTAACAATGCGGATCAGGTCTGTAAGACTGCGCTGAATGTGGAGAGCAATACGGTCTCCGTATTCAGGATTGCACCAGCAGCTCACAAGAGCTGCTGGTGACACGCCGCCCCCTGCAGATTCACGGCCAATCGGCTGCCAGCAGGGAGGTGTCAATCAAACCGATTGTACTTGATCGGGTTGAATTGTGGTGATTCCTGGGTTATGGAGCAGCATTCTTTACACCGCTGCTCCATAACTTGCGTTTCTGGCGAGTCTGAAGACTCGCCAGAAACATGGCCCACTAGCTACATACAGAGCTTGATAAATGGGCCTCTTAGAATAATACACATTTTAAATGAGTAATTCTCATTTATCTATGACTCTGCAGACTTCAACATTATTATATTTTTTTTCACATGCCTGCATTTTAGCCAATCATTGATCATTCCACTGTAAATTTACGTGCATGCGCTTTATGTTATATATATTAAACACATGTACTAATGACATTTATTTTTATAAAACTCTCAAAAATTATTATAAATTGAAGGGTCCTTCTAGGTCTAAGAAATTAGCATATGCATTTCAAATTTTCAATGGGCGATGAACATTTTTTTTTTAATTTCGTTATTCTGATAGAGCATGCAATTTTTATCAAATTTATAATTACATATGACTATTAAATTGTCTTCATTCTCTTGTTATGTTTATTGAAAATTTAAAAAATTAAGTTTAGGTTACGGAACATTTTTAGTGAACAACCGGGGTTGTCGTTGCTGTTTGGACAGCGCCAATAAAGAAGTGCCGACCATTGATCTGAATACATAAATTGTTGTGTCCTTAGCTTAGATTCCTCATTTTGCTAATATACGGCTAGATTACGAGTTTTTCGTATGAGTGAAAAAGCAGCGTTATGGCTCATAATGCTGCTTTTTCACTACCGCTGCTTTTACGAGTCTTGTCAGAATAGCTGTACCACCGCTCACCTTTTTGGCCGTAATGCAAATTAACTAACGCACCTTTCAAAAAGTGCTTTTTCAATAGGACTCCTAAAGCTTTGGTATTAAGATTTGTTCCTGGGAGGCCAAAAGTGAGCGGTACAGCCTATACCGACAAGATTCGTACCGTGATCTAAGGTCAGTAGTTATGAGTTTTCCACTACAAAGCTGTAGCATAAAACTCATAACTAAAGTGTTCAAAAGTAAACTAACACCCATAAACTACCTACTAACCCCTAAACCGAGGCCCTCACGCATCGCAAACACTAAAATAAAATTATTAACCCCTAATCTGACGCTCCAGACATTGCAGCCACTATAATAAACATATTAACCCCTAAACCTAACCCGAAGTCTAACCCTAACACCCCCTAACTTTAATATAATTAAAATTAATCTAAATAAAAATTACAGTTAATACCTAAATAAAACCTATTTAAAACTAAAGACTTACCTATAAAATAAACCCTAAGCTAGCTACAATATAAATAATTGTTACATTGTAGCTAGCTTAGGTTTTATTTTTATTTTACAACTAAGTTTGAATTTATTTTAACTAGGTAGACTAGTTAGTAAATAGTCATTAACTATTTAATAACTACCTATTTAAAATAAATTCAAATTTAGCTGTAAAATAAAACCTAACCTGCCCTACACTAATACCTAACATTACAATAAAATTAAATAAATTACATTAATTAAATACAATCAACTAAATTACCAAAAAAATTACACAAAATAAAAAAGAAATGTTCAAATATTTAAAATACTTACACCTAATCTAATAGCACTATCAAAATAAAAAAGCCCCCCAAAATAAAAAAAAACCCTAGACTAAACTAAACTGCCAATAGCCCTTAAAAGGGCCTTTTGCGGGGCATTTCCCCAAATAAATCAGCTCTTTTACCTGTAAAAAAAAATACAACAACCCACCAACAGTAAAACCCACCACACACACAACCAAACCCCCAAAATAAAACCCTATCTAAAAAACCTAATCTCCCCATTGCCCTGAAAAGGGCATTTGGATAGGCATTGCCCTTAAAAGGGCATTTAGTTCTTTTTAAAGTGCCCAAACCCCTAATAAAAATAAAACCCACCCAATAAACCCTTAAAAAACCTAACAGTAACCCCCCGAAGATCCACTTACAGTTTCCGAAGACCGGACATCAATCTAAAACTAAGCCGGGAGAAGTCTTCATCCAAGTGTCAAGAAGTGGTCCTTCAGACGGGCAGAAGTCTTCATCCAGATGGCATCTTCTATCTTCATCCTTCCAACGTGGAGTGGCTCCATCTTCAAGACATCCGGCGTGGAGCATCCTCTTCAATCGACGTAAATAAAGTTTATCGACATAATAAAGTTTACTTTAAGGGACGTCATCCAAGATGGCGTCCCTTGAATTCCTTTTGGCTGATAGAATTATATATATATATATCGAACCTTCAAAAGGGCTAAATGCCCTTTTTAGGGCAATGCCCAAACAAATGCCCTTTTCAGGTCAATGGGGAGCTTAGGTTTTTTAGTTATGGTTTTATTTGGGGGTTTTGGTTGTGTGTGTGTGGTGGATTTTACTGTTGGGGTTTTTTTTTTCTTCAAGTAAAAGAGCTAATTTATTTTGGGTAATGCCCCAAAAAAGGCCCTTTTAAGGGTTATTGGCAGTTTAGTTTAGGCTAGGTTTTTTTTATTTTGGGTGTGCTTTTTTATTTTAATAGGGCTATTAGATTAGGTGTAAGTAGTTTAAATATTTGATCATTTCTTTTTTATTTTGTGTAATTTTTTTTAAATTTAGTTAATTGTATTTAAGTAATATAATTTATTTTTCTAATGTTAGGTGTTAGTGTAGGGCAGGTTAGGTTTTATTTTACAGCTAAATTTGTGTTTATTTTAAATAGGTAGTTATTAAATAGTTAATAACTATTTAATAACTAGTCTACCTAGTTAAAATAAATACAAACTTAGCTGTGAAATAAAAATAACACACAAGATAGCTAAAATGTAAATATTATTTATATTGTAGCTAGCTTAGGCTTTATTTTATGGTTAAGTATTTATTTTTAAATAGGAAATATTTAGGTATTAATTGTAATTTTTATTTAGATTTATTATGTTAAAGTTAGGGGGTGTTTGGGTTAGACTTAGGGTTAGGTTTAGGCGTTAATATGTTTATTATAATGGCGGCGATGTCAGGAGTGGCAGATTAGGGGTTAATAAGTGTAATGTAGGTGGCGGCGATGTTAGGGGCAGTAGATTAGCTGTGATTAGACATGTTTTTTATGTTAGGGTGTTAGGTTTAAACATAACTTTTTCTTTCCACATAGGAATCAATGGGGCTGTGTTACAGAGCTTTATGCTGTTTTTTTTCAGGTGTTAGGGTTTTTTCTTAGCCTGCTCTCCGTGCATGAGCATGTAAAACCAGCTCAAAGCAGCGCTGGTATTTGTGTGCGGTATGGAGCTCAACGCAACCATATTTCCCACTAACGCATGTTTTTTAAAAACCTATAATAGCAGGTAGGATGTGAGCGGTGACAATAACTTGCAAGTTATTACCACACCGCTCATAAAGCAAAACTCGTAATCTAGTCACTAGATAGCAAGAGAAATAATTAAAATTGTTAATAGTAGTAAATTAAAAAGTTGATTCAAATGTAATGCTCGATCGGAATCGTAAAATATAAAAAGATTGTGTTCAGTGTACATTTAATTTTTTTAAAAAAAGATTAACAATAGAATATAATTTGGGATAACAGTAAATTTTAAACTTGATTAAAATTAAAAGTTCTATTTGAACAATGAAATATTTTATTTATTTTTAGGGATTTTCGTAAAATTGCATATCGTGCATTCACATTATGGGTACATGGTCGCCTTGGTCCTTCAAATCGGAGACCAATACTGTCTTGTGTAATAAATACTATTAGGAGACAATACCCTGCTCCAAACCAAGTATACATGGGATTTTAAACAGTGGACGGTGATGGCCCTGCATCAGAAATGTTTTTTGACTAATAAATATTTTAATTTTAGTTTTGTAAAAGAAATAATAATGTTAATGTTTTTACTAATATTTATTATTTTTTAAAATAATTTTTTTTTTCTAATTTTTTTTATTATTTTGAAAAAAAATTAAATAAAAAGTTTAACATTTTATTTTAAAAAAGTAATAATTATAATACTGTATGTAAACATATAAAAAATATAATAAAAATTTTTTTGGGAAATTTTGATTTAAGAATTAGATGTTCCCAGTGTATTTTTATTTATATATCCACACACATTTATAATTAATTATTGTTGATAAATCATTGATGTCTATAACGCAAATTAACCACTTCAACATACAAGTGTCAAATAATACTTAAATTAACTTTATACTTATTTCACATCTTGAATATTGTAACTCAATCCTCTAACGACCCAATACCTGCAGTCTATCTCTCTTATAATACATAATAAATTGATCTTCAAAGCTCTTATTTCTTAGACGTCAATCCTCATCTGCCGCTTTTCTATGTGACAGACCCTTCACTGACTTACTATAACATCCATAATAATATATAAGATTAAGTTTATCACTTAAAAATCTAGTAATAACACTGTTCCTCCATCAATCTAAAAAATACTGTGTAGATACTCTCCCTACCACTCACTTTGCTCTACTAATGCCCTCCTTTTATCCTCCTTTCTTGTAATTTATTCACAATACTGTGTACAATAGTTCTCTACATTTTTCATTTTTTTTAAACTCTGTTCCTCACTCTATACGACTTTTCACTCTTTTTAAAAAAAAATTAATTTACATTAAAATATTATCTTAGTAACTCTCCTACTTTAGCTATCCGACTGAACCCCATTATCATTTAATCCTTCTAGCATAGCTGCTCTGTAGATTCAACCTCATGAAAGATGATTTACAATATTTAAACATTTGATAGTGTCATCTATCCATTTTCAAGCAGATAACTGTTAGCTTGCATTTTAGACGCATGTCTTTAGCACTGTTTGAAGAATTTGCGGTCTAAAAATAATATCAATAATGTGTCCAAAAGAGTAGAAATTTTTCTAATTACACAGTTGATATACATGAATCTGCATAATAATTAAAAAATATATATTTCATAAGCTAACATAACTTAATTAATATAGCAATAACAAATGTCCACAGCGTGGAGGGGTCAAGCCCTCGCTTGACCCCTCCACGCCTTCTAACTATCGACCGGTCTTCTTACTTCCCTTTGCTTCAAAATTATTGGAACGACTAGTCTATAATCGGCTAACTCAATTTCTCACAACTAACTCCTTACTTGATCCACTACAATCTGGTTTCCGCCCTAAACACTCAACAGAAACCGCTCTTGCTAAAGTAACAAATGACCTGTTATCAGCCAAAGCAAAAGGCCATTACTCATTACTAATTCTTCTTGACCTGTCCGTAGCTTTTGACACAGTTGACCATCCTCTCCTCCTAAAAATACTACATTCATTTGGCATCCGAGACACAGCCCTCTCCTGGTTTGCATTATATCTTTCAAACCACTCGTTTTCAGTTTCCTTTAACAACATATCTTGTGATCCTATGCCTCTCTCAGTTGGAGTACTGCAAGGCTCTGTCTTGGGTCCCTTGCTTTTCTCTCCTTATACATCCTGCCTTGGAAAACTTATAGCCTCCTTTGAATTCCAGTACCACCTATATGCTGATAATACCCAAATCTATCTTTCCTCTCCTGATATCTCTCCCTCTTTACTCAACCAGATTTCTGACTGCCTCTCTGCAATTTTCTCTTGGATGTCTTCACACTACCTCCAACTCAATCTGTCCAAAACTGAGCTGCTTCTTATTCCCCCCTCTTCGAGAGATCTGACACCTGACATTTCTCTGATGGTTGGAGACTCTATTCTCAACACCTCACCCCAGGTCCGCTGCCTTGGGGTCACACTAGACTCAGAACTCACATTCAACCCACATATACAAACGCTTACCAAATCCTGCCGTTCACACCTACGCAACATTTCCAGAATTCGTCCCTTCCTTACTCAAAATACTACAAAAATACTTATTCATTCCCTCATCCTGTCACGCATTGATTATTGCAATCTATTCTTAAATGGCCTTCCAAAACACCGCCTCTCCTCCCTCCAATCTATTATGAATGCTTCTGCTAGACTCATCCACCTACGTCGACGATCTACATCAGCTGCTCCGCTCTGCCAGTCTCTACACTGGCTCCCCATACACTCCAGAATACAATTTAAAGTATTAGCCCTAACCTACAAAGCATTCAACAGTCTAACTCTCAACTATATTTCCTCTCTCATCGTGAAATACTCCCCATCCCGTCCTCTTCGATCAACCTCTGACCTACGTCTCTACACTCCTGTTATCTCTACATCCCACTCCCGCCTCCAAGACTTCGCACGTGCTGCTCCTGTCCTCTGGAACTCTCTACCCCGCTCCATCAGACTGTCTCCAACCTTGTATAGCTTCAGAAGAGCCTTGAAAACCCACCTATTCAGAGAGGCTTACCATCTCTCCTACATCCCGCATCCAAACCAAGCTAATACATGTACATGAACTGCCTGACTCACTGCTTCAAATACAACCGATGTAACAAGCTACCCCAACCTTATGTCTCTGCACCCTAAACCTATAGACTGTGAGCTCTCCGGAGCAGGGCCCTCTTCCTCCTGTGCTAGATTTGTTTAGTCTTGTTATGTTTTGTATTGTATCACAAATCTTTGTCATTGTATACCCCTATCGTACCCAGCGCTACGGAATTTGGCGGCGCTATACAAATAAATGATAATAATAATAATAATATTTCAATCTATTTCAATATATTTCAAATGTTGTTGCTATATGTGAATTTGGGGAATAGGCAGATTCCCAGTTTTCATGTGCACTTACTCCATTAGTTGCTGTTTCCAGTGTGTATTGGATACCTTAATTAATACATCAATAGAATGAATATTCCTTTTTTAAAATAAGAATTAATTTATTTAATTATTAGTTCATATATAATAATTTTCAATGTGTTTCATCTACAGTACATCTAATATGAAAGAAATACAAAAAAATAAAAATAAATTTAAATAAATATGTTTATTAATTATATATATATTGTTTGTAAACAAACACATAAAATTCACACATATTCATAAAATAAAAAAAAATGTAACATTAAAAAATATGTTAAAAAAAAAAAGGAAAGTGAAAACATAGTTTTTAATTTAATAGTTCCAAAAACAATCTTCTACTTTTAAGTCTTGATCGGTGTTCTGCTACTAGATCAGCGGTTGTAGGATGTGGAACATGAGCAATGTTTGGTGGTAATGAGTTTAATTTAGAATGCCAGTCGTATTTTAATTCTCCTTTAATCATTTTAATTACATCAATCATTATAGGAATAACATATTCGGTGGTAGTATCCTCGTAATTTTTTTTATCTGCCATTTTTTAGTCATTTTTTAAAAATACGGTCTATGCCTTAGTGCACCTTTTTTGGCACTGATCTTACTGGGACGCTAAACAGTGGCCTGCGGCCTGTCTAGGTTGGCATTGTTTGCAATGACCACAACTTGGGTTCTTGCAATCATTGCATCAATTTTAAAATGTATTCGCTTTGGCCTGAATTTTAAAACCATACCATGAAATACCTCGATTCTGCCTGTATGGCAATAATTTCTTAAAAAAGAGAAATCCTTTTGTAAATTGGAATCACAAACCAACTTAGAGAGTTCCGCGTAAGCACCTGATTTTTTATTGATCCAAGGTCGCTGTTTCATTTCTTCATCAGTTAAATCCCTGTGTATACACTTGTGGATCAAATTACCATTTTCCCAGGAATGAATATTGACTATATGGTTTAATAAAGATTTCCAGACCTCATTTGAAAGTTCGGTATTTCCCTTGCAATAAGCTGAACTAAACCAAAAGTGATTTGAAATGAAAGGAACCCATGGCAACAACTCTCTTTATATTCCCTTTTTTTTCGCTAAAGCCAACAATTTTTTTTAATTTCTTTTGTTGCAGTGCCATAAGTCAAACTGGTGATTTATGTTCTTTTTTTTTTTTGTTTTAATAATTTTTATTAAGGTGAAAAATAAAATAACAGACATATTAAGTTGCGAGAGTCATAAGTTACAAAAGTCACTTACAAATATTAAAAGAGAGCATATCATTCACAAAATAAACAGTTCTGTTACATCACAGATATATTGGTAGAAATAAACCTCACATTTTCTATTTTATTGCATGAAGAACATAAATTTGGTCCAGAATAATATAGAGCATATATATCAAATTGAGGCCCATGATAAAAGAAACCCATCAAACGTGAATCGAAACACAGCAGGGCCTCCTGAAAAGGGGTATCTGAAAAATATTCAAGCACAAGAGGGAGTGGTAACATTGTGGTATGTTGCAAGGAAAACCACTTAAGGGGACCCCTAACACAGTTCCAAGGCGTCAGGACACCCCAAAAAGGAATGGGAAAAGGGAATGCGGAAGGGTATAGGAAGGGAGGGGGGCGGAGATTAGTCACATACCGTAATAAAAAAAAAATGACCTAGGTAACTGGCAACATTGGGGGAATCATACAACCCATACCGGTATAACAGAAAATATAAGGGGGTCATTGGTCATGTAAAATATTAGCCTTCAACTAGTCAACCACTGTTGGAAGTACAGGTATCTGACAGCCTAACCTATTTCTATTAATAGTTAAAGGGTATAGATATTCAGTATATTGATGATAAACATCAGAGAATAAAAATTATAATAGAAAGTATGTACTTAATCAAAGTAGTCCCAATATAATAATGTACTTAACTCAATAGCAGCCACAGATAATATGGACTGTGTCGGTTCTGCATAAACATAAATGTATCTGTGTTAGTAATGATGAATCATATTGATCGGGCCCTACACCCGACAACAAATGCACCACATAAGTAAACAAAGGTCCATACCTAAGAGGAGGCTCTGTGAGTTTAACACTTGTCTAAAAAGATAGAGTAATAAGGTGCATACATAATGCAGATGCTTGGAGTACACATACAAACACTTTATGACTGCATTTTGACAGAGAAAAATGAGCATGTTAAAGTGACGTCATCATCCATGAACTCATTCATATGCAGGAAAATAGTATATCATAATTAGCAGTGGTTTATATCTGGAACAATCCTTAATAGGAATATGATAAAAGGGCTTAATTAACTGTTAAATCCGTTGTAGTCACATTTCAACCCATAAATGAATTGGACACAAGGCTAGGAGTATTTAGCACATGACAATATACCATTACCAGCATAGTTAGTATAAGAATAATAATCATAGTTACCATGAGAAAGATATACAACATGCCCAACAGTTTAAACCATAGACAAATTAAGTGCAAGGCAATCTGTAGTGTACATGACTAAAGTGTAAACGGGTAATTCAAGTGACATTTTAACACTACAAACTTATGTCAACAATAAGCTTAACAGGACTATAGACTATTGTTTGGAAACCTAAATTAATAGAGCTGGGTTCCCCAGAAAGCCTGTATCTCAAGAGTCAGCAAAACCTATATAATAAAATGGCATATAGAATGTAAGATACAGAATTAACATTCCTCATCTGTAAAACACTGTGCCTAATTAACTAACTTTGGAGCATGTGAAAAAAACAAAAAAGGCGCTCAACCTAGCTAAATAGCCTGTAGTAATGAAAATCAGCAAACATAGAATTATTATACTAAAGTCTTCAAACTGTGTCTATGACAGAACCTTAGGGATCAGCTAGTGTGATAATAGTCCCAATAACCTCCAGATCTATCCCATCTCATAATAATTAGTGTGCAATGATTTCCAGACAGTGTTTCACACTGGGTGTATTGTAGAAACCGGCTGGTGTTGTTTGGGTGAATGCTTATTATTAAAGCAATATTGAAGTCAATGAAAGCAAACATTTATTATATATACCTACCCACCTCCTATGCTGTCTATAAATACAGGGCTGGAGATCTTGGAGGAGACGAGTAAAATAGAAAAAAAAATAAAAAAAAAGAGGCAAACTGCAATAACACATATGTTTGTTGAATATAAGTTATAAGTAACCCTTGACTCCCCTCTAGTGGCGGGAATAATAATTGCATCTTCTATCTAGGAATATTAATTTTAAATCGATATTCTGATGTGGAAACTTTTCTTATAAATATCGGGTATTAAAGGAAAAATAGTAGTGATAACACAATACAATAGTAAACTAGTAAAGCTGCCTATTAACTAATATTTTTCAGAGTGCCTATAAGCAGTAATGTTACTATAACTAGTGGTACATAAAATAACCTGAACAATAGTTAAAGGGACAGTCTAGGCCAAAATAAACTTTCATGATTCAGATAGAACATGTAATTTTAAACAATTTTCCAATTTACTTTTATCACCAATTTTGCTTTGTTCTCTTGGTATTCTTAGTTGAAAGCTTAACTTAGGAGGTTTATATGCTAATTTCTTAGACCTTGAAGCCCACCTCTTTCAGATTGCATTTTAACAGTTTTTCACCACAAGAGGGTGTTATTTCACGTATTTCATATAGATAACACTGTGCTCGTGCACGAGAAGTTATCTGATTGGCTAGACTGCAAGTCTGTCAAAAGAACTGAAAAAAGGGGCAGTTTGCAGAGGCTTAGATACAAGGTAATTACAGCGGTAAAACGGGTATTATTATAACTGTGTTGGTTATGCAAAACTGGGAAATGGGTAATATAGGGATTATCTATCTTTTAAAACAATACAAATTCTGGTGTAGACTGTCCCTTTAAGTTAGACAAGTGCAAAAACATAAAGTGAAATGTCTCTTATTACAGGCAAAGAGTGGCTAATACACCACTTAACTACTATGATGTCCATGGGTTGGGGAACAGTTATCAGTCCAAGCCAGAATTTATGCTATAGATTTAGCATGAGGAGTCTGTCCTAAAGACATCGCAACTTGCCATTCTAGCCCACTCCTAATCGCACTGTTAAGGCTCTCCATCTGTCACAGCACAATCTGCTAATATCTTTCCAAAAGCTGTGCAGCCCAATCTTCTCAAATGCCTTTATAAGAGCATTGCTTACTTCGCTATGCAAATGCAAGTCCTGTTCACATATATGAAGAGCTGACTTGGTAACATTCGTTACGGTCCCAGAGTTGCAAAGATGGAAACCCCATTCCGTAGAAGCTTTTTCACCACCTCTTAAGGATTTAGCACGCTGCCACCATAGTAGCTTTACACTCCTAGTTTGACCGTACAGGGAATATATTGTCACCTTAGGCAGCCAGGGTACGGAGTTCTCAACATACTTGTGCTCATCTTCTTTTTCAGTAAAGTCGCGCACAACATGGTACAATATCTCCTTGCCACAGTATGCAATGTCGTCTGTTTGTTGGAGATATCCAGTATGGCCGCCCGCATTCTGGAAAGCATATGTATTAGCACATCTGCTATGAGGAGTGTCAACCCTGTGGTTTCAGAGCCGTGATCTAGAGGTCGGTTAGCTCCTTGTGTAGAAACACTGTCAATACCTGCTGCATCCCCGTATGACCTGCGTAATGCCAGCGACAGGCTGGAGAAATGAGCCGCGAGGAGATGCGCCATTTCTGATTCCCAGTTCTCTGAGGCCTCCATCGTGGATAGTTTTCAGTTACAACTCAGGACCAAACGCCTCCAATCAGTCACCTGGGGTATTCGGTGACTCTGGGTGCTGTAGAGATCTGTTTTTAGTGTATAAAATATTTTTCATAAAGTCAAAGCTGCCTTTTAATCTATTTAATGCCAGGAGCTCTTTACACATACGTCCTTCTTCATTGATAGCTGGCTCCGCCCCCCCATGATTTATGTTCTTGAAATGTTACCTTATTACTTTTCTTATACTTATGTGACGATCAGTTGCTAGATCCAATACCTTTATACCCTCGTTTAAAACATTGTTATTGCTTCTACAGAAGCCTTTCACTTCCACTGCAGCTGATGATGTTGTTTCTGAGCATTGAACAATGTTGAAGTCAATTATTTTAAGTGTCTTGTCCTCCATTAAGGTATATGTGCAGTACTTTGCACAAAACCCTGGACTGTCACATTGTCCATCACCCATAAGACAAACTGTTTTGTCTTTCAAATTATTTATAATTTCTTTTTTTTTCTTTTTTCCAGTTTAAATCTATGGCCAGAAAAATATATATATTTTGATATTGGTAATATGTAGTTTTCGTTACAAATGGAATGTTAAGTATATCAAAATATTCTTTAATTTTCTTAAAATTATTGCCGGTTAAAACTACTACAGTACAAGTGAGAATATTACCAATTTTTTTTTTTTTTCAAAAATGCTGTTGGCTTTCGCATAGTTTTAATTTATGTCCACTGGTACACTCTCCAAGTACTAAAATATTCGAACCTATAATGGTTTTATACATATTTTCTATTGCTGACGAACAAATTACTCCATATGGGCACTTTAGATATTTCAGCAATTGATCTAAACACGATTCAAAAATGATGAATTTACGTTCATTTACTAATTTATTTGAATCTTCACAATTATCTGATTCATTTTCAGATGATGAAGAATTTGGAAATGGAACATAAGATGTATTTAACTTATCTTTTTCTATTATTGATTCTTCTAACGTGTGCTCTGCAGAATCAAAACTTTTATCTAAAATAGGTTGTTCAATTGGTTCTTGTCAGGGTTTTTACCTGTTTTGTTTGCATGTGCTGCTGGCAGCCATTTTACTCACCTCTCTTGCAGACTATGGTGCATTGTGGGGGATGCTGCTCATTTCCTGCACTTCCTTTTATGGCCAAACTAGTGTGCATCATCCGTGTGAGACAGGATGCAGCCACAGAATTGTGATGTCATCACTTATTATTTAAAGGACCTCTGTTCAGTATGCTTTGCCTTTGCATTGTCTCAGACCTGTTTGTGAGAGCTCCTGTGTATTACCTGGCTATCTGACGTCCCTCCTGGTTCCTGATCCCTGGCTTGTTCCTGACTCTGCTGTTTTCCTTGTTCCTGATTCCGGCTTGTCTGACTACTCGCTTTGGCTCCTGACTCGGCTCGTCTGACTACCAGCTCTGGTTTTTGATTCCTGGCTTGTTATTTGACTTGTGGACTTTTTATTATTTTTTGCTAGTAATAAAGGTGTGATTATTTTTGCACTTCTCGTCTTAGTCTGATTCCTGGCACCCTGACATTACGCAAAGGCCATGAATCCTGATGGTGCTGATAATCCACCTTTACTTGCCATAATTTCCAGGATGGATGAACAGGATCACCGCTTGGATCAATTTGCACTAGCCCTGCAAACTCTGCTGACTCGCACAGCACATTTGGACCAAAATGTCCCGCAAGTTATGGCTGCTCCTGTTATCGCTGCTTCACCTAGTCCTACCAGGAGCATGTCCGGTTCTGCACCTCTACCTCAGCGATATGGAGGCTATCCTAATTGCAGAGGGTTTTTGAACCAGGTGGGCATTTACTTTGAGATGTTACCTCAGGCGTTTCCCTCTGACAGAGCTAGGTGGGATTTCTCATCTCGTTACTCTCTGACACAGCTCTTGCCTGGGCTAATCCCTTGTGGGAGACTAATAAACTTGTGATTTCAAATTACCCTGAATTTGTGGCCTCCTTTCGAAGGGTATTTGATGTTCCGGCTCGCTCCTCCTCTGCTGCTAAACGACTCATGTCCATTCAGCAAGGTACAAGATCTGTTGCTCAGTATGCCATTGAGTTCCGTACACTTGCCGCAGAGGTAGGTTGGAACAATAAAGCCCTTGTTGCCGCCTTCTTTCATGGGCTCTCTGATGCGATTAAAGACGAAGTTGCTGCCAGAGATTTACCAGAGGATCTTGAGGCATTGGTGTCTTTTTTGATCCTAATTGACATCAGACTAAGTGAGAGGCCCTCTTTCAAGGAGCGCTTGCGGAAGCTTCCTGTTCCGTTGTCTCCTACGTGTTCGTTCCCACCCATGCCTCCCTCTCCTCCCTTGCCTCCTGGTCCTGAGTCACCAGGTACTGCTGAGCCGATGCAGTTGGGATTCATGCGTTTCTCCATGGTGGAGAGGGCCTTTAGGAGGAGGGAGGGGCTCTGCCTCTATTGTGGGTTACATGGCCACCTTTTGAAGTCTTGTCCTACATGGCCGGGAAACGCTCACACCTAAGGTCCTGTCAGGGTCAGACCTTGGGTGGTTTATCCTCGTCCCCGGAACCGCTAAAGGAGAAACCTTTGGTCACGGTTGTCCTTTCCTGGGTGGACTCCTCCATAGTCACCCAGGCTCTTGTTGACTCCGGTGCTGCGGGCTATTTCATTGACAGTGCTTTTGTATCAAAACACTCCAATACTGTTTTTCCTCAGTCCGTTCGACATGCTATTGAGGCCATTGATGGCAGGCCCCTTCAGCCCGCACTCGTTACTCACGAAACTGCTCCATTATCCATGGCTGTAGGGACTCTCCATTTTGAAACCCTCCAGTTCCAGGTGATAAACTCTACGCATTTTCCGGTTGTTCTGGGTAATCCCTGGCTCCAAAAGCACAATCCCAGTCTCGATTGGCGCAGGTCCGAAATTTTGTCGTGGTCTCTGCAATGTATTTCCACTTGTCTTCGGAAACCAGTTAAAGTCTTGTGTACTTCTTCGGTATCTCAATTGCCAGAGGAGTACAGAGAGTTCCTAGACGTTTTTGACAAGGTGCGTGCCGGTACGTTGCCTCTTCACCGGTCTTACGATCGTGCCATAGCCATTTCTCCTCCGGGCCGGTTTTACCCTCTGTCTGTTGCGGAGAATTGTGCTATGGAGGAGTATGTTGCCGATGCTCTGTCGTGGGGGATCATCTGCAAATCCTGCTCTCCTGCAGGGGCTGGCTTCTTCTTTTTGAAGAAAAAGGGTGGCGAGTTAAGACCATGCATCGATTATAGGGATCTTAATCGTCTTACCATTAAGTATGCTTACCCTATTCCGTTCATTATGGAACTCTTTGACCGCCTCAAGGGAGCTATGGTCTTTACTAAACTTGATTTGAGAGGAGCGTACAATCTCGTTAGGATCAAGGAGGGCCAGGAATGGAAAACAGCATTTAACACCAGGAGCGGGCATTATGAGTATCTTGTAATGCCCTTTAGCCTATGTAATGCTCCTGCTGTTTTCCAGGAATTTATAAATGATGTCCTACGAGATATGTTGCAACAGTGTGTTGTGATGTACTTAGACGACATCCTCATACACTCACCCACACTTGAGGCTCATCGTTCTGATGTTACACGGGTTCTTCAGAGACTACGTGAGAACGGCCTGTTTTGTAAACTCGAGAAGTGTGAGTTCCATCAGACTCAAATAACCTTCCTAGGTTATGTTATCTCCGTTGCAGGGTTCTCCATGGATCCTGACAAGTTATCTGCAGTGGCCTCGCCCAGTTGGTCTTCGGTCTATTCAACGTTTTTTAGACAATTGGAATTTTTTTTTTTTTTTTAAATCGGCCTTAATTTTTTAGGAATAACAGTAGTACTACTAGAAGTTGCTATTGAAGATTTATTTGATAATAATAGACTTAGATCTTTATCTATTTGTGATAATTGTCACTGAAATTTAGAACTTGAAATCATTATATTCAAATTACTTTTTTTTACTTACACAGTCACTGATACTCTGTATTGGATTGATGGATTCTTGTGTTGAAAGATAGCTTTCCACAGATGACATTGCAGAAGCATAGCTATGATCTGTCAACCAAGACGGAGTATCAGGAACAACATAAGTGTCCTCAGCATCAGTATACCTAGAAATATCAAATTCCTGTAATGGTGTAACTAGCATTTCCAGAGGAACTATCACCGATGTGGATGGCATTGCTTGTTCATTTTCTATTTGTATCCACACATTCAACATTTGAAAAAATTGTTGGTATAGCATCACTTTTTAATTTTTTTCGTGAACCCACCATATGAAAACAATCCACATTAAAATGTTCTGAACACATTCTATAGTTTATGGCAGTCCTTGGTTTCATTATTGTTCATATTATATTTTCAATGTCATTGAAGTGTTGTCCAGTTTTCTGCAGCCATTGTCGAATTCTTTTCGGTGATCTTGGGAAACAGTGTAGGCTTACGTCTCCAGTAGGTTTCTTCTTAACTTGTTTAGATTTGCACCCAGTCACTATACACTTAGTCATCTTTCTGAATGTAAAAAAATTTAAATTAAATAAATATTATTTAAAATGTTAAATTATATATTTTAGAGTTATATAACTAAAATAAAACATTGTAGTATTTCATAAACTTTCAGATACATTTTTCTATCTCTTTTTCTCTATATAAAGGAATATAAATATACATTCTCTATCACTCTATATTTTTATATTTTTTTATTTAAATTTGTATTCAAAATGCTTCTGCTACACTCATTCACCTAAGTCAACATAAATCATTAGCTGCTTCACAATGAAAGTCTATACACCGTCTCAAGATTCCATAATGCAATTTCAAAGAGAGAGAGAGCAAGCGAGCAAGAGAGAGAGAGCGAGCAAGAGAGAGAGCGAGATAGAGAGAGCTCAAGAGAGAGAGCAAGCAAGAGAGAGAGAGCGAGCAGGAGAGAGAGATCAAGAGAAAGAGCGCAAGAGAGAGAGAGAAGGAGAGAGAGAGAGAGAGAGAGAGATCAAGAGAGAGAGCAAGCGAGAGAGAGCAAGTGAGAGCGAGCAAGAGAGAGAGATAGAGATCGAAAACTAGAGAGTGAGATAGAGAGAGATCAAGAGAGCGAGCAAGAGAGAGAGCGAGATAGAGATAGTGTAAGAGAGATAGTCCAAGAAAGAGAGAGCAATAGAATTAATTAACAAATAAATAAACCAACTTACTTGATAATATTTTAGTTTAGAATTTTTCTCTGAAGACAATGTTTTTTAAAAAAATACTCTGTAAAAGAAACATATAGTTGAGAAACCGTTAAAATAAAGTTTGTTCCATCAAGATAGAGAGAGACGAGAGAGCAAGAGAGAGAGAGAAGGAGAGAGAGAGCAGGAGAGAGAGAGAGAGAGAGCGCAGGGGAGAGATAGATAGAAAAAGAGAGAGAGAGTAAGAGAGAGAGTCCAAGAAAGAGAGAGCAATAGAATTAATTAACAAATAAATAAACCAACTTACTTGATAATATTTTAGTTTAGAATTTTTCTCTGAAGACAATGTTTTTTAAAAAATTACTCTGTAAAAGAAACATATAGTTGAGAAACCGTTAAAATAAAGTTTGTTCCATCAAGATAGAGAGAGAGAGATAGGGAGAGAGAGAGAGAGACATAGAGGGAGAGAGAGAAAGAGCGCAGGGGAGAGAGAGAGAGATATAAAAAGAGATAGAGTGTTAGAGAGTCCAAGAAAGAGAGAGCAATAGAATTAATTAACAAATAAATAAACCAACTTACTTGATAATATTTTAGTTTAGAATTTTTCTCTGAAGACAATGTTTTCTAAATTTGACTCTGTAAAAGAAATATATAATTGAGAAACCTTTAAAATAAAGTTTGTTCCATCAAGATAGAGAGATAGAAAGATATAGCAAGACAGAGAGAGCAAGACAGATAGAGAGAGAGAGATATAGAGAGATAGCGAGAGAGACAGAGATAGCGAGAGACAGAGAGAGAGCAAGAGTGCAAGACAGAGAGAGCAAGACAGAGATCAAAAGAGAGAGATAGCAAGTGATTATTTTAAGATTATAAAAAAATACTTTTTAATATTTTAGTTATTAATTTTTCATAGAAGAAAATAAAATTAAAATTTGTCTGTAATATAAATATAAAAAGATGTTAAAATATAGTTAGTGCCATCAAACGAAAAAGAGAGATAAAGAGACAAATGAAATTAAAATTAGTATGTAAATTAAATATATACCTGTTAAACCATTATAATATAGTTAGTCCCATCAAATTAAAAAGAGAAATATAGATAAAGTGAAAAATTATTGAATAAAACAAATGAATGAAACTTACTTCTTTCTTGTGATTTCAACCTGTATCCTTTTTAATAATACAAATGCATAAGCTACACCGACCATTGCTTGTGACATTATGACATCTGATTAACTAGATTAGTTATTGCAAATATCTAATATATTTTTATTTCTATATATGTTATTGTGTGTGTTTTTATATATTGTCTCAATACATGTAATAAAAATATTTTTAAATCCAATAGTCCCTTATTGCTGCTGCATTTGTATTCTGTTAAAAGAATTACAAAAAAAATCACAAGTGTTTTTCTCTGAAGACAATGTTTTTTAAAATTGAATCTGTAAAAGAAACATATAATTGAGAAACCATTAAATTAAAGTTTGTTCCATCAAGATAGAGAGAGAGTGAGAGAGCAAGAGAGAGAGAGAGCAAGAGAGAGAGAGCAAGAGAGAGAGAACGGGTTGATACAAGAATCTCTCTATGATAAAACAAATAAGTGAAGTCTCTTCTAAAAAAAAATTAAAAAAAAATTGATTGTTAAAATTTAATAATTGTATTACAAGTGAAAATATTAAATATTTATAGAAATTGAGAAAAAGAGAAAGATAGAAATATAGCGAAATATATATAGAGAGAGAGATAAAGAGAGAGAGATTGCATAAGCAATATACAAAAAGATTGGAAAATAGAGATAAAGAAAAAAAAGAGATTTTTTATATATATATATATATATATATATATATATATATATATATATATTGATAGATTATAGATATATATATATATACACTGTATATATATATAGATATACAGTAGATAGAGAGAGATAGATAGAGAGAGAGAGCGAGCAACAGAGAGAGCGCAAGACAGAGAAAAATCAATATACAAATAGATTTAAAATTATAGAAAAAAAAAGAATGAAAAAGAGAAAAATAGAGAAAGCGTTAGAGTGAGGCATACATCTGGAAATAGATAACGCATGAGAGGTAGACAGCGACAGATAGAGATAGAAATTGAGTGATCAACAATCTGAAAGATATAAAATGAAATAGATAGACAATATTACAGTCATTGTTTAAAAAATTATTAAATTAACCATTTCATCGTGCCATTCTTAATTTTTAATAGACATATTTATTTTTCAACAAGATACCCATTCAAAGATCTTTTTTTTAAATTGTATTTATTTTTGATAACCTTTACTTGTCTCAATACTGTCATAAAATATAGGAAGTGCATAATTCCCTCATAACGGATGAGAATGAACATCTCTACACAGTAGATAAAATAATGTATCGAGTATATTAAAAAAACAGATTTTGACGTTGTAGTCTCTTCTATAAAAAAAATAAATAAAGGAAGGTTCATTTTCATTTCCATAACAAATAATATATATATATAATTATACAGATACATATATTGTACATACATATATATATATATATATATATATATATATATATATACATACAATGGTAGATGGCGCTGGTCTCTGGAAAATGTGGATTTCTCTGATAATAAAGAGAAAAAGGCTTGTTGTATGTGTTAAAGCCCAGTAAATATGGTGCAGTATACTCACTCCTTAAGTTGCATAATGTCCACTTGTTAGGAGCATCTCCCTCAGATGTCCTTTCTTGGTGTTTGAGTGAGATTTCAATAAAGCTGGGAGTAGAATGAAAACTCCATAAACAGTGTGTAAAATTGATGATAAAAAAATAAGTAGTAACTTACTTCATCAATATTAGCTAATAAATATACTTTGAAAATACTATATGGGAAGATTTTTCCTTCTTTTGCTGTGACAGTCGGAAACCTAATATTGATGAAGTTACTACTTATTTTTTATCATCAGTTTTACACACTGTTTATGGCGTTTTCATTCTGATGAAACAGCCCACTGGAGGCTGAGAAACACGTCGCTTTTAAAATAAAGTTCTTGTCTTTTAAATACACACTTGCTATAATTGTGTTGTATTGGCACTGCTGATTGTTGTCTACTGCTGAGTATTTTGGGATTTTTGTGTGGCTGCTGCGGCTCATCTGGAAGTACACAGTCCACTGGGCGGCTGAGAGGTCCCAGTACGCTGTTGTGCTTTCTATCCATCTGCTTACTTAGGAACCTAATCACAGGATTCTACTAAGGACACCTGATCCAAGCCTCTGTTGAGAGATCCCAGTGAGCTGGACCACTGCAAAAGTTCCAGTCTGCTCCACTAGCACCATCTGGTGCTTTATGTTTGTGAGTATATACACACATTTTCTTGTGACCATTTACACCTGTCTGGGATGTACTAGGCCATGGTGGCGCCTCTGTTTCTCTATTTCTGCAGATACTGAACCATAGGATGACCGTCCTTTGACAGAGAGTTGCCCCTCTTTCTGGATCTGCTATTATTTATTGTTTTAATTGTTTTTATTTTATTTTTATTTTATGGACTTCTTTTCTGGGAACATTTAAACATTACAATTGCTCCTTTCATATTCAGATTTTAACCTGTATTTGGTCTTCTTTACTCTCTGGTTTATATTAGGAAGCGCCCCCTAAGGGTGTGTGGTATCTCTGTGTACACCACTCTCTACTTTTTTTTTTACTTTTTAATTCTGTCAGACCCAGAGGGCCATCAAACCTGGGTCTAACAAGTGAAAGGGCTTAGATTAAAACAGTCTAAAAAACCCCCATATGAAAGCTCTGGAAGGCAAGGAATAAAAGATTTCATATCATTAAGAGAGATTTTTATATAAATAGATAGGTCACTCACATGGGGCTGCTAGAAAAGGAGAGACACAGCCCTAAAATTACTATATATAATCTTACACCATAAGGCTGACATCATACTAAGATAATACAACACACAAGGAAAAACCTATTTATTGAAGGCAAGCTAGAAAACAAGTTTAGCAAATACAGACTTGTCTAAATTTAATATAATGTGCAGTAGAAATAAAGGGGTCCTAAGCACAGCACCTGATGGAAAGAAGTTCTACGAAATAATGAGGCCTGGCTACAGGCCACACACACTCTGCACACTGAACTAAATAAAGCTTTGCAAGAAAAGAAATAAGGCCTGGAAACCAGCCTAATATACAAACATCATGCAGGCAAGCAGGCTGTAAACCTATTGCCTGTTCCAATATAACACAATTACATATAGGATAAGAATATGAAACAAACAATTACATATAGGATAAGAATAGGAAACATAAAGGGATAAGAATATAAAGAACTTAGGAAGGAAACCATATATAATAGTTTTACAGAAAAGTCTTAAACAAGATAAACAGAATAGAGACTAAAGAACCTAGGGGGGAAAAAAACATATATAATGGTTTATACTTAGTATATTCTAAAACACAGATAAGCAGATTAGTGATCTTAAGCAAAGGTCATCAAAATATATTACAATTTGAGGGGAAAATGAATACATGACCTGCTGTCTGGAAGCAGCAAAGAAGAGAGGAAGTGCTGGACTTGTTCATTACAGTTTATTAGGCTGCTGTGTGCTGATTGGTGCAGTCTTGTTACTATGCTATTATTATTTTTTTCTCTGTATGTTTTCTTTGCTGCTGTTTGGATTCAGTAAAGATTTGATGCAAAATATGAAGCCTCCTGTCTTGCCATAAAATTTTTAGTTAAGTTTCCACTCCAGCTTAAAATAAAATGTAAACATGCAGTTTGAAAAAAAGCCACAAGATGGCGTATGGGTAGAAAGTGGAACTGGAAGGCGTTTTGTATTAAGATTGAAGATAGATGTGTAAGTAAATGTTCATCATAGGCAGTCACTCCCTGTCACGCAAGCCCAGTCACGTAGCCTGCTCTCTTCTCTCCACCTGCTGATTGGCACTTCCGGGAACGACCCTTGCGCATTGACTCTTCTTTCCTGGAGGACATGGTTGCGGCATTGAAGATCTGGAGTTATCGGTGTAAGTACTCATGCAAATGCTCTGTATCGGTGCAATCCTACTTAAATGTAAACTTACTAGACTTCTGAATACTATTTTTTTATGTAACACACAAAATGATTTCACTTCCCACTGACCCACCACTGTATTAGCTACAAATAAATAACTCTGCTTTATGGGACAGCAATTTGGCACCAGTACAAAAACTTAAATCATTTGAAATGTGCAAAGTACTTTTATTGTTGTACAGGGTGACAGACATGCTTGCTATAACAATAAAGGTACTTTGCACATTTCATAAGAAAAAAAAATGTTTGTTTTTTTCTTTATTGATGAATACAGATGACTAATTCTACAGGCTATATGCTTCTATATTAAAAGTTGTTAAAGATAAAAAAAAATCCTCCTGTAACACTCTACTGTGGAAGAGGACTAGGTGTAACTAATCTGCAATGCTGGTATTATTATCGGTTATTTGTAGAGCACCAACAGATTCCACAGCGCTATAAACATAGGCGGTATGCAAGGTAGCAATAATTGGGATCAAATGGGTAGAGGGCCCTGCCTAGAGTCGAACTGTTGTAGTCAGCTCTTGTGAAGGTGATCTACAAGTAGTTGGGCTCTTAGGCTTACATTCAAAGGGGGTTCATGGCGGATAGCAATGGAGGAGTGGAACTGTTATTAGGAAAGGTTAGTGCAGGTTGTATGCATCCCTGAGCAAAAGAGTCTTTAGGGAGTGCTTGAAGCTTTCAAAACTAGGGGAGAGTCTTGTGGAGCAAGGCGGAGGGTTCCACAAGATGGGAGCCAGTCTGGAGAAGTCCTGTAAATGGGAATATGAGAAAGTAACAAGAGAGGAACAGAGTAGGAGGTTGTGAGCAGAGTGAAGGGGACTAGAGGGAGAGTATCTGGAGACAAGGTCTGAGATATAGAGGGGAGCAGTGCAGTTGAGGGCTTTGTTTGTCAGAGTCAGAATTTTGTGTTTAATCCTAGAAGCAAGAGGAAGCCAGTAAAGGGATTGACATAAGGAAAAAAAATGTAGTTTATTTTCTTTATTGATGAATACAGATGACTAATTCTACAGGCTATATACTTCTATATTAAAAGTTGTTAAAGATAAAAATAAAATACTCCTGTATCACTCTACTGTGGAAGAGGACTAGGTATAACTAAACAGCAATGCTATTATGTGCTAAAGTGATCTATTTCTAATCAAACAACATTTTTGTTACTGTTTGTGTTCTATTTTTGATTTATTTTATATCTTTAGCTATCTGTAAGTGGAACAAGCTTTTCTGCATGATACATGGAGCTGCGTTTCCTCTATATGTAACTTATGTGACTGTTTTACAAAAAAAAGCTAGATCTCAAAAGAAAATCTTGTTAAAAAAAAAGATGTAATTGTCACAGTTTTTCTTTACAATCACCCAGTCACCTTGGCTTGCCTCTGCACCCCCTTTTTTTTAAAAAAAAAATGTATTATATATGAAAACCAAGTTGGAATTTTACATCCAAATCAGAATGATTACACCATTTTTCTTATCTGCATAATAATTGGAATAGACTTGTGCATGTTGGCCCAAGATTTATGGCCAGATTAGGTGTGTTACTCTAACAGTTACATGCAAGTGATAAGGGGTTTATCGCATCTATCTGCATGCATCAGGTTTTCCGCTCGTATTATAAGTTAAAAGTAAACATGATTGCTTGAGCACAATCACGATTTATGCTGCAATGATTACCGCAACCGCAGAGCTCTAGTTAACTGTTTTGCGGAGCAAAAAAGTGTCACAAAACACATTAAAAATACATTACAAAGTACAGTTACACTCATAATAACACCATCTAATAAAAATTATTTTAAAAAAAAAATTGCATAAAAAAGTTATAATGGCTCAAACATATGAGGTTGCAGGTGAAAAAAATAGGCAGGAATGGGCTTTAACATTGAGATACATACATATACATGTTTTAAGATGTTTAGTATGTATATGATTCAGGCCTACTCTAATTTATGTAGGGGTGGGATATAGTCTTGTTGAAAGGTAGACAATTTCTACTCTGCTGTCTACATACTTGAAGCTTATGTTCAAAATCCCTTGTAGTTCTTTCATACTGTGGAAGAGCTAACTGTATCTACATCTGGTTAAATTGTGTGTTCCACTTTGGAGGGGGTGCATTGGTTTAGCTAGGGCAAAGAACAAGAGACAGGTGCATCTGGGGACAACACTCCAGAGACTAAAGTTACCAACACCTTAATCTGTGTTACTAGAGATATGTATGCAGCAACACTTCAGAGGTCATGGGTGGCAAACCTTAAGACAGTGTGCCAATATTGACTATGATTTTCAGAAAAATTTATTTTTTTACCATGGTAATTTTGAGAAGCAAAATATGATTTGATATTTTCATCAGTGTATATTTTTTTCCTTTTCTTTTTTTTTCGTGGAGAATATTATAATCCATCGATTATCATTATGAAATTACAGCCTCCCAACTCATTCACTAGTGCTATAAATGAATCTTTGAGAGTGGATTGGATATCTACCTAATTTGCTGTGTTAAAGACCTGGGTGCCATGGAATGAACAGCTGAGGCCTAAGGTGGCGACCATTTATGCAACTGAGACACCCTCTCCCCGGGTCTCCCAGCTAGCACAGTTGGGTTCCAATTGTTACTCTTAAATCTAGCAGCACCAGTTTAAGTATTCTACATATAAACTGGACTATTGTTTCCTTTAGCATTGGCTTTATTGATGGGGCTACAAAGATAACAAATGCACGGGACGGGGAGCTATTACAGAAATTTGATGAACACTTTGCCAGGCTGGAGTGTCTCCTGCCACATATTTTTGGACAGTGTCTGCAACAGATGGCCTACTACAAGTGAGGAAGATCCATATAGCAGCCATGGCGAGAGCTAGGATTTTGAGAAACCTGCAGCTGTAAGCACTGTTGGACCCCCAGAGGCCTTTTTGGATGGGGGGACGTGCAGAGTAAGATCTCCATATATAGGCTTACCAGAAGTCCCACTTTTACTGGGATTGTCCCGGTTTGGAGGCGCTGTCCCAGTGTCCCACCCAGTTGTTCATTCTATCCCAGTAGGGTTGCCACCTCCAGGTTTCAAATCATGTGTCCGGGTTTCAGACCACCTGAAACCCAGACACATTATTCAAAATGACTGGACTGTGGCTCTCCAGCATAGTTGGATGCTGGTACTTTGCTACATACAGCCCTGCTTAGCTTAACGTTTGTGTCCTTCAAAGTTTACATTTAGTAATACAGGCTGAGTGAGCAGCATTGGGTTTTTTAATTTTGTAGTACTACTTGGTTTATTTTTCTAAGAATTTAACCCCCCCCCCTCCCCCGACCCCTGGTGACATTGCCGGTAATACACCTTTAGGGGAATCATATGGGTATGACTAGGAAGTACAGACAGGCAGGATTTTCGGCCTGGATCTTGCTTTACTTCATGCAGGATAGCATTTTGGCTATAATCTTCCTGCATTATGGTATAGAGTAGCCTCTTAAACAGCTTTAGCAGGTATGTGTTTATTTTTTACTTTCATTCAATGTTGTATTTATGCCTTATCAGTATTTGGCTCTGTTCCTTAGACACATAAAACAAATATTACACTGCAAATATTAAATTGTGAAATTGAAAATTATGAAAGTGATAATTATGCCTGATCGATGTTTGGCATTATTTAGAATCTGAGATGATTTATTGATTTATTTGCCATGACAACGTAATGGTGCCTTTTTCACTAGGGGGTGGTGTTATGGTCTATTTAAACTGTGTGATTCACTTGTTTGACTGAGGAAGGGTAGAGTATCCACGAAACATTACACACATAAAAGCTACTACAATGGGACCTCGGTTTACGAATTTAATTCGTTCTCCGGGACGTTTCGTATTGCGAAAAATTCGTAAACCGAAACACGGTTTCCCATAGGAATGCATTGAAAACCAATTAATGTGTTCCGGAGGTGAGAAAAAAGTCAAATAAAGGCTCCAAAACCTGCTGCAAAAGGCTCCAAAAGGCTCCAAAACCTGCTGCAAATGGCTCCAATTGCTCCAAAAGGCTCCACAACTTGCTGCAAATGGCTCCAAAAGGCTCAACAACACCTCCACACTGCTACCCATACTTCAGTATGCAGGGGCAAACCGGGACACTTGTTTCGTATTGCGAAAAAAAATCGTAAACCGAGGGGCAAACCGGGACACTTGTTTCGTATTGCGAAAAAAAATCGTAAACCGAGGCATTTTTTTTAAAGAATTTTCATTCGTAAACCGAAATTTTGTTTACCGAGTCGTTCGTTAACCGAGGTCCCACTGTACTTTAAAAGGACCGGTAATAGCCACGCCCCCTTGACTACGCTCCTGACCACATCCCTACTGGCACTGCACCAGGTGGTCCCAGTTTCACCTCTAAAAATGATGGTAAGCCTATCCATATACATACCAATGAATTCCCCCTTACACAAGGACAGCTGTCAGATGAGCAAAGTTCGCCGGCAGCTAATCTCAATAAGGGACTCCAAAAAACTTCAGTCTAATTTACTCATCTGCACACCAGAGTGTTGCCAAATCACATACACGAGCTTCGTCTCACAGAAGTGTGGTAAGACACTCTGGACTAATGTCTGAATATTATATGCATCATCTCTAGAACTTTGAAGAAGTGACTTATATAGAGCCACAGCAACATATTTTGGTCTTTTCTTTAATCTTATTTATTACCATGTATGTATGTTAGTAACCAGTAAAGTGGGGTGAGTTAAAGAGAGAACTGCTTTAGCTGCATGCCTCTGCCACCCACCAACTTGGCAAACTCTTATAAATGTTTGTTACACTAACCACAAGGCTGCATGACTTGGGATATTTGCAGGACTCCAGATCTCTTAACATTAAAGGGACACTGAACCCAAAGATTTGGGTTCAGTGTCCCTTTAATGTAATCTAGCACTATATGAATGTGTTTATTTTATGGTGTGATTATGATTATTCAATATTGCAATGTAGCCTAAAGTTTAATTGTGCATATACCTAAAAACAGCACCTGAGCCTGTTTAGCTAATGCTGAGGTTTTGAATTATATTGGGGACATTAAAGCTATGGTAAACAAAGGAATATCAAAGGCCATTATATGAATCCCTTTATTTCACAAATTATGGTACTCAGTGGCGGCTGGTGACTTTTGAAGCTGGGGGAGCACTAGCCCCGCCCCTCAGATGGCTCTGCCCATTTTAATGTGTGTGTATATATATATATATATATATATATATATATATATATATATACACACAAACACTATATATATATATATATATATATATATATATATATATATATATATATATATACATAAACACACACTATATATATATATATATATATATATACATATATATATATATATATTCCACAAGTAGACACCACAAAAGCGCAAAAAAATCTCCTGAGTAAGATAAAACTATTCTTTATTGTAGCCAAAATATAAAAACATGACAGCTGAGCACAGCTGAAGTAAAGCACTTAAAAATAAAGAGACACAATGTCAGCGATCCAGACCACACGCAGACATGTTTCGTGCAGTTGCGCACTTGATCACTGCTTGAAAGCAATCCTGACCGCTCATTGCTTTATAGCACTTTTCTTAAAGAGACATTTGTTACTTTGAAAGACATTGTGTCAGTTTACACTATTCATCATCTACCCTTTGTTGAAAAGCATAAAAAAAATAGTTTTTTTATATTTTTATTATTATTTTTATGCATTAGGTTTAGTTATTTGAAATACTAACTTATATATTAATTGTGTAGTATAAAACTATCCTAATTATTATATATGTATTCACTTGTAGTTGGATACTATAGTAATGCCTTTCATTAGAGATTTAACCTTTTGAGAAATATTCTAATTACATTTTCTAAGGAAAAAAGAAGAATTAAAAAATGAAAAAGATTTTTCTTTTTTGATTGTTTATATATGAGATTTGAAATTTTCAGACCTTTAATTTACAAATAGATCTAGGTCCCTGCGCATGTTTAACCCTTGGGGATTACATGTTTTTAGTGTGAATATCCAGAAGACCTCACGTTTGTTAAGTTTGTCTTCTCTGTCTCCTCCACGTTTCCATAGGGGAACATGATCAATACCTTGTATTTTGAGCAACGATGCATCTGAATTATGTTGTGTTTTAAAGTGCCTTGACACTGGTGTGTCAGTGTCATCGTCCTCAATTGATCTGAGGTGCTGTAAAAACCTGTCTTTGATACTTCTTTTGGTTTTACCTACATATTGGATTTTACACAGTTCACATGTTAATAGATATACTACATGTGTAGTAGAACAATTTATGTAGTATTTAATTTTGTATTCTTGCTGTGTTGCATATGAGGTAAAGATATTACCCTCTGTTACGTGGTTACAAGTTTTACATATGTTTCTTCTACACCTAAAAAATCCTTTCCTTTCTTTCAGCCAACATGTATTTTGTCTAGTTGGTACATTGGATGGAGAAAGATAATTAGAGAGTGTTTTTCCTCTTTTAGATATTACATCTACTCCCTTACAGGTTATTGTTTTAAGTATTGGATCTGAGTGTAATATGGGAATGGTTTCTTTAATGATTTTACTAATATTTTTGAAATCTGTACTATAGGTAGTAATAAACCTAGGTTTCACTTTGTCCCTTACTTTGATATCCTTCTTTTTATATGTGAGTAAGTCTTCCCTTGTTCTGTGTTGTACGCTTTCTCTTGCTTTATTTAGGGTTTCCTCACTGTATCCTCTTTGTTTTAATCTATCTTCAATGATTACACATTGTTTAGTGTAGTCTTCCTCACTAGAGCAATTTATTTTGGCCCTAATGAATTCACCTTTTGGTATACCTTTTAGGACGTGTCTTGGATGACATGACTTATATAACAGTGTGGTGTTTCCTGCTGTTGGCTTTCTGTATAGTGTAGATACTATTCTCTCATGTTCTATGTCCGCTTTTAACGTTAGATCCAAAAAATGTATTGATTCTGAACTATGTTCTCCAATAAATTTCAATCCACATCTATTGTCGTTTAGGTATATACAAAATTCCTCAATTTGTTCTGTGTCACCTTCATAGATGAAAAGTAAATCATCTATGTATCTATAAAAATGTATAACCTTCTCTCTGTGGGGATTTCTTTCTCCAAAGACGTGGAACAGCTCCCACCAACCCATAAAAAGGTTGGCATAGGAAGGGGCAAATTTTGCCCCCATAGCCGTTCCACGTCTCTGGAGAAAGAAGTCTGTGCCGAACATAAAAAAATTGTGTGACAAAAGATATTCTATTGCATTAAGTATAAATGCTTTTGTGGCTGGTTCATATTCAGTATATTGATTTAGAAAATACTCAATGGCTGTTAGACCTAGACTGTGATTTATGCATGTATACAAAGATGATACATCCACTACTAGAAACTTGTAGTTTTCTTTCCACTTAATTTTCTGTAGTTTGTTTAAAAGGGAAGTACTATCCTGTATATAGCTTAATAAGTTTTTAACCAGTGGTTGGAGAAAAGTATCCACCAAGTCAGATAACGGCTCATTCAATGAGTTAATCCCTGCTATTATGGGGCGACCTGGTGGACATACTAGATCCTTATGTAATTTCGGGAAATAGTGAAATATTGGAATTACTGAGTTAGATGGAGTTAAGACTTCTTCCAATGAAGGTGTTATGATATTGTTTAGTTTCGCTATCTTAGTTATTTTTATTAATTCCTTCCTAAATTCTTTTGTAGGGTTTCCATCTAACTTAATATACACTTCCTGGTCTGACAACTGTCTTTTGGCTTCTTTAAGATAGTCTACAGTATTTAAAATGACCACATTTCCGCCCTTATCTGAAGGACGGATCATTATATTTTTATTTTCCTGAAGAGCCAGTAAAGCTACCTTTTCTTTGTTTGTCAAATTAGAATATTTCTTTTTTTTACATTTGAGATTTTTTTCATGTAAAATTCTTAATTTGCTTTCTACCGTTTTCTGAAAAATATCAAGCACTTTTGGTCTAGTATGCACCGGGTAGAAGGTGCTTTTTTTCTTTAGATGGCTAAGCATAATTTCTTCTTCTGCTATCTTATCTGTAGAATCCCTATTGCTCTCTTCTGCTAATTCTTGTAGATCTTTGATTGCACATAAATCTGTAAATAGCAGGTCATCTTCAATGGCTTTCGTGTTACTCTCATTAATTGTAGTTTTGGTCCCATCTTGCGTCATGTGCTCACTAGTAGAAAAAAAATGTTTTTTCAGAGTAAGTTTGCGCACAAACTTGTTTACATCAAGTACTGTTTCAAACAGATTGAAGTGGGCGGATGGCACAAAATTTAGACCTTTAGATAACAGTTTGATTTCTGTGGGACCCAGAGTCATGTCAGATAGATTATAGACACTCATACCGTCCTCTATTTCAGTTTGTTCTGTCCTTGTGATCTTGTGATGTATTTCTTCTGTTGTCCTTTCTTCTGATGTTGTTTGTTGTATCTGGTGCCTCTTCCTCCCCTTGCCCCTTCTTCCTCTGTGGGTTTTTTTGTTTTTCTTGGAAAAGTCTGTGGGTTCTCGTTTTTTGATTCATTATGGGATCTTGATATTGTTGCTTGTTTTTCCAATTCCTGAAAGACTGCTGGTATGTCTTCCTCAATTTGTGTGTCATTGTCAGATGAATCGAATTCATATTCCGTATCTGAGAAGGTTACTGTTTTTCCTCCTTTGTTTATTCTTCTTTGTTGTCTTTTGTGGAATCTCCTGGGATATTCTTCTTGTGTCCATCTATAGACTTGCTTCTGGTCGTAATCCTTCTTATCTCTTGCAATTTTTCTTGATTTAAATTGCCATATTTCTTGTCTAAAGGTATGCATTGTTGTTTCAAACTTCTTATCATACTCATTAAAATCTTTATGATGTTGGAAATCTTTGAGTTTGTTCTGTACCTCTCTCATCTCCTGTAGCAACTCTGTTTTTTGCTTTCTCTTATGTTCCATCAATAAATCAATTAGTGCGAATGAACACGCATCTAAAATGCTATTCCATTTAGAGACAAATTCCATATCCATAATCACAAAAGATGGAAATTTCTTAATACGAAGACCTCTGGGAATCCTTTTGTCATGTTTATATATAGAGAAAGATTTGAGATCTAAATCCAGTTTAATGTCTTTTTTTCCTCAAGGTGTCCATTTCAAAAAATAGACTGTCTATGGTATGTACAATTTGATTGTATGTTTCAGAGATGTCATCTTGGAAATCTCCTAGTACATAACTTTCTTCTCTTATGTTATCCATATGATTAGGGGTGATAGAATAGTGAAAAAGAGAATAATTCTTTAGGGTAGAGAAATACATTTTTTTCCCTCTCCGTAATATACACAGTATTAGTGTGTTAGTGCTTTATTATATTTTGGCTACTGTATTTATAAAACAAAAAGATGCTGGGGGATTATGTATGTTTCTTCAGTCACTATATTGTGAAAAGCTTAAAGTGACATTCAGAGTCTTTATCTTATCAGTTATAGTTTACCAATTCATTTATCACAACGTATTTCACAGCAATTTTATACTCCACACGTAGTTGATACAGCTATCCCAAAGATTTACCAAATGCACCTGTTTGTGACTTCGTGCTTATATATAAGGTAAATATTGCGGTATCACTGCGTTGTTAATGCTGCAGATATTGTGAATACATCTTTCCCAAAAACGAGTAAAGTATATATGTCCTTTATCGGTAATAATTTACCCAATGCACCTATTTGTAACTTCGTGCTTGTATGGAAAGTTATGTACACTGATATCACTGTAATACTGCAGACAAAAATATATAGCTTTTCCTAGTGTAAAACGTTTGTGTCCTTTATCGGCATTTATATAAAAAATGCACCTGTTTGTAACTTTGTACTTGCACAACAAGCTTGTATTGCGGTTTCACACAAATGTTTATATTGCAGAAATAATTACTTCAGCCTTCTCAAATGTAGAGCTTTTTGTATCCTTTAACGATAATTGTTTTGCCAAATGCACCTGTGTGTAACTTCGTGCTTGCAAGGAAGGAAAACAAATGTAGCAATACTCTTATAGATGAGTGCCTGTAATTTATCTATATTTCCAGTGGCTGTGATATAAATGAAGATGAGAAAATTATAATCCCCTGTATTATCTTTGTTGTGTTATTTCCCCTTTACTGAAATTATATTTCGCTTTTTGTACAGGTGTAAATAAAGTAGCCTTCCATGTGAGAAAACCTTTGTATCCTTGGTCGGTAATTAATACACACTTTGCACCTTGTTATAACTTTGTGCTATGTGGAAAGCAATTGACCCGGTACTTATGTGGCTGCTAATACTATTAGCAACAGACAAAGTATACAGTAGAACACTATCAAAGTAAAAGCGCTCACAGTACCAGAGAACAAATTTAAATCAATAATACCTGTAGCTGTGCGTAGGTTTCAGTCACTGAGGGGAACGTAGTATTAGAATCAAGGTGGAGACCTGCAGCTGTGGCGTCAGAGCCGGTCTGTAATCGGCATCCAAAGAAAGAGCAAAATATATTCCACAAGTAGACACCACAAAAGCGCAAAAAAATCTCCTGAGTAAGATAAAACTATTCTTTATTGTAGCCAAAATATAAAAACATGACAGCTGAGCACAGCTGAAGTAAAGCACTTAAAAATAGAGACACAATGTCAGCGATCCAGACCACACGCAGACATGTTTCGTGCAGTTGCGCACTTGATCACTGCTTGAAAGCAATCCTGACCGCTCATTGCTTTATAGCACTTTTCTTAAAGAGACATTTGTTACTTTGAAATTTTCCTTAGAAAATGTAATTAGAATATTTCTCAAAAGGTTAAATCTCTAATGAAAGGCATTACTATAGTATCCAACTACAAGTGAATACATATATAATAATTAGGATAGTTTTATACTACACAATTAATATATAAGTTAGTATTTCAAATAACTAAACCTAATGCATAAAAATAATAATAAAAATATAAAAAAACAAATTTTTTTTTTATGCTTTTCAACAAAGGGTAGATGATGAATAGTGTAAACTGACACAATGTCTTTCAAAGTAACAAATGTCTCTTTAAGAAAAGTGCTATAAAGCAATGAGCGGTCAGGATTGCTTTCAAGCAGTGATCAAGTGCGCAACTGCACGAAACATGTCTGCGTGTGGTCTGGATCGCTGACATTGTGTCTCTATTTTTAAGTGCTTTACTTCAGCTGTGCTCAGCTGTCATGTTTTTATATTTTGGCTACAATAAAGAATAGTTTTATCTTACTCAGGAGATTTTTTTGCGCTTTTGTGGTGTCTACTTGTGGAATATATTTTGCTCTTTCTTTGGATGCCGATTACAGACCGGCTCTGACGCCACAGCTGCAGGTCTCCACCTTGATTCTCATACTACGTTCCCCTCAGTGACTGAAACCTATGTACAGCTACAGGTATTATTGATTTAAATTTGTTCTCTGGTACTGTGAGCGCTTTTACTTTGATAGTGTTCTACTATATATATATATACATATACATACACACACACACTATATATATATATATATATATATATATACACACACATACACACACTATATATATATATATATATATATATATATATATATATATATATACACACATTACACAATTATATATATATATATATATATATATACACATACGCCATTTTATAATACTAATTCGTTTTTCTTCATTTTAAATGTAATTGTGTAGATTTAGGAACCCCCTAGCAGCTGCTAAACCCCATAATTGAAGCTGTATACCTTCATATTAAGATCTTTACTTACAAGTTACAGTGTCCTACTCGCTCATGCTATGTTTGTTGGGCAGGGCTGGCTATACACATGTGGTATGGGATCTCCCCTGATGACATCACTGCTGACTGCTCCTGTGAAAACTATGCTGAGCATCGGAGCATTTTAAAACTGCTTGTGCCTTGTTCCCAGCAGTTGCGAGGAGTCCAGAGAGCAATGAGGCATGACGATGGACAGTGGGAACATGTAGAGCACACACTCTCCCACGCCCGGCAGACAAAATATGCAAATGAGCTGTGTCTGCATTCTGCAATAAGCTATTCATCCGTAGCAGCACTGAAGCTGTTGCTGTATCTCTGTTAGAATCTCACTCACAGCGTTTTCAAATCTGATCTCTTCTGCTAGTGCT
This sequence comes from Bombina bombina, assembly GCF_027579735.1. Taxonomy (NCBI): domain Eukaryota; kingdom Metazoa; phylum Chordata; class Amphibia; order Anura; family Bombinatoridae; genus Bombina; species Bombina bombina. The sequence goes on along the minus strand of NC_069501.1, from coordinate 108,754,679 downwards.
GTGCTGTGTATTGCAGGCTGTTTATTTGCAAGATAATCTTGCAAATAAACAGCCTGCAATACACAGCACAGCACTAGCAGAAGAGATCAGATTTGAAAACGCTGTGAGATTCTGACAGAGATACAGCAACAGCTTCAGTGCTGCTATGGATGAATAGCTTATTGCACTTGCAGACACAGCTCATTAGCATATTTTATCTTTCTACCGTGGGTGGCAGAGTGTGTGCTCTACATGTTCACACTGCTCTTTTAAAAAGGGCGTCCTGGCAAAATCTGCTGGATATGCAGTAATAGCGAAGTTTCAGACACTGCTTTATTTAAATAAGGAACACCGCTCCTATTTAGGCTCCCCAATCTGCCGCCCTCCCCAAACTGCTGCCCTAGGCCCGTGCCTTGTCAGCCTGGCTGCTCTACATCAGTTAGCAGCAGGGTGCTCCTTAGGCTTCCAAAGGCGGGCTAGCACCAGCAGCAACAATTAGAATAAAGATGTTAGAGATTTGGTTTGCAATTAAAGTGCAACAACAAGAGAACACACCTTGTTTTACAGAGCTCCTCTCCACTCAACGGCTATCTCCTCAATGAGATTTTCACGCCGTTGAGGGGGAGGAGCCTCGTGGGTCGTCATGTGGACGCAACAACGTATCACAGTGAGGCTGGCTAAGGCAGTGGGAGGAGGCAGAGCACAGGCTGAAGCCCAACACCACACACTTCAGCCTGTGCGATTAAGGCTCTATGAGCAGTGCCGGGCTGGGAGGAGCTACACCTGCACAGTGAAGTATAGGATCATTGGGCAGGGTAGGGGCTCTCTCTGTTCGCACGTGCGATGGTTAGGTGTGTGCACAGCAGCCTGCCTGGTCGGGAGAGGAGTGAGATGAGAAGCTAGTGACGTCAGCTGTCAGGCAGAGCCAAATACTGTCTGCTATGCTCTGTTGTCCGTCCGGTCCTAGCTCCCTCCCTCCTGCCTCCTAAACCTAGGCTAGTAGTAGTAAAGTATGTACAGACACAGTAATAGAGTACAGAGTCTCAGACAGTATACTAGGCAGTTGCTGGGGATAATAATAAAATATAAATTTTTCAGATAGGATCATAGGAGGCTATTAGAAAAATTATATTTTATTAAACAAATATTTATTTATTTTTTGGCTCATTTTTTTTTTTTGGCTCAATTTTTTTTCCTCCTTGCCCTGATTGGGGGTTCACGTGCGAATGTGCACAAATGGAGGAGCCTCCACTGATGGTACTGCACTTCTTTTTTTCTATACATGCGCATTAAAATCTAATTTGTTATATCACTCGTAGTAGTGCTTCTCCTTCCCACCACAGATTCAATTTCACTTATGTGGCACAGCATATCAGAAGATGTGCCTGGCATTCAAAAGCACTACTAGTAAGTGATTTTTTAAAAAATATGCATGCTCATTAAAGCCAAAGCTCTGCCCACTAATACACTTTTAACTGTGATTGCATTTCACAGTTTAAGTGTGAAATGCTGAGGAAAGAGCTCAATTTGGATCTCGGTTAGGTAATAGGAATTATAAATACAATAATTATTTTTTTTTCAAATATTTTTCAAATATCTTTTTATTAGGCAACCTTGTTTTACACACATGGAATTTATACAGAGCAGTCTATGTATTACAAATGACATTTAGTTACTGCTGGAACATATAGTCTATATTCTGTGACCCTTAGTTAAATTTCAGAAAAGTCTGTTTGCAGTTCATACTGTCTTAATACTCCGGCGATGTAAAAGATTATATCTTCTTGTCACAGTACTAGCTTGGGTCACAAACATTTTGATTAAATAGCTCTATGTATTGAGGTTTTATGTTAGGTTAACAAGGTTCCTTTTACACATTTTCCACGTTTCTAATAGTAATTTAAGCAAACAAAATTAAATAAATTAACTGTAACAACATTAATGTTAACCTCTAGTATTGACCGCTATTAAATTGGTCAGGTAATATTGCATCAATAACTACTCTCTTCAAGTCCTGTCCACTCCGATCCCCTGGGTGATTCATTTAGGTTTGATGTCGTTATTTAGTGTCCTCTACTTGGAGGGCACCATTAGCTATTTCCCATGATGCCTAGGTCCACAATTGCCATTCCCCTCTTAGTTGTGCATTTAAGACATGTTCTGTGTTCTTAAGAGGTGCTATAATTTGTTTTTTGGTCTCAATAGGCACTGTAATTATAAATGGTTCCCATTTCTTAATAAAGTTGGCAGTTCTTAGGTTTATGTCTCCCAAAGAATCCGCCTGTTCGCAGAATACCTGACAGATAATTACATGTTTTAACATAGTGAGTGTTGGGGGTCTCTTTTCCAACCAGTTACATAATATGAGTTTCCTAGCTATCAAGATAATGTTTCCTATCAGTCTTCTAGTAGTTTAGTAATATGTTTGAGGTCTAAAAATAATACTTCCTCAAGGGTGAGTTCTGTTTGGATATTGCACATAGTCATTATCCAGTAGGAGATTATATGCCAGAATTTTTGTGAAAGTGGGCATTTCCATATCATATGGATGAGGTCTGGTATTGGGTGTTGACATTTTTTACAAGTTTGAGGTTCACTGGATCCCCACTTCTGATAATCCCTAGGGGTGATGTATGCATTGTGTATAAGCTTTATATGTGCTTCCCTTATATCCATTGAAAGGGTAGCTTTTTTGACAAAGTCAAAACTTTTTATAATTTATGACTCTGTGATACTTACTTCTACCCTATGTGACCATTCTGCTGCCAATTGTGTTGTCAAAGTGTCACCCCCATTTCTTGAAGCATGTTATAAATGGGTGTTAGAGATCTATTACCCTGTCTAGCCCAACTGACTATTTTATCTACTGTTGTGGCATGGTGTTCTATGTTTTGTGGGTCCATTAAACTTTGTATGCAATGTTTAACCTGTAGGTAGGCGAAATGGTGTTGTCTAGGTATGTCGTATGTATTAATTAGTTCTGTGAATGGGACTGGTATATTATTATTTGGATTTAATAAATGATGAACTAACTTGAGCCATTTCTGTTCCCAAATTGTAAAGGGTTTGGTTGTGAGTCCTGGCATGAAATCTGGGTTACCTCTGATTGGCAGATATTTGGACTTGTGTGGTGAAATAGATGTTTGCATAACTTCTTCCAGGCCCTAATCAGGCCTATAAATGGGAGGAGTCCTTGTATCTTAGGGTGTATTTTATTCATTGGCAGATGTAGGAGGAGATCCAAAGACCAGGGCTTAATAATCTCTTTCTAAAGGGCCAGTTCCGAAAATTCATTGGAATCTGGAGTCTGTTATGTATTTGGTTTGTGCCGCCAAGTTATAAAACTGAAGATTAGGGAGGCCTAAACCGCCTTTAGAGGGGCTTACCGTCAGTTTAAGGGGTCCAATTCTGTGCTTTTTCCCTTACCACACAAAGTTGGTGATTAAGGAGTTAAGTGTCTGTAAATTGTGTTTAGTTAGCAGTTCCGGTATCATTTGAAACAGATAGAGCAATTTGGGAAATATTATCATTTTGACAAGTTTTACTCTTGCTGATAGAGGAAGTAGTAAGGAGTGCCAGGTCTGAAGCATAGATTTGATTTCTGATATCAATGGTTTAAAATTTAAATCATACCAGGAGTCTGGGTTGTTTGACAGTTTGATTCCCAAGTATGTGAAAGTATCGGTTATCAGTTTAAAGTCATAGTTTCCAATTTTCTGATTTTGTTGGGGAGTTAGCCGAAGGAGTTCAGATTTAGCTGTGTTCACTTGGTATCTAGAGATACTCCCAAACTGCTCTATAATAGTCATAATCCGAGGGATATTGATGTGGGGATCGCTAATATACAGTATCATGTCGTCCGCAAATAGCGAGAGATGCATTTCAGATTTCCCTATTTGTAAACTAGTGGTCTGATTTCTGATCTGGATGGCTAAAGGATCGATTGCAAGGTCGAATAGAAGGGGTGATAACGGGCATCCTTGACAGGTACCCTGTTTAAGTGAGAAAAAATGGGATGTATTTCCGTTTATAAGAATGGATGCTGTGGGGTTTGTATAAATGGCTTTGATAACTGTTATGAAATTACCACAAAATCCACATTTTCCTAGAACTATGTATAAGTGGTTTCCGCGTCGAGTATGAGTATGCATGCTTCCGGTAAATCTGTTAGATTACCCTCTTTTCTCTGTTTGTTATAGTAGGACATGATCAATTGTAATTTGCGCATATTACATACTGATGACCTATGCTTTACAAATCCTGTTTGGTCAGTGTGGATTAGGGTGGGCAATATAAGGGCTAGTCTATATATATATATATATATAATAAAAAGGTGAAAAAATGCACTGGATAATGAATGTTACAGTAATCCCAAATATAGTAACAAAGAACAAATCAGAGAACACACTGTATTTCCGCCAGCAGCCACTACCTAAAGAGTATGGTGTATATTGCCCCTCAACAATATACTTAATACTAAATTAACAGAAAGAAAGAAAGAGTATGGATGGCGCTAGAAGAGAGAATACTGATGTTCTCTGTAATGTGAAATTAGCACAATTTTTTTTTTGTAAAATGACAATTCAATAACGCATATATGCACAGATATAAATTAGTTGGCAAAAATCTCCCTGTAAAAACAGAAGTAGATATATCAGCAATCTTAAATTTAAAGATTTCTTTTGTTTAGTATATATATGATATAATCAAAACTGGCACCCTGACAGGTTCCTACTTACACTCCTTACCCCCAATCATATGAGGTAAGTGCCCCACAGTCAAGAGGAAAGCCCACGTTGGATCTTAGGAATCCACACTTCTCTGCTTCTTGAACATAGTAGAATACTCTTTGAATCACGTATTACGTGTCACATGTAATAAAAGCAGAAAAGACATATAGTGCAACACCGTAACTTTATTTTTGCTTTCTAAAAAGTGAAACACCTGTATGTTATACTTCTTACAAGAATCAACCTCAATCACATATATGGTAATGACAGGGCTCAAGTATAAAATCCAGGTCCAAATTGGCCCATAAAGTATTGTAAAAAATCTTCTAAAAGTTCTTGATTAAAAATCCGTTCTGTGAATTTTCCTTACGCGTTTCGAAGGGACTGACCCACTGGTCCCTTCTTCATCAGAGGAATGAAAACAGAACGGTAATGTTAACAGCTTTAAAGCGAGGCGGTGGCACGCCTCCCTGATTGCTAGTATCTGATTGGCTAAGGTTCCAGTCACGTATCTTAATGACGTGAAAACCAGAAGACATATGTTTTTGACAGATCGACAATGTAAATAATGTTATTGGCTCTAACAATTGCATTCCATTGTTTACATAGTTATATATGCATCACACTTCAAGGAGTTTGTATTACACATAATATGGCTATTGAATGCTAACATTTTTACATATATTATTGAAGCAAGATTATATTTTTTGCATTTTAATTACGTAAATAAAAATGATTGAAATACATGTCATAATTTTCTTAAAAAATATTTTCAACAAATTGTAAAAAATAGATTTTTGTGCGTAATATATTAAAAACCAAAGGACTTTTATATGATCGTGCTTCCATAGGACTGCTAACAAATTTCTATACATTTGTTTACAATTGTCCTAAATTAATTGCTTCAAGTGTTATTCGATACCAATTAAAATGAACCAAATACAGAAAAAAATATATAAATAAATGAAATACACATCACAAAGAAGAGACATGGAAAAAGGAGTAGTGTTATTTGTAATCTTATTACCCTATCCAGTATTCTTTGTACAGAATGTATGTGTATTTGATTTATTTGTAAAAGAGGTGTAGTATAGTTCATGATCTTGTTATTCTACCTTACACCATTAAGTACGCTACTTCTAAAGAGACGGAGTGTCCCTTATACAGACTATATAAAAAATGCAGCTAAATCTATGTCTTTGCCTGGGGTATCCCTTAGGTATGAATCAAGTTTTGGTACAAGTGGCTGAAGGTACGTGTCTATGTATTCCGATAACTTAGATGTTAGTGAATTGATGCCGTAAACAATAGGTCTCCCTGGGGGCTTTTCAATGTTCTTATGAATCTTAGGGAGATGGTAAAAAGTTGCAATTGTTGGGGTATTGTTTTTCAGAAAAGCTTCTTCGTCTTCATTTAAAACCCGGACTTCCTTCGCATCATCCAATAAATCTTTGTATTCTTGAACAAACTTTGGATTTGGTTCTACTTTTAGTTTCTTGTATGTTGTAGTAGTAAATTTGTGGCTTCCAGTAAGTAATCTTTTCTATCCTGGATCACGATACTTCCTCCTTTGTCTGTTTTGCAAATTATTATATTTTGGTCTTCCAGAGTCTTTATAATTTTGTTTATCTCTCTTACTCATATTGTCATTTTTAATTTTGTAGTTTTTACACATTACATTCAAATCCTCTTGTACCAAACTTCCAAAGACAGGGATTTTATTGCCCTTGGAGTGGACAGGAAAGTAGGTTGATGGTGGTTTTAGTGAGGTGTGGGGAGGTAAAATAATATCTTTAATTTCCTCTATTTCTGTTTCCTATTGTCCACTATTCTGATCTTCTAGAGCCTCTAGAATGTTGAGAGTTTTCAAGTCTTCTTCTACCAATTCTGCATTTCCTGTGAGGAGTTATTTTCTCTTGTGATTTATCTTGTTTTGTTCCTCTTCACATTTTTAAAATGTCTGTTTAGTGTTAACTATCTCATAAATTTATTCAGATCTATGAATAGTTTAAATGAATTTGGTCCCCTAGTTGGAGCAAAGGAAAAACCTGTCCCCAGAACTTCCTCCTCTTTTTGAGATAATATTCTACTAGAAAGGTTGAATATTTTAACTGCCTCTGAATGTACATCAATTTTATAGTTCAGACTCTTAAGTGATGTATACATCCACATATAGAGAAAGTGGAAAGTGTACATATATGTGCACATAAACAATATGTGTTAAATGGAAATCAATTTGAGATAGTGTATGTCACGGATACCGGGCTGCAAGGGTTAAACTCCCACCCCCCTACAACCTCACCCCTGCTGTCGATCTGCGGTTTTGGGGCTCCTCAGAGCAACCGCGATACCCCAGACCTTCGGCTCCCCTTGTTTTGTGTGTTGAATGTCGTCTTGGACGAACTGGTCGCTGACCGTCACTTTCACCTTCGGCCGGACCCATGGAACTACCGGTTGGCCGCATCTCCAGGATTATCGGTACCCTTTGATCCAGGTCGCTCCAGTGGCCCTTTGTCCCAGAGATCCACTCTTCTGGGGTTTGCTGCCTCTTAGTGTGGCCCAGAGGTGGGGTGATTGCCGGAAGGGAACTCCCTTGGGAACCGGAGGTTCCAGTTCCCCCTATAACCCCTATTCTCCCTGGACTTCCAGGTGGACGTTCAAACCAGCATAACTCTGGTCCCCAGCCACGGATCATGTCGCTTTTTGGACTGTAGATTCTGGGGACCAAGAGCTATAAAATGACACTCCCCCGGGATCACCCCGAAAACCGCCACCCCTGGGTACTGGGAATCTGTTGGACCATGGCTACTATGGCCGGCGCCAGCCTGTTTGGAGTGGCGGGAATGGTAGGAAAACTGTGGCATTGTCTCCTGTTTTATCAAGATGAGTTGTATGAATAAAAGATGTGTGTTTGTCCCAATAAAGTGAGTCTTATTGCACCTGAATGTTAGTCTGTCTAGTCATTTAGGTGAGCCCCTGCTAGAATAATTTTATTGGGTTACATAGCTATAGTCACCAGGGAGGAAGAAGGACCCATTTGGCGGAGCTACCGAGTCGGGGTAGCCGGGGTATCCATCACATTGGTGGCAGCGGTAGGATGCTTCCAACTTCCTGGGACATTCAAACCACCAGCTAGAAGTATTATTGAATGTAGACTCAAGGGAAAACTGCGGCTACCAGGAGCAGAACTACCCCCACCAGAGAAATGCTAGGGGAGGACCAGGCGGCCGGTGGGTCAGATGATGACCAGGGCAATGAGCCATCCGTTACAGCGCCAAGTTCAGCACCAAGTACAGTATCCACCCCGGGGACGTCCACGTCTGATATACAGCGGGAAGTGCAGTGGCTGTTGGCATTGTATGACACCCGGCCACCAGAGGAGGTCATCGCCAAGATCATCTCGGATGTTACCCAACTCAAGTTAGCGGAACTCCACCAATCAATAGGAGCGGCTCCATCAGCCAACGGAGTGCAGGCTCCAAGGCCGCCCAAGCTACTCCATGGGGCCTTCCGAGCCTACAAGGAAGAGGAGGAGAATATTGACTGTTATCTTAAGGTCTTTGAGACCCAATGCGAACTGCAGGGGGGTAGCCTTTGCCGATAGACTGTCTGTCCTGATCGGTAAATTGTCAGGGCAGGCTTTGGCAGCTTTCCACACTACCCCTTCGGAGGACCAAAAGGATTATAACAAAGTGAAAGACCGTATCCTTGCTCATGCCAGAGGCCTACCGGTAGAAATTCCATGCACTAAGGAAGCAGGACGGACAGCCTTTCACAGAATGGACCCACCAATTCACCCGGTCGATGGCTTCATGGTTAGCCGGTTGCAAGGCCACTACTGGGGCCGAAGTGGCACAGCTTTTCCTACTGGAGCATTTCTATAACCATGTTCCATGCCCCGCAATCGACTCCCCGCCCAACTTCGGTTGTAGTTCGACCCCCAGCAGCTACCAATAAGCCCCCGGGCCGCCTGGCCTTTGTCCCTCCGACCAGAGTCAGGGACTCACGGGGATGTTTCTCCTGCGGGCACCCCGGCCACCTCAGGCGGGAATGCCTAAGTCGGGCCTGACAGCAGTCGGCAGCCCAGCCAAGACCCCCCCAGCCAACAGCTTGGGTAAGCGCTCCAGTCCAGACCTAATCAGCCGCTGCCCACTACGCTTATGCACCGGCATCGGCTGACTACCCTGAATAGGGTGAAGAGGATGTTGGCACTCTACAAGAAGCCCACCTTGTGTCAACAGACAACCGTCAGCACCACTGCCAGACTATTTGGGTCAATGGAAAGGTGGCCCAGAGATTACGGGACACCGGATCAACCATCACCCTGATCCAACCTCATCTGGCCTCCGCTTCTTACCCCCTTCCGAGACCGAGTAGGGACTGATCCGCAGGGCCCCGGGAGGGAACGGTTCCAATGGGAAAACGGTCTGTTGTATCGGGTCTCCCAGAGAAAGAAAGGGCCAGTGCCCAAACGCCAGCTGGTGGTACCGAAATGATATCGGTCCAACCTGCTGCGAATAGGGCACGATATCCCCTTGGCCGGGCATTTAGGCAACTCCCAAACACACCACCTCCTTACTCAGGTCTTTTTCTGGCCCAGAATCACAAGAGAAATTAGGGAGTATTGTAAGACCTGCGTGGTGTGTCAGAAGGTAGGGAAGACCAGGGACCATACGAAAGCACCACTTAACCCTCTCCCTGTTACTGACGAACCCTTTAGCAGAATCGCTGTGGATATAGTAGGGCCCCTACCTCGACCCAGCCCCTCTGGGAAAAAATACATACTCACGGTAGTAGACTATGCCACTAGGTATCCCAAGGCAATACCTCTGGTGAATATCCGGGTGGAGATGGTGGCAAGTGCTTTGCTCCGGGTATTCACCAGGGTAGGCTTCCCCTGAGAAATAAGTTTTCTCTGTGAAGAAATCACAAAAAGACAAAGGCGCCTCCTGGTGTAATATAGTTGATGCAGATGGATAATAGGGTTATTAAAATGGTACTTACAAGTGGAGCAGCACCCAATTGTGCTAAATAAAACAGACTGGGATTTCACAGTGTCCCAGCTCACTGACACTCTAATGTGACTGGTAACTCCAACGTCCTGCTGGACCGATAAAGCTCAGACTCTCACAATAAGATTTATAAAAAACCACAATTTAATAACAGGATAAAAATCACAGTGTCATATAACACTAGATATTAAAAATAGTTTTATAGTTCTATATATAGTATACTCCATACAGTCACCTGCGCCCCCTAGAAGCAACACATTGTGAGTGTTATAGATTTTTCCCCTGAGAAATGGTCTCTGACCAGGGGAGCCAGTTTACAGCGGAGGTCACCCAGAAGTTATGGGAACTATGTGGGATAAAACCTTTGTACAGTGCCCCATATGACCCCCAGACCAGTGGGCTTTGTGAACGGTTAAACGGGACACTGAAGCAATTGCTTTGGACATTCTTGGCCACTCACAAAGACTGGGAAAAATTCCTGCAGCACCTCCTATTTCCTATTTGCCTACCGAGAGGTGCCCCAGGAATCCACCGGGTTTTCACCCTTTGAGCTGCTATATGGCCGGAAAATAAGGGGGCCCCTAGACTTGTTGCGATCCCACTGGGAGGGATCAGCCAGGGAGGAAGGACCCTCCATTGTGGAGTACGTCCTGAAGTTCAGGGATCGGCTGAAGGACCTCACAGCCATGGTGCGGGAGAACCTTCAGGGCGCTCAAAGGAGACAGAAATGGTGGTACGACCATAACGCTCGTAGCCGAATTCTCACAATAGGGCATAGGGTTCTAGCCTTGAAGCCTGTCAAAATGGACAAGTTACAGGCTTCCTGGCAAGGGCCCTACCGGGTGGTGGAACAATTGAATAACACCACCTACCTTGTAGCAAAATGCTCCGATGACCGGGTCCAACAGACTTTTCATGTGATACATGTGATACATGAGTATGTAGAAAGACCCCAAGATGTAGCCATTATCTGTGCTCTGGCTGTGGAAGACTCGGAGAGCCTTCCTATGCCAGATCTCCCCGGGCCGGATGAGACCCCTCAGGGAGTAGCCAACATAATCCTGGATGAGAGGTTAGCGGCTGGACAGAGACAGCAGGTCTGGCATTTACTAGAGTACCGCCAGGAGATGTTCTCCAATGTCCCTGGGTACACCACAGTGGTTGTTCACCGAGTGTAAACCCCGGGACAAGCTCCCCTGAGGCAGGCAGCTTACAGAGTACCTAAAGCTGTCAGAGACAGCATGCACCGGGAGCTCCGAGGAATGTTGGACCTCAGTGTTGTTGAACCGTCCAACAGTCCCTGGGCCTCCCCGGTGGTGCTGGTCCCCAAAAAAGATGGTACTACCGTGTTCTGCATTGACTACCTTAAGCTCAATGACAGAACCATAAGCTCAATGACAGAACCACAATCGACGCCTACCCCATGCATCGCTGACCTCTTAGAATCGCCAGGGGTCACTTCCTAACTAACCCTTGACCTCTGCAAGGGGTATTGGCAGATCCCACTAGACCCTGAATCCGTTCCAAAGTCCGCCTTCATCAATCTTTTCGGCGTCTACCAGTTTAAGGTCATGCCGTTTGGGATGAAGAACGCTCCAGCCACCTTTCAGAGGATGGTGGATCGCCTGCTGGATGGCCTCCAAGACTATGCCTGTGCCTACTTGGACGACATTGCCATCTTATATACAAAAACATAGATTATTATTGGAGCAACATAAATATTAAACTTAATTCTATAGCCACACAGTTTGTGTAGATTATTATAGGGGTTAGAAGTATAGATAGAAATTAGCTATGCTTTTAATTAAAGGGAAGTAATCACTATGTACATTACATACAATTGAGCAGAACAAATATTACCATGGAGCTGTAGGGACTAAGAGAAGGAGTCCGCAGTCTGAATACCACTGGGAACCATTACCATCTACTGTGGTCAAAAGCCAGAGAACAGGCCAACTAGCACCAATATAAATAAAAGAATATAGCCTACTTTCCTAGACAGTTATACCCTGTCGCTCGGGCATGGGCCCTATACCCAGCAACCAATGAAACAACTAAAAAATAAAATTATGCGTGTCTTAGTGATAGGCTAGTCCTCTGTGTAAACTTACAGGCCTGATGGTTCCATGCCCATATGCATAGACTAGAGTTTGGTTATAAGTATAGCGTTATTTATATACTTGCAGTCCTAGGAGAACTAAATAAGGCAATAAAGGGCTTATACCTTCATTCTTGGTTTAGCCTCTCAGCTGTCTCAGGGCCACACAAAAGCTATATGACACAGACAGCCATAGAAGCCAAAATAGCGAAATCTTACAGGGAGGCTCAGATTACGGCAAATATAACCCTCAGACCTTTTAAAATCAGAGACATAGCCTTAATATAATAATGCAACAGCTCTCAGCCAAGGACCAGTCAGTGCTAAAACAATTAGAATAACTTATCAATACAGATGCGGGGCCAGCAAGCCTTAGCACACTTTCAGATATAAAGTGACAAAAGAAATAGAGAGCAACATTCTGAGAGAGAAAAGACAACCAGCAAAAAAAATATAATGTCACATCAGATTTGTGTACCATTGTTATAAATAACTTTGTCCCACTGACAAATAAGTGTTAGCAATGTATGAAACACAAGCATAGCATCTTTAGGACATGGGTAAAATAAAAAAAAAACATCAACACACCCTGTATTATCTTAGACTTAAGTACTCACATGTGGCTTGTAAATATAGTCAAATATATAATTGCATCATAAAAGCAGCAGAGAACTGTGTCTCCAGAAAAGAAAATATATAACCATAAATACAAGAGACAGCAATATGCCTTACCAACATATATCTATAAAACCTAAAAGTACACTTAAAGCACAAAACTCAGATTAATCAAACGGTGACAGTCATCAAGAGCCCTCTTTAGATCATTAGCTTTAGTCAGTGGGAGGCAGTGGGGAAAAATATATAAATACCTAGTTGTTAGCTGCATATATAGAAGTAGATCATGTGTCTGTAGAGGGCAACACAAAAAATGTATAACCAGGAATCTTGGAGCAGACCCAAGTAATATAGGAAGCTATGCCGATCGTGCACAAAAATATACCATGTATAGACTATAATTAAACCTTTACTCCGGTGGTAGAAAGTGGTAATTACATCTTCCATCAAAAGATATACATTTAAATCTAAATTCTGCAATGTGGTGCGTTTTTATATAAATGGCTCATATGATTGAGGTCTATGGAGCTTAACAAGGAAGATTGTCTGCAGGATAAATATGTAAAATGCAACGGCCAGGGGTTTAAAATAAAGTAGCAGTCCAATTATAAAGCCTAATTACAAAGTTCACACAATTGGGGCCAGATATAGTAAGGCAGTCACATATTAGGAGTGAGTCACTAACCCACACCATCTCGCCAGTTTACAGTGTTTGTATTGCCAAACGTGATAAAGCTTGTGGGAGCCTTAGAATAAAGCCCGTACATCTGACCCTCCACTATTGCTAGCAGAGTAATCTCCCAATGCCGTCTGAACTGAATAGACTTGAACGTCTCAGATATTAGTTTCAGGTCAAGCTGAATAGTCTTTATATCTGTCTGTGACTCAAGCTGATCCAAAAAGGCCTCTTGTGTAATCCCTCTCATGTCCAAAAGGTTACTTGTTCCGCGTGGCCACCAACTTGTAGAGCCATCAACCTCCTTTGTCGGTCTCCTGTACGGTGCGGAATCGCTTTGGGCTTTGCTATAGGTTTGATATTCCCCTTTGTCCTGTAAATTTGCATTTACCGCCGCAGTGATTTCCCTGTCAGCAGCTATCTCCTCTGCCTGTGTTCCATTCACTCCCAGGACACTACACACCGGCAGCTTGTTCCACTCCTTTGCCCAGCAGTCGTGAAGTCGTTTAAAGTGTTTGTCTAATAGACGAGTGACTGCATTCAGGAATTCCCTCTCCATGCTCACAAGGGGAGATTGTATAAAGTGAGAAGTCTAGGCGCGCTGTTCATGCACTATGTTGTCTGGGTCTAGAGGGAAAGGCCGCAAGTGCGCAGTAAAAAGATTTCAGTTATATGGCGTTGTAAGAGTTGCTAAGGTCCAGAGGCACCATCTCTATCCTCCCCAGGTCATGGGTCGACATCAGGGTCTCATTATGTAGCATATAGTAGCGATATTCAGCTGATAAACATATATAAAGAGCTGAAGTAATGTGAGTCAGATCAGCTTAAGTGTTGGCTCCACTCCTATAGAACAATAAATTTAACAAAGAACTGAACTAAAAATGTTAACATACAATAAGTGCAGCATCAATCAAAACTAGCTCATTTACACACGTTTGAGTATTCATAAACAATGTTTTTAAGGGATATTTTATGAATGAGAATGGCACGAAAATATTACATAATTTTTGACTGCTAAAACTAAAGACAGCAAAGTTTCAGTTTCTGTAGTCAGCATTAAAGGGATACTATAGGGCATAGGCAGTGGCACCGAAACAACGTTAGCTTAATGAAGTAGTATTGATGTATAGATCATGCCCTTGCAGTCTCACTGCTAAATTCTCTGATTTTCAGGAGTTAAATCACTTTGTTTATACAGTCACACCTCCCTGTATGTGCACTGCCATTCTAAACACTTCCTATTAAAAGAACCTAGATATTTTAGGTTCCTTTGTTACAAAGTGTAGCCCCCTGTGTGTGATTAAAGTTAAATTTACAGAACAGGAGATAAAAACTTCTAAAGCAAGTTAACATCTGATTAAAAATAAAAACATTTTGTATATACAGGTTGTGTGAGTCACAGCCAGGGGAGGTGTAGATAGGGCTGCATAAATAGAAATAAAAATGATTTAACTCCTAAATTGCAGAGAATTGAACAGTGAGACTGCAGGGGCATGAGCTATACACCAACACTGCTTCATTAAGCTATAGTTGTTGTCATGCCTTTAGTATCCTTTTAATTAGCAGGCAGAAAATATTTTGCTATTGAGAAGAGCATATAGCTTAAAGGGACAGTCTACACCAGAATTTTATTGTTTTAAAAGATAGATAATCCCTTTATTACCCATTCCCCAGTTTTGCATAACCAACACAGTTATAATAATATACTTTTAACCTCTGTGATTATCTTGTATCTAAGCCTCTGCAAACTGCCCCTTTATTTCAGTTCTTTTGACAGACTTGCAGTCTAGCCAATCAGTGCCTGCTCCCAGATAACTTCATGTGCATGAGTACAGTGTTATCTATATGAAATACGTGAACTAACACCCTCTAGTGGTGAAAAACTGTTAAAACGCATTCTGAAAATAGGTGGCCTTCAAGGTCTAAGAAATCTGCATATGAACCTCCTAGGTTAAGCTTTCAACTAAGAATACCAAGAGAACAAAGCAAAATTGGTGATACAAGTAAATTGGAAAATTGTTTAAAATTACATGCTCTATCTGAATCATGAAAGTTTATTTTGGCCTAGACTGTCCCTTTAATGTAGATTTATACGTGAATTTTTATGCATTGATGCAAACCTGTTAACAACTTGATCCATGTTTATCTTGTCTGCAAGCCTAAACTCAATTGCTAGCGTAGCAAGATCTGACAGCCTTTCCTCTGTCATTGCCGTACGCAAATAAGATTTTATTAATTTCAGTGCTGAAAAACTCATCTCACAAGATGCACTGCTAACTGGCAGAACACATGCAATTTTACACAGTCTGTACAGTTCAAAGAAGGGGACAGCATAGGGATGCAGAAAGTTTGTGAACTCCAGAACAGTGTTAACTTTTATGCCATCTGATTCTTCTTTCCTCTTCAAAGTCACAAGAGCCTGCTTGAGTTCCGTTTCTAAATACTCCAAATTACAGCCATAGAACTTTGCCATTGAGGTCAACTTTTGAAAATTAAATAAAAAAATCCCCTTTTGGGTTAAGTGCCTGAATGCCTTCCATCACCATCAAGGAATCCCTTGAAAAACGTGATTTTAATTCTGATATTATTTTGTCAAGAACAACATAGACAAAATGCTTTATAAAATCATCCTTTGTGCTCAGTTGTGTTCGTTGACCCACTGTTTCCATTATAATGCAGTCCCTTAACTTTAAAGGGGGTCGGCGATCTCTTCGCTTGCGAGGTGGTTCATCTCCTTCAGAGTCAGGAGTTTCTATTCCGCATTTAATGTACAAGTCCATTGCATCCACCCAAACCTTTCCTATTGTGGAATATTGTACTGATCCAGTAGGGCCGCCTTCTTCATTTCTTACTTCTTCAAGTTCTTCAATGACAGTCCGGACGAGAAGGATTGCTGATGCCAAATCAAGATCTTTTGCTTGTAGCATATTGGATAATGTCTGTGTCCTTTTTAATATGTTTTCAAAAAGCACAAGTGATAGAATGAAATTGAAGTCAATGAAAATAAGGATGGAATTTGCTTCAATTCTTCTTTCTGTATTTTTCCCTTGAGCTAATAACTTAAGGGTTTCCAAGAGAGGCTCAAGTGTCTGGAGTACAGCTTTGCATGCAGCACATTGGCATGTCCACCTTGTATCACTTAATTGTTTTAGCTTAATAATGGTTTTTGTTGACATTTCTTTCTGAACACTTTCAAACACTGAGTGAACCACGGATGTACTGGAAAAAACGTAAAGCCTCTCCAACTTCATTCAGATGCTTCAGTTACATTTTTAACTGTGTCAACAACAGCTAAATTAAGACGGTGATTCATGCAATGGATATATAGAGCAGTAGGCACCTCTTTTTGAATCCTTGCTTGAACGCCCTTTACCCAACCACTCATTACTGCGGCCCCATCATAGGCTTGACCGACACACCCATTTTTATCAATCCCTAGTGAGGAGAGAACATTGAATATATAATCTGTCAATGATGCAGCATCAAGGCTATCTGCTTTGTAAAATTTCAAAAACCTCTCATGGACAGCTTGATCAAAAAATATCTTACAACAACAGACAGCTGTTCATTTTTGCTACAATCTTTTGTCTCATCTGCCAGTATAAAAAACGGACTGTCTTTTAGGCTCTCTGCTATTTCTTCTCTAACTAATGAAGCCATAACTGCTAAAAGTTCATTTTGAATGGATGGATGTAAATACCGAGCATTTTTTGGTCCATGAAGTTTCTTTTCTACAATGGGATATTTTTTAGCAATTATGTACAAGATCTCTCTCATGTTTCCATGATTTAGGTCATCAGAGTTGTAGCGATGCTCTCTTTGTGCAATTTAGTTTTTTGCTGTTAAAAGAAGGACTTCAGCAATTGTCAATATAATGGTGGTTTTCTTCCACCTCTCTGGCATGTGCTCTACTTAGGCCTTTCCTAATGGATGTATCCTTTTCTTTGTTTATTTTGAAATCCTGCCAGCTTACACAGGATTCTTCGTGGGAAGTAGTCTTTTCATGTTGTGGCATCCTCTTTTCATTTTCCATTGCATTTTTCCAGTTGGAGAAACCAACATTAATAAATGTTACTTTTTTCATTTCTCCATGAGTAAACTTGGACACAGAAAAAAATCGACATGAAAATCAGTATGCTGCATCCTGTGTAATTGAGTATTCCAGCCAGTTAAAAGACTGGAACCATTGAGGTCGGAAAGACCGAAAGCTTGCTCCAAATTTTGTCTGTGGGTATTTTTTTAGTATTGGTTGTTTTGGCCCTTCAATAGCACACTGACTGATGTCACAGGGCCCTAGTGGCTTGCTCTTGATGCTACCAGTGGGTCTATGTACCAAAGACTGATCATAAGGATTGGGAGGATTCGCCATGAGCACTGTATTGATGTGAGCTTGTTGATGGCAAACTTGATTCTTCAAACTGTGAAAATAGCTCAGATTCCTCCTCATCTTCTTCTTCAACAAAATCAAAATCACTTTCTGGGGAATCAATCTCCACATATTCAATCTCTAAATCCAGATGCTTAGAACTCTGACTTTCGTCCTGTTGCTGATCCTTTGCAGCAGAATCTGATGGCTGCTTTTTATTAACAGATAAATAATAAGATTGTACATCCATCTTCTGATGCTATTTTCACCTTATGCAGGTTCTAAAATACAAAAGTAAATGTTAAAAGAGATAGGAAAGTCCAAATTATACTTGCAGGATTCAGATAGAGTACATTTAAGACACTTTTAAATTTACTTCTGTTTTCAAATGTGCTTTGTTCTTTTGGTATCCCTTGTTGAAAAAGAATATGCACATATCCTACACTAGTGGTAGCTAGCTGCTGATTGGTGCCAGCACACATTTTCTCTTGTGATTGGCTAACTAGATGTGTTCAGCTGTCAGTAGTGCAATGCTCTTCATTCAGGAAAGGATAACAAGATAATAAAGCAAATTTGATAAAAGAAGTAATTGTATACTCTATCTGAATCATGAAAGAAAATTTTGGGGTTTTCTATCCCTTTAAATTATTTCAATTCAGCCACAATTAATAAACTGGCTATTTACCAAAGTTCGGCTTAATCTAATGGGGTATACTGCCCTTTGTATTCACTCACAATTGTGTGTTTATGAGTGCATGAGTGTGACAGCAGTGTGTGTTATTTACAAATATGTAAAAGTGTACTGCAAGAACCTATCTGTAAACACACTCCATTTTCCTGTGTGTAGGTGTGGTGTAACTCTCTGAGATGGCATAAAACTCGCAGAGGTTTAGTGTAACTCTCTGCTCCATGATCATCTGTCCTTTCATGTTCTTTCACTTACCTCTGCAAATGTTATGCCACTTAAAGGACCACTCAATGCAGTAGAATTACATCATTAATAAGTGCATAATTAAAAGACAATGATTAAAGACCTACTCTGAATTTCAAATAAGCAGATTTTTTTCAGACAAATTTATTTTTTCTCATATTTTCCAGCCCCCTGTATCATGTGACAGACATCAGCCAATCACAGCCTAGTATAGGTATATCTGTGAGCTTGTACACATACTCAGTAGGATGTGATACTGGAAGTAAAATGGAAAGTGTCTTAAAACTGCAGATGCTTTCTGAATTATAAAAGTTTATTTTGACGAGTGTCCCTCGTTATGGCCAAAAGCACTCTCTCTTTATCTCTGTCTCCTACACACACCCATATATTTTCTCTTGCACACAAAAACACACACTTGCTCTCTCTAACACAAACACATAGAAACACTCTCTCACACACACACACACACAAATGTACTTTCTTACTCAAGCACACAGAGATAAACTCTCTCACACACACAGTCACAGATACACAATGTCACACACAGATACATATACATACACACATACTGTATATACTTACATAGACATAGTTACACACACACAAATACGTAGACACACACACATACTTACACACAGTTAGACATACACACACAGTTACACATAAATACACAGTTATATACACATACATGCATACACACATAGTTACATACAGTACATACACACATACTGTATATACTTGCATACACATACAGTTACACACACACACTCATACACACATATATAGTTAAACACACACACATACACAGTTACATACACACACAGTATACATACATACACACTGTTACACACATGCATAAATACACACACACATAAATACTTATATAATACACATACACGCATACACAATTACACACACACTCACACAAACACATACAGACACTGACACATACATATACACACACATACTGTATATACATTAATACACATAAACACACAAAGATGACAGAAATGCATACTATATCTTCCTTCCTTTATAACATAATATGCATGAAAATATATGCATGGGCATACATAGAAAATATACATATATTCATACAAACACACTTACATACATATAAACACACATACATACACAGTTACATACATATACACACACAATACATACACAGTTACATACATATACCCACACATACATGTATACACACACACATACATACTGTATATACATTAATACACATAAACACACAAAGATGACAGAAATGCATACTATATCTTCCTTCCTTTATAACATAATATGCATGAAAATATATGCATGGGCATACATAGAAAATATACATATATTCATACAAACACACTTACATACATATAAACACACATACATACACAGTTACATACATATACACACACAATACATACCCATACATACATACACACTTACATACATATACCCACATATACATATATAAACACATACATACATACACACACATACATATGCCCACACATACATACCCATACATACATACACACTTACATACATATACCCACATATACATATATAAACACATACATACATACACACACATACATACACACACATACACACACACACATTTACATACATAAACACATACATACACACACATACATGCATACACACACACAGAAAGATAACAAAACAATTACAACAGTCTATATTTTTTTCATAAGAAGATAAAACACAGATATAAATGGAAAAGGAAAACAACTAAGCAAGTATTAAAAATACAAAGAGTAATGCATCTTCCATTATAACATAAGATACCAGAACATATATGCATGGACATAAATAGAAAATAGAAGTCTGTCAAATTAAGTATTAGATGTGGGTTAATCTAAATTACATAAACATTGAATTTATCTCCAATATATTAACCCTTTGTTGGGACAGAAGTTGGATTTAGATATTAAAGGTTCATTATTGTTAATGATCTTTTTTTTTTTTTTTTTTTTTTAAAGGTAAAGGAACATTCTAGTCAAAACTTAAAACTTACATCATAACTAGCATTGACTAATTAATTAACATTTATAACAAACTAGTACTAAAGCCCGTGTACACGAGCCATTTTTTGCAGTACAGCGGTCCCACCCCTTGCTCTCTCCCCCCTCTCTTTTGCTCTCTCTTCCCCCTCTCTTTTGCTTTCTCTCCCCCCTCTATTTTGTTTTCTCTCCCCCCTCTCCTTTGCACTCTCTCTCCCCTCTTTTGCTCTCTCCCCCTTTTCTTTTGCTCTCTCTCCCCCCTCTTTTGTTCTCTCCCCCCCTTGGCTCTCTCTCCCCCCTCTTTGGCTCTTTCTCCCCCCCTCTTTGGCTCTCTCTCCCCCCTCTTTGTCTCTCTCTCTCTCCCCCCCCCCTTTGGCTCTCCCCCCCCCTCTTTGGCTCTCTCCCCCCCCTCTTTGGCTCTCTCCCCCCCTCTTAGGCTCTCTCTCCCCCCCCCCTCTTTGGCTCTCGCTCCCCCCTCTTTTGCTCTCTCTCCTCTTTGGCTCTCTCTCTCCCCCCCTCTTTGGCCCTTCTCCCCCCCCTCTCCGGCTCTGTCTTAATTGAAAGCCTTTGCCTCTCTGGCCACGCTCCCATCGCGGCACCCCACCCGGCCACGCCCCACCGTGACAACACCCGCCCGGCCATGCCCCTTTCCGCGTCCGGCCACACCCCCTCGGGATGCCCGGTCACGCCCCCATCGCAACGCTCCCATCGGCCACACTCCCTGACACTCCCCTTCAGTCTTGCTCTGTGCTGAGTGTCAGGATCCAAACGGCCAGGTATGTTTGTCACGTGCAGTCTCTACTGCGCATGACTGCATCTGACAAACATACTTGGCCATTTATTATATAGGATAAACACCACTATATAAACTATCAAATTTTACTTTTTGCTGTTCTACCAAAAAGTACATCTTGCGGTTAGGTTAGTCTGTGTGTCCCAAAGGATGACCATAACTTTACTTCTAAGTATACTAGTACATTCTATAGTACAATGTGGTAATATTTCTCTACCTTTTGTGTCTGGTAATTCACAATCAGGATATTAAATGGACAGTCTATTCAAAATTAAACTTTCATGATTCATATAGAGCATGCAATTTTAAGCAACTTTATAATTAATCCTATTATAATTTTTTCTTCATTCTCTTGGTATCTTTATTGGGAAAAGCAAGAATGTAAGCTTAAGAGCTAGCCCATATTTTGTTCATCACCAATAGCCACCAATCAGCAAGCATTACCCTGGTGCTGAACCAAAAATGGGCCAGTTCCTAAGCTTACATCTTTGCTTTTTTTTAAAAAAGATACCAAGAGAATGAAGAAAAAATTATCAAAGTAGTAAATTAGAAAAATTGCTGCTCTATCTGAATCATGAATTTTAATTTTGACTAGACTATACCTTTAAGGGTGCAGACCAGAGCCATGTCATCATATGAGGGTGTCTAACTGTCTGAAAAAGATTTGGATATGAAAAGATCTCAGATCGCTTATAGTTTTATTCTTTAAAGAGGCATGGGAGTAAAAGAAATAAACTTTCCTGATTCAGACAGCAGATACAATACAAAATATATAAAATAATTGCTTACTTCTATTTACCTATTTCTTCTCTTGGTATCCAAGAGAGCATACTGAGGTAGACTCAGAAGTGTGCATGTGTATTGAGCACTCTAGCAGCAATATTTTCAAATGTTTGTAGCAATATGAATTGTCTACCATAATATGAATGCAAACTATAAGGAGGAAGTAAGGAGCTATATCAGAATGTTTTTTGTTTTTGTTTATTTTTATACACAAACACACAATTTAATACAGTATTAGCATGCTCAACTCTACTCTAGTAAAATTTCTGTAAATAAAAAAAAAAATGTCAGCTGTCTTGCACACCCAAATATTTTACCAAGAAGATATATAAAGTTTGTAACAGTATAATAAATTTGGTTTGTTTTTTTTAGAACGTTCAGTCAGCACAGTGAATCATTCATCAATCAATCATCATCATCATGTATTCTCTTCTGGGTGTTTTTAATGATTTTTTTTAATGATTGACCTGCTGCAAGTTTTGCTTGGTAATTTGGGTCTGCAAGTTGACTTGAGCAGGTGACCTGCTCAAGTCAACTTGCAGACCCAAATTACCAAGCAGGAAGCAGATAAAAAAATGTTTTAAGGTTTACACTACAACATGTACAACAGTTACAGAACATTCATGTAACAGTATGTCAGTATGATCTTTCTGTACCCTACCCCAGAATCAGCTCTCTCCTTTGGACCGGGGACGACGCGTCACAGACTGTGAGAAGCTACACTACAGAAAAAAAAGGGGAAAAAAGCATTTTTTGGGGGAAACTGGGTACTGGCAGATAGCTGCCAGTACCCAAGATGGCTCCCAGTAAGGTAGAGAGGGAGGATTAGAGAGCTGTTTGGGGGGGTTCAGGGAAGTTGGGGGCTAAGGGGGGATCCTACACATCAGCATATCTAAATATGCTAAAATAAATATATATTTTTTTAAAAGATACCTTTTATTTTAGTACTGGAAGACTTTCTGCCAGTACTTAAGATGGCGGTGACAATTGTGGGGTGGGGGAGGGAAGAGAGCTGTTTGGGAGGGATCAGGGGGTCTGATGTGTCAGCTGGGAGGCTGATCTCTACACTAAAGTTTAAATTAACCCTGCAAGCTCCCTACAAGCTACCCAATTAACCCCTTCACTGCTAGACATAATACACGTGTGATGCACAGCAGCATTTAGTGGCCATCTAATTACCAAAAAGCAACGCCAAAGCCATATATGTCTGCTATTTCTGAACAAAGGGGATCCCAGAGAAGCTTTTACAACCATTTGTGCCATAATTGCACAGGCTGTTTGTAAATAATTTCAGCGAGAAGCCTAAAATTGTGAAAAAGTGAATGATTTTTTTTTATTTGATCGCATTTGGCGGTGAAATGGTGGCATGAAATATACCAATATGGGCCTAGATAACAGATTTGGGGGTCAAAGTTAGAAAAAGTGTGTTTTTTTCCAATTTTTCCTCATATTTTATAAAAAAATTTATAGTTAATTATAAGATATGATGAAAATAATGGTATCTTTTGAAAGTTCATTTAATGGCGAGAAAACAGTATATAATATTTGTGGGTATAGTAAATGAGTAAGAGGAAAATTACAGCTAAACACAAACACCACAAAAATGTAAAAATAGCCTTGGTCCCAAACGAACAGAAAATGGAAAAGTGCTGTGGTCATTAAGGGGTTAAAAGCCTTTTATTTCAGTACTGGCAGACTTTCTGCCAGTACTTAAAGGGACAGTAAAAAAAATTTAAAAAATTAAAGCCTTCAAACCAACAGATATATACCTTCATATTCATAATATAGTCTTTTTCGTATTTTCAGTTTTAATAATAAAAAATCGCTTTATGTTTTTTTATCATTTGCACTCCCTCCATTTACCTCATTATGCAAAGCCATTCACAGATGGCTCTACATATAGCACTTCGGAGTGCGCATTGCCATTTTCAATCCCATCATTCATTCCGTTGTAGCTGATTTCAGTAGGAGGAGTAAATATTTCACTCTCTCTACAGCGGTTAGTTTGGTAGTGTTAGTGTGGAGACACTACTGCACATGCGAACGGGATCGCGCATTGCCATCATGAATATTCACTGCACACATTATAGGAAAACCAACGATTGGTCGATAGCTTACACCCATTTGACTTGCTTGCTCACAGGGCTGTCAGCTATTGATAGACTGAAGCGTGAAACGGCTGCTTGAAATGTAAAAAAGAAGGTAACGATTTAACTAATAACATTATTTACATTAAGGAAGTATTTATATTGCAGTTCTATGACGATCTAGAGGTTATAAACTAAGTGACTTTTCTAATCCTTTAAGATGGTGGGGACAATTGTGGGGTGGGGGAGGGAAGGGAGCTTTTTTAGAGGGATCAGGGGTGGGATGTGTCAGGTGGGAGGTTGATCTCTACAGTAAAGCTAAAATTAACCCTTCAAGCTCCCTACAAGCTACCTAATTAACCCTGTCACCGCTGGGCATAATACAAGTGTGGTGCGCAGCAGCATTTAGCAGCCTTCTAATTACCAAAAAGCAATGCCAAAGCCATATATGTCTGCTATTTCTGAACAAAGGGGATCCCAGAGAAGCATTTACAACCATTTGTGCCACAATTGCATAAGCTGTTTGTAAATAATTTCAGTGAGAAACCTAAAATTTGTTAAAAAGTTAATGAATAAGTTAACAATTTTGTTTTATTTGATCG
The DNA here is from genome assembly GCF_027579735.1 of Bombina bombina. Taxonomy (NCBI): domain Eukaryota; kingdom Metazoa; phylum Chordata; class Amphibia; order Anura; family Bombinatoridae; genus Bombina; species Bombina bombina. The sequence continues at coordinate 108,729,986 of NC_069501.1, read as the reverse complement.
CATTGGGCAGGGAAATAGTGGCATGAAATATAACAAAATGGGCCTAAATCAATACTTTGGGTTGTCACTAAAAAAAATATATCTATATATATATATATATATATATATATATATATACACACACACACACACACACACATGTAAAGGTATATTCAGGGATTCCTGACAGATATCAGTGTTCCAATGTAACTATCACTAATTTTGAAAAAGAAAAATTGTTTGGAAATAGCAAAGTGCTACTTGTATTTATTACCCTATAACTTGCAAAAAAAGCAAAGAACATGTTAACATTGGGTATTTCTAAACTCAGGACAAAATTTATAAACTATTTAGCATGGTTGTTTTTTGGTGGTTGTAGATGTGTAACAGATTTTGGGGGTCAAAGTAAGAAAAAGTGTGTTTTTTGCATTTTTTCATCATATTTTTTTTTTTTTATAGTAAATTATAAGATATGATGAAAATAATGGTATCTTTAGAAAGTATATAATATGTGTGGGTAAAGTAAATGAGTAAGAGGAAAATTACAGCTAAACACAAACACTGCAGAAATGTAAAAATAGCCTTGGTCCCAAACGGTCAACAAATGGAAAAGTGATCTGGTCACTAAGGGGTTAAAGCAGGGCCGGCGCTTCCACTAGGCAAACTAGGCAGTCGCCTAGGGCGCACTGCCAGCTAGGGCGCAGGCAGCAGAGCCAGCCGACTACTTTTATGGCCCAAAAAAAAAAAACATTTCTGTGACAGTGTATTTAAATTACAATTACATATTTTTATTACATATTTTTTTTTATTTATTAAGTTAAAGTCAGAGTCTCGAGACAGACAGTCTACTCTTCACACAGACACAGACAGTCAGTACTACTTCTTGACCTCGTGGACACTTCTATGCTAGGCCGCCCGCTAGGCGATGCCGACGTCAGCACCCTCAATGTTATTTACGTCACCAACATTGATCCATCACGTGACCACCCCGCCCGCTTTGCCGCTCATTGTGCTGTGCCAGCCTGAGCCTCACACACGCGGCAGCAGCAGCCGGAAGAGACAGTCACAGAGAGTGAGACAGAGCCTGAGGGGTCGAGGAGAGAGAGTGTGACAGTGTCACTGACACTACTAGGTAGTCGGACTACCGGGCGGTGAGCAGCTGAGCCAGGCCTGAGGGTAGAGACTAAGAGCCTGCTGGCTGGCCCGGCACTGGCAGACGAGACGACACAGTGTGCTGCCCAGACAGATACAGAGCCGATCAGATCAGCACTGGTCGACGGACGGACCGGGTGTGGCCGTGCAGTGTGTGGACAGTGTCGCCAGGACAGTGGACCCAGCCCAGGCAGGACGGAGGAGGACGAGGTCGAGGACGACGTCAAACAGAGGTGAGAGCTCAGAGACTCAGCCAGGAGAGCTGAGTCAGGAGAAATTATTTTTTAAATTTCTGCTTTTTTGATTTTTGAAATCTAATATGGATATATGTCATATAAATTATGGAGGTCAAATTCAATGATGGCTTGGCATGGCATGAATCTGATCATCATTCATGTTGTTGTTGATTGTGACTAGACTTTACTAGTACATATATATTTATTACCATTAAAATAAAATAAAATGATGTAGATTATAGACAGTGAGTCAGTGACTTTAGTGTAGTACTACTAGTAGTACTAAAGTCACTGACTCACTGTCTATAATCTACATCATTTTAATGGTTGAGGGCTGCCGGTGGTAGTTTGTTAATAAACTGTTTATTTTGCAAATTTGCAGGCAGCAGATGGATTAATAAAAATAACACAATTGAATCAATTATTGATTGTGTTATTTTTATTAATCCATGCTGCTGCCTGCATTTGCAAACTAGTATTTTTATGTTATATATAGAATAGTCAGTCTGTCTGTCTACTCTTAGACTTAGTTTGGATTGTGGACAGTGGTGGAAGGAAATTTGTGTATTTGATCATTTTCCCGCCTGGTTACAAAACTCATGTGTGAGCCACGTGCGGCTAGGGCTAGTCACTGTGTTTGAGAAAAACTTACTGTCTAAGTAAGTTTAATTTCATCCAAAATCTTACACTTGTAGTGGATGGATCAGGATCATGAGGTGGTGCTGGTTTCATGATAAATAAAGCTTTCTATATGCATATGCATTGGCCCACTTATTGTGTAATTAGTACTTGGAACTTGGAAGTTCCATTTCTGATAGTTAATGTTATTTGTGTTCCAAGAGGATCTGCTGCCCTTATAAAACTACCCCCCTGATGCAGATTCTGGCATCTTCACAACAATCTGCCATTTGCCTTCACAAAGATAATAGTAGTAAATTAGAATGTTGTTTAAAATTGCATGCTCTATCTATGTGAATCATGAGATTGTTTTGTTTTTTTTAAATCTTTTTTTTGCTTAAACAAGTATTTTACTTGTAATGTTTGGTATATGGTTAAAAGGACACAGTCTACTCCAGAATTGCTATTGTTTAAAAAGATAGATAATCCCTTTATTACCGCTTACCCAGTTGTTCATAATTAACACAGTTATTGTATATTAATATACATTTTAACCTGTGTGATTACCTTGTATCTAAGCCTACTGCCCCTTATCTCAGTTCTTTTAACTGACATGCTTTTTAGTCAATCTGTGCCATCTTATACGTAACTCCACATGCATGAGCACAATGTTATCTATATGGTACACATGAAATAACACCCTCTAGCTCTGAAAAAACTGTCAAATGCTGTCAGACAAGAGATGGCCTTCAACTTGAAGGCCATCTCTTGTCTGAAAGCATTTGACAGTTTTTTCAGAGCTAAAGGCTTCAAGGCCTTAGAAATTAGCACATGAGCTTATCTAGGTTTAGATTTCAACAAAGAACACTAATGGAACAAAGCAAATTTGATGCTGAATGTAAATTGTAAATGTAAATATATATTGACACGGTGACTTGCTAGCTTGTAATTGAGTTTTAAACAGTAACTACTAAGTTGTCATGAAAAAAAAAATTCTTTGATTTTGCCCAGGATCAATTGCTGGGCCTGAGGTGTGGGGTCATTTGTTTCTCAGGTGAATTTTTACCAACGTACGGTTATTTGTTTATTAATAAAACATTAAACAATGGGGTCAACTTCCCAGCTTAAATGCAAACATAGGGGTAACCATGTGGGTGTAGTTGGGGGAGATTGTGGCATAGTCACTTATGTCTCTGATTGTAATATACATATATAAGTAGTTTTATATTTTGGAAGATGGACCATAGAGCTGAACTATCTTTACTTAACCAGATGTTTTTTATTTTCTTCAGTTACCTATGGCTGATAAAAAAAACGACCTTCTGGAGCCCAGTACCGCAAACGAAAGGCAGAACAAGCTAAGGAGCAAGCAAAGCAAGAGGGGTCCTTCTTTAGATACCTTCATACACAGCAACCAAATCAAGAACAAGAATGTGACTGTACTCTAGTGGAACCTGCCACTGGGGATGGAGAAGCTGAATGTTGTGCTCCAACTACAAGTCATACTGAAGTTTCACAATTTGGAAATGTTTCTAGAAATAATGAAGAAGAAAAAGATGTTAATAACAGTGAGACTAGTAGTAGCACTGCAAAGTCATCAAAAGAAAACAATATTGTGCCTGATTTGGATTACAGTGACCCTGCTAAATGGCCCAACTCTTGCAGTGATGATCTACGACAGCTTATAATTCAACATGGACCACAGTAGGTTGTATTACATGATTTTCCCAAAGACTCAAAAAACAGACGATTTTCTACTGTACACTACAAGAGGAGACTGGCAAATGGTGAAGAAGTGTGTCGCCAATGGTTGATATATTCAACCTCAAAAGATGTGGTTTTTTGTTTTTGCTGTAAATTGTTCAGTAAAAGAAATGTTGCATCATCCCTACAAGAAACAGGTTCAAAAGACTGGAAGAACATTGGAGCAATTATTTCTTCACATGAGAGGAATACTGACCATTTGGAAAACTATCAAGCCTGGCGTGAACTTGAATTCCGCTTATCTAAAGAAAAAAACAATTGATGCTCTAAACCAGCTGAAAATTAGGCAAGAAGAACAATATTGGCAACAAGTCTTGCAACGCTTGATTGCTTTGGTAAGAGTTCTTGCCATGCAAAACTTATCATTCCGTGGTACAAATGACAAGTTGTATAGTGCCGGCAATGGAAATTTTTTAAAGTTTGTCGAATATCTAGCCCTTTTTGATCATATCATGAATGAACATTTGCGTAGGGTTAAAGATCAAGAAACATTGTTCACTACCTGGGAAAAGATATCCAGAATGAGCTTATACAGCTTCTAGCCGGTGCTATAAAGAAGAAAATTATAACAAGTACAACCTCAGCTAAATACTAATCAATTATTCTGGACTGCACACCCGATGTTTCTCACATTGAGCAAATGACAATGATTGTACGTTTTGTTGATGTAAGCAAACCATCAGATAATGAGTCTGAAAGTATTACTATAAGAGAACATTTCATAGGATTTATTCCACTACAGGAGACTACAGGTGCCTTTATAGCAGAAACTCTTCTTGAACAGCTGAAGCTAATTCAATTGCCAATTGAAAATCTGCGTGGTCAAGGGTATGACAATGGCAGTAACATGAAAGGCAAACAAAATGGAGCACAAAAGAGAATACTGGACTTAAACCCACTTGCGTTTTTTGTGCCCTGCAATGCACACTCTTTAAACTTGGTAGTCAATGATGCTGCTAGGTGTTGTCTGGAAGCAACTACTTTCTTTGGGTTAGTTCAACAGATTTATAACTATTTCTCTACATCAACTAAGCGTTGGCAAGTTCTAATTAGCCATATATCAGACTTAGGCATAACTGTTAAGCCATTGAGTGAAACAAGATGGGAGAGTCGGATTGATGCTTTGAAACCACTGAGATATCATTTTGGTAATATATATGATGCTTTGATAGAGATTTTTGAGGATACAAGCCTATCAGGTCCATCTGGAAATACTTCCCGAGTTGAAGCCAAGGGCTTTGCTGATGCAGTTAGTAACTTCAAGTTTGTGGTATCCCTTGTTACATGGTACAACATCCTTTTTGAAGTCAATCTTACAAGCAAGCTACTACAAAATAAGGAAGCTGATTTAAATTCAGCTACAAGACAATTGCAAGTGACCAATAATTATCTCATAACCTGCAGGTGTGATAAGGGTTTTCAACAAGTTTTGACAGATGCTACTGAGATTGCAAATGAGATACAGATAGTACCAAACTTTGAGACAGAAGATCAAGTTCGAAACAGGAGAAAGAAACGGCAGTTTGATTATGAGGCCCGAGAAGAAGCACCACAAGATCCAAAGCAGAAATTCAAAACAGGTTTTTACTATGCTGTTTTAGACATGGCAATACAATCGATTGAAGAGAGATTCCAACAGCTACAAAAATATAATTCACTATTTGGCTTTCTATATGACATATACAGTATAAAGAAAAAATCAACAGAAGATTTACTTAAGGACTGTAATAATTTGGAAAAGTCATTGATGCATAATGGAAACAAAGATATTGATGCTGAAGATCTGCGTTGTGAACTTGAAGCAATAGCTCGAAGACTTCCAAAGCCTATGCCGCCACAAGAAGTACTTCTCTTCATACTACAAAATAAACTTTTGGATAACGTGCCCAATGTTTCTGTTGCTCTGAGGATCCTTCTCACACTTCCAGTATCAGTGGCAAGTGGTGAACGTAGTTTCTCAAAGCTCAAACTTATAAAAAGTTACATACGCTCTACAATGTTGGAAAAGAGACTAGTTGGCTTGGCAACTATATCTATTGAACATACACAGGCAGCAGCACTTGATCTGGCTGAAATGGTGACAAAATTTGCAAAGGAAAAGGCACGCAAAGTGAGATTTTGAGGTGTCTGAAATTTAAAAAAGTTTCTGACAAATCTGTGTTTTTTTTTTGTTTGTTTCTCTGGCTGTAAGGAAAATACAGACTCAGTTAATATATATTTTGTTTAATTAAAAGTTAAAATATATTTGTTGTTAATATAGGCAATGTAACATTTGGTTACTTTATATTTTGCCTTTAATATTGTTGCTTTTGGCATCTTATGCCACACCACTTATTCATGAAAATTAAAAGAAATTTAAAAGTGTTATGTTTTGTTTCTTTAATTTTTTTATTTTTTTTGGCATGGGGGGGGGTGCGCAAGTAACTGGTCTCGCCTAGGGCACAAAATAGTCTAGCACCGGCCCTGGGTTAAAGGGACAGTAAAGTCAAAATTAAACTTTCATGATTCGGATAGAACATGCAATTTTAAACAACTTTCCAAATTACTTCTGTTATCAAATTTGCTTTGTTCTATTTTCTTTTGGTATCTCTGATTGAAGAGTAAAACTAGGTATGCTCATAAGGCTCAGGAGTGTGCACGTGTTTTTAGTACTCTATGGTAGCAACATTTTGCAACATTATTTGTAGCTTTGGTATACAATTTTGTACTTAAAGGGACAGTCTTGGCCAAAATAAACTTTCATGATTCAGATAGAGCATGTCATTTTAAACAATTTCCCAATTTACTTTTATCACCAATTTTGCTTTGTTCTCTTGGTATTCTTAGTTGAAAGCTTAACCTAGGAGGTTCATATGCTAATTTCTTAGACCTTGAAGGCCACCTCTTTTCAGAATGCATTTTAACAGTTTTTCACCACTAGAGGGTGTTAGTTCACGTATTTCATATAGATAACACTGTGCTCGTGCACGTGAAGTTATCTGGGAGCAGGCACTGATTGGCTAGACTGCAAGTCTGTCAAAAGAACTGAAATAAAGGGGCAGTTTGCAGTGGCTTAGATACAAGATAATCACAGAGGTTAAAAGTATATTATTATAACTGTGTTGGTTATACAAAACTGGGGAATGGGTAATAAAGGGATTATCTATCTTTTAAAACAATATGAATTTTGGTGTAGACTGTCCCTTTAAGACACGTGCACACTCCTGAGCTCTTATGAGCCTACCTTATTTTACTCTATAGGGGCCCTGCTTGGATTCTTGCACCTGGGCCCTGTGGTTTCTAGTTACGCCTCTGGAAGATAATACAGTAAAGTATTTTGAATATTAAACGTTAGTGGTGTACAGAGTATTTTGTACAACCAACAATGACTCCACATCTTGAGGCATAATTTGCTAGAACAAAAAGATATATGTAATTTGCTACTTCGTTACACTATATACATTGTAGAAACCTGTTAGAGTGAGCCTGAATTGTTTTCCATACACCCAACACAGTAGTTTGTACTGTTTGCAGCTTCTAGACAATTATTTCTCTGGTTACAGTTGGGGGTGTAGAAATTCTTTTAGACTTTTCCACTTGATGGGGAATTCACAATTTCTTTTATCAAAAATAAAGAAAAAGAACATTTTGAAAGAATGTTCATTTCAACCGATAAATCATAAATATTGAGGTAGACCACATGCAGAGAAGCGTCTAAACTACTGCCCCAACAGTAGATTATATTAATGTAATCAGTATAGCTTTTGTCTAACAACCAAGATCGTCTTTTAAACCCCACAACGACGCATGTCGTACAGGGTACGTCGCACACAACCTGGTCTTAAAAGACCAGCAACGTACCCTGTACAAAATTAGGGGCTTAAAGCGGCTGGAAGCGATCCTGCTCGCTTTCAGCCGCTTTCCGGTTATTGCAGTGATGCCTCGATATCGAGGCATCCTGCAATAACACCCCTTGGCCATCCAATGCAGAGAGAGCCACTCTATGGCCCTCTCTGCACCGGACATCGATGGTGGGTGGGAGCCTGTGTGGCTACCATCGATGATGATCGGTGATGTGGAGGGGGGCGGGATCGTGGGCGGGGATGTCCGGGGGCACGCACGAATGCGCGCGCGTGCACAGGGAGGGAGCGGGTGGGAACCGCTACACTACAGAAAAAGTTGGTGTACAAATTTAAAAAAAAAAAGGAATAAAAAAAAAAAAAAAAAAAAGAAGATCAGGCAGATGGTGGGGGTTGGTCTGTGGTGGGGAAGCTACACTACAGAAAAAGAAAAAAAAACTACTTTTTTTTTGCAAACTGGGTACTGGCAGACAGCTGCCAGTACCCAAGATGGCCCCCAATATGGCAGATGGGGAGGGTTAGAGAGCTGTTTTGGGGGGAGATCAGGGAGTTTGGGGGCTAAGGGGGGATGCTACACCACAGCATATGTAAATATGCTAAAAACCTTTTATTTTAGTACTGGCAGACTTTCTGCCAGTACTTAAGATGGCAGGGACAATTGTGGGGTGGGGGAGGGAAGGGAGCTGTTTGGGAAGGATCAGGGGGTCTGATGTGTCAGGTGGGAGGCTGATCTCTACACTAAAGCTAAAATTAACCCTGCAAGCTCCCTACAAACTACCTAATTAACCCCTTCACTGCTAGCCATAATACACGCCAAAGTCATATATGTCTGCTTTTTCTGAACAAAGGGGATCCCAGAGAAGCATTTACAACCATTTGTGCCATAATTGCACAAGCTGTTTGTAAATAATTTCAGTAAGAAACCTAAAATTGCGAAAAAATTTGTTTTTTTTTAAATTTGATCGCATTTGGCGGTGAAATGGTGGCATGAAATATACCAAAATGGGCCTAGATCAATACTTTGGGATGTCTTCTAAAAAAAAAAAATATACATGTCAAGGGATATTCAGGTATTCCTGACAGATATCAGGGTTCCAATGTAACTAGCGCTCATTTTGAAAAAAGTGGTTTTGAAATAGCAAAGTGCTACTTGTATTTATTGCCCTATAACTTGCAAAAAAAGCAAAGAACATGTTATCATTGGGTATTTCTAAACTCAGGACAAAATTTAGAAACTATTTAGCATGGTTGTTTTTTGGGTGGTTGTAGATGTGTAACAGATTTTGGGGGTCAAAGTTAGAAAAAGTGTGTTTTTTTTCCATTTTTCCTCATATTTTATAATATTTTTAATAATAATTTATAAGCTATGATGAAAATAATGGTATCTTTAGAAAGTTCATTTAGTGGCGAGAAACACGGTTATATAATATGTGTGGGTACAGTAAATGAGTAAGAGGTAAATTACAGCTAAACACAAACACCGCAGAAATTGTAAAAATAGCCCTGGGTCCTTAAGGGAAAGAAATTGAAAAATGGCCTTCGTCCTTAAGGGGTTAAAATTTGTGTGTTAGTGTTATCCAGTTACAACCAATTAACCTGAAGTAGAATCCACTTGTTTGGTAAACTGGCTCATGTGAGTTAAAAAAATATATTTTTAGTGATGTATTAAATAGCTTGAAAAAGACCATCTACTCATTAGTTTAAAGCAATAGGGCAGCAGAGGAGACAAAAATATATTGAAAATAGTGATGTCGCGAACATAAAAATTTGGGTTCGCAAACGCGAACTTCCGCAAAAGTTTGCGAACCTGGCGAACCGCCATAGACTTCAATAGGCAGGCAAATTTTAAAACCCACAGGGACTCTTTCTGGCCACAATAGTGATGGAAAAGTTGTTTCAAGGGGACTAACAAACACCTGGACTGTGGCCTGCCGGAGGGGGATCCATGGCAAAACTCCCATGGAAAATTACATAGTTGATGCAGAGTCTGGTTTTTAAGCCCATAAAGGGCATAAATCACCTAACATTCCTAAATTGTTTGGAATAACGTGCTTTAAACATCAGGTATGATGTTGTATCGATCAGGTAGTGTAAGGGTTACACCCGCTTCACAGTGACAGACCAAACTCCCACAGCGGGTACAACATCATCATCATCACACCGTACGTCCATGTGTGTAATGCTGCCTGACTGAGACATATCCCTGTTATCTACATCCTCTGGCAATAATGTTGCGCATCACTCATTTCTTCCAACTGATGTGTAAATCACTCCTCTGACAGATCAAGTGAAGCGGCTGTGGTGCTAGTGCTGGTGGTGGCGGCAGGCGGGGGCGAGTGGTAACTTGAGAGGTGCCCGAAGCTAAGCTGGAGGAGGATGGTGCGTCAAGGTTCCGAGCGGAAGCTGTAGAAGATTGGGTGTCCTGTGTTAGCCAACTATATCCTCAGAACTTTTCGAGTTCAGGGTACGTGGCCTCTGAACACTGGGCATTATTCTAGGGCCAAAGGGAATCACAGCACCACGACCACGACCGCCCCTGCGGGGTGGCCTGCCTCTGCCTGTCATTTTTTTTTTTTTTCGATTAGTGGTACTATGCGTGCAAGCTACTGTGACAACAGATATGAGTGGCACTGTGCACTGGCAGAAGTTGGCAGAGTAGACGCTGTAGGCCTGACACACATGCTTGCAGACAACTAACTGCTATTCAATCTATTACAGTCAAAATTGTATTTTTTTTTAATGTACACTACTGTTACACCAGATATGAGTTGCACTGGCGTGACACTGTGCCCTGGCAGGCCCTGAAACGCACACGTGTGAAGGAAACTGACTGCTATTGTTTCACAGTCAAATTTCTAGTTTTTTTTTTAACCCCTTAAGGACCAAGGCCATTTTTCAATTTCTTTCCCTTAAGGACCAGGGCTATTTTTACATTTCTGCGTTGTTTGTGTTTAGCTGTAATTTTCCTCTTACTCATTTACTGTACCCACACATATTATATACAGTTTTTCTCGCCACTAAATGGACTTTCTAAAGATACCATTATTTTCATCATATCTTATAATTTATTATTAAAAATATTATAAAATATGAGGAAAAAATGGAAAAAAACACATATGCTGTGGTGTAGCAAAAACAGCTCTCTAACCCTCCCCATCTGCCTTATTGGTGGCCATCTTGGGTACTGGCAGCTGTCTGCCAGTACCCAGTTTGCAAAAAAAAGTAGTTTTTTCTGTTTTTATTTTTTTTTCTGTAGTGTAGCTTCCCCCACAGACCAACCCCCACCACCTGCCTGATCTTTTTTTTTTTTAATTTTTATTCTTTTTTTTAAAAAACAACTTTTTCTGTAGTGTAGCGGTTCCCACCCACTCCCTCCCCGTGCACGTGCCCGCCCTCCCGTGCATGTGCGCGCGTCCGTGCGCTCCCCCGGACATCCCCAGCCCACGATCCGCCCCCCTCACTGACTGCTATTATTTCACAGTCAAATATCTAGGTTTTTTTTTTTTTAACCCCTTAAGGACCAAGGCCATTTTTTTCAATTTCTTTCCCTTAAGGACCAGGGCTATTTTTACATTTTCTGCTGTGTTTTGTGTTTAGCTGTAATTTTTCCTCTTACTCATTTACTGTAACCCACACATATTATATACCGTTTTTTCTCGCCACTAAATGGACTTTCTAAAGATACCATTATTTTTATCATATCTTATAATTTATTATTAAAAATGAGGAAAAAAATGGAAAAAAAAACCACACTTTTTCTGACTTTGACCCCCAAAATCTGTTTACACATCTACAACCACCAAAAAACAAACCATGCTAAATAGTTTCTAAATTTTGTCCTGAGTTTAGAAATACCCAATGTTAACATGTTCTTTGCTTTTTTGCAAGTTATAGGGAAATATATACAAGAAGCACTTTGCTATTTCAAAACCACTTTTTTTCAAAATGAGCACTAGTTACATTGGAACCCTGATATCTGTCAGGAATACCTGAATATCCCTTGACATGTATAAAAATGTTTTTTAGAAGACATCCCAAAGTATTGATCTAGGCCCATTTTGGTATATTTCATGCCACCATTTCACCGCCAAATGCGATCAAATAAAAAAAAATTGTTCACTTTTTCACAAACTTTAGGTTTCTCACAGAAATTATTTACAAACAACTTATGCAATTATGGCATAAATGGTTGTAAATGCTTCTCTGGGATCCCCTTTGTTCAGAAATAGCAGAATTATATGGCTTTGGCGTTGCTTTTTGGTAATTAGAAGGCTGCTAAATGCCACTGCGCACCACACGTGTTTTATGCCCAGCAGTGAAGGGGTTAATTAGGGAGCATGTAGGGAGCTTGTAGAGTTAATTTTAGCTTAAGTGTAGTGTAGTAGACAACCTAAAGTATTGATCTAGGCCCATTTTGGTATATTTCATGCCACCATTTCACTGCCAAATGCGATCAAATTAAAAAAAAACTTAACATTTTTCACAATTTTAGGTTTCTCACTGAAATCATTTACAAACAGCTTGTGCAATTATGGCACACATGGTTGTAAATGTTTCTCTGGGATCCCCTTTGTTCAGAAATAGCAGACATATATGACTTTGGCGTTGCTTTCTGGTAATTAGAAGGCCGCTAAATGCTGCTGCGCATCACACGTGTATTATGGCTAGCAGTGAAGGGGTTAATTAGGTAGTTTGTAGGGAGCTTGCAGGGTTAATTTTAGCTTTAGTGTAGAGATCAGCCTCCGACCTGACACATCACACCCCCTGATCCCTCCCAAACAGCTCCCTTCCATCCCCCACTCCACAATTGTCCCTGCCATCTTAAGTACTGGCATAAAGTCTGCCAGTACTAAAATAAAAGGTTTTTAAACTTTTTTTAGAGCATATTTACATATGCTGTAGTGTAGCATCCCCCCTTAGCCCCCAACCTCCCTGATCCCCCCCCCCCCCCAACAGCTCTCTAACCCTCCCCATCTGCCTTATTGGCGGCCATCTTGGGTACTGGCAGCTGTCTGCTATTATTTCACAGTCAAAAAAGTCTTGTTTTTTTTAAATGTACACTACTGTTACACCAGATATGAGTGGTGGCACTGGGCAAGTGGGCACAGTATACGCTGTGAGCCTGACACACACACTGACAGGCAGGCAGACAACTGCAATTAGATTACACAGGGAAAAAAAAAAAAAAGCAGACTGATGTTCTAGCCCTAAATAGGGCTTTTTGGGGTGCTGTCCTTACAGCAGAGACACTGTAGTGGACACTGTAGTGGATTATCCAGAGTTGGGAAGAAATATATCGCTCCAAGCCCAAAAATATATAAAAAGTTCAGTTTTATTTCAAACACTTTAAAATCATACAAAAATTGTGTAAAAAGTGGACAGCACAATTGTGCAAAAACAAGATAGAGAACAGGTGCAAAAAACAGCAAACGTTTCGTGCTCCACGCACTTGGTCACTGCTAATTGATGCACCTGTTCTGTTCTCCTTTTATTGCCAAGATTCTTAAAGTAACATCACAAATTTTATCAACTTGTATTTTGCCATTTTGTAAGGGAGCCTATGACAAGAAACCTTTTTTTTATCCCAAATGTATAAAGAGACATATTGAGAATAAACATATTTGTTTGTACATAATATTATATTACTATTTCTTAAGGAAAATATCTCATGGACAGTGAAAATAATTTCATTTTACAGAAAAAATATATATGTTGCACAGATGAGCCTATGACAAAAAACATGTCTAAAATAAAGGCCCTTTCTCCTGTTTGAATCTAACTAGTTTTGAAATAACATGATTTTTGTCGGTTTATATTATTTTGTTTGGTAAATGAGCATATGACAAGAAACTCGATTTCTAAAATAATATGTTAAGAAAATATATGATTAATCTGTGCATGATTATAAGAGAATATTTCTTAAAGAAAATATAACAGGGACCATAGTAATTTATTAATTTTGAAAAGAAAATATATTTGCTGCACAAATGAGCCTACGACAAGCAACATACCTGTAATTTAGAACTTTGTTACTGCTTAACCATAAAATAGTTTGAATAATGTCAAAATACTTATTATTATAGTGAATAAGTCTAAATCCCTTCTCATGTTAAGGCCCTCGGATAGGTGGTCTGTAGACTAAACATCCACATAACTTCCCTCTTATCAAGGGTTGTCTCTCTATCACCCCCCTCCTCTTCAATGTGGAACAAAGTATATTCCCTGTAAGGTAAGAGTAGATGTGTCTGCATTGTGTAATTCCTTTAAAATGTCTTGATACTGGTGTATCTGAAATGCTCATCCTCTATGGAGCGCAAATGCTCCCTGAAAACCTCTCTTTTAGCGGTCTTTTGGTTTTCCCTGTGTATTGTTTATGACAAAATTTTACATGTGAGAAGATAGACTACATGAGTAGTTGAGCAGTTGATATAATGGTGTATTTTATAAACTTTATTGGTAGTAGTAGAATTAAATTCCTCCCCTTCTTTAACAAAGTCACAGGGTAGTACATATTGGGCGCCTTACACTTATAGAAACCCTTTCTCCGCTTCAACCTGCATGTTGTTTTGTTAGTTTTTACATCTGAGGGGAGAAAGGAAATTTGCAATTGTTTTGCCCTCTTTTAGAGGACAAAATCACAACCTTCTTTAAGAATCTCTTTTAAGGATAAGGGTCCGAGTACAGAATGGGTATGGAATCCCTAATAATATTGCACACCTTATTGTACTCCAAACTGTATGTTGTGATAAATTTAATCTTTCTATTGTCTGATATTTTTTTCTGCTTATTTTTATATTTAAGCAAATCTTGTCTTGGTGTTAAAATCTAAACTTAATTCTGGCCTCTTTCAAAATCTTCTCACTGTAGCCTCTATCCATAAATCTCTTTGTAGCTTCTTGTGATTTGGCCTGATATTCTGCCTCATTAGTGCAATTTAAATATCTACAAAAATCTTCTGCCTCTTGCTGATCGCCCTCAAACACAAACAACAGATCATCAATATATCTGTAAAACTGAATTACTTTATCCCTGAAAGGATTTTTATCTCCAAAGACGTGGGACAGCTCCCACCAACCCATAAAAAGGTTGGCATATGAGGGGGCAAATGTCGCCCCCATAGCTGTCCCACGTCTCTGGAGATAAAAGCGTCTTTGGAGATAAAAATCCTTTCAGGGATAAAGTAATTCAGTTTTACAGATATATTTATGATCTGTTGTTTGTGTTTGAGGGCGATCAGCAAGAGGCAGAAGATTTTTTGGTAGATATTTGAATGGACAATATTGTGACCTTAAAAATTTACTAGCGAGCAGAGTGAAATAGATAATAAACTTTCTTGACATTACATTAGCGAGCACAATTCAACATACTGTTGAGACTACTATATATAGAAAGTCAACAGCTGGAACACTATCCTCAAGGTACAACTCATGCCATCCAAGACATGTTGTCAAGGGGCATCCCCAAAGGGGAATATACTAGAATTAAAAGAAATTGCACTTAATGAGGCAGAATATCAGCCAAATTCACAAGAAGCTACAAAGAGATTTATGGATAGAGGCTACAGTGAGAAGATTTTGAAAGAGGCAAAATTAAGTGTAGATTTAACACCAAGACAAGATTGCTTAAATATAAAAATAAGCAGAAAAAAATATCAGACAATAGGATAAGATTAAAATTTATCACAACATACAGTTTGGAGTACAATAATGGTGTGCAATATTTATTAGGGATTCCATACCCATTCTGTACTCGGACCCTATCCTAAAAGAGATTCTTAAAGAAGGTTGTGATTTTGTCTCTAAAAGAGGCAAAACTATTGCAAATTTCCTTTCTCCCTCAGATGTAAAAAACTAACAAAACAACATGCTGGTTGAAGCGGAGAAAGGGGTTTCTATAAGTGTAGGCGCCCAATATGTACTACCTGGTGACATTGTTAAAGAAGGGGAGGAGATTTAATTCTACTACTACCAATAAAGTTTATAAAATACACCATTATGTCAACTGCTCAACTACTCATGGTAGTCTATCTTCTCACATGTAAAATTTGTCATAAACAATACACAGGGAAAACCAAAAGGACCGCTAAAAAGAGGTTTCTGGAGCATTTGCGCTCCATAGAGGATGAGCATTCAGATACACCAGTATCAAGACATTTTAAGGAATTACACAATGCAGACACATCTGCTCTTACCTTACAGGGAATATACTTTGTTCCACATTGGAGAAGAGGGGGTGATAGAGAGACAACCCTTGATAAGAGGGAAGTTATGTGGATGTTTAGTCTACAGACCACCTATCCCGAGGGCCTTAACATGAGAAGGGATTTAGACTTATTCACTTAATAATAAGTATTTTGACATTATTCAAACTATTTTATGGTTAAGCAGTAACAAAGTTCTAAATTACAGGTATGTTGCTTGTCGTAGGCTCATTTGTGCAGCAAATATATTTTCTTTTCAAAATTAATAAATTACTATGGTCCCTGAGATATTTTCTTTAAGAAATATTCTCTTATAATCATGCACAGATTATCATATATTTTCTTAACATATTATTTTAGAAATCGAGTTTCTTGTCATATGCTCATTTCCTAAACAAAACAATATAAACCGACAAAAATCATGATGTTATTTCAGAACTAGTTAGATTTAAACAGGAGAAAGGGCCTTTATTTTAGACATGTTTTTTGTCATAGGCTCATCTGTGCAACATATATATTTTTTCTGTAAAATGAAATTATTTTCACTGTCCATGAGATATTTTCCTTAAGAAATAGTAATATAATATTATGTACAAACAAATATGTTTATTCTCAATATGTCTCTTTATACATTTGGGATAAAATTTCTTGTCATAGGCTCACTTACAAAATAGCAAAATACAAGTTGATAAAATCTGTGATGTTACTTTAAGAATCTTGGCAATAAAAGGAGAACAGAACAGGTGCATCAATTAGCAGTGACCAAGTGCGTGGAGCACGAAACGTTTGCCGTTTTTTGCACCTGTTCTCTATCTTGTTTTTGCACAATTGTGCTGTCCACTTTTTACACAATTTTTGTATGATTTTAAAGTGTTTGAAATAAAACTGAACTTTTTATATATTTTTGGGCTTGGAGCAATATATATCTTCCCAACTCTGGATAATCTGTGGATTTTTGGTGCGTGTGCAGACGCACTGGGAACAATTGTTGCCGCCTAAGAATAATACTAATAGAATACAATACCCATACCCTCACTCCACCAGTGCCTATCACAATATTGGATTATTTCATCACATACCCCAGGGGCGCTCCGTTGAGCAGGTTCGTTCTCATCATGGACGACACTGTAGTGGACACTGAATACACTAGCCTAGCTATCGATTTCCCTATTAAATCAGCAGCAGCTACACTGTCCCTCCTCTCACTAAGAATGCAGCTTCCAAATGAATCTAAAATGGATGCTGTCCAGGAGGTGGGAGGGTCTGGGAGGGAGTGTCTGCCGCTGATTGGCTGTAATGTGTCTGCTGACTGTGAGGTACAGGGTCAAAGTTTACTCAATGATGACGAATGGGGGGCGGATCGAACATCGCATATGTTCGCCCGCCGCAGCGAACGCAAACATGCTATGTTCGCCGCAAACTATTCGCCGGTGAACTATTCGTAACATCACTAATTGAAAACAATATATGCTGTTATATCTCAGCCATGTGATTGCATTTAACAGTTGGGTTTACTAAACACAATCGTTTTGAAATAATGAGATCTGCTTTCTCTCCATGCATATTTTAATTATTCAGCATAATGGTTGTATTTAATGTGTATCATTTAATGTGTATAATTCTGTTTTATAAACGGGAAAGTGCTTGTATATTTTTAAGTGAGTATACGTACAGTCTTTCGATACATTGTAGGATCCCATACTGTGATAGTCCTTTAAAGTGAGACTAAGAAGTGTCTTGATACATAATGTGACAATCAGAAATAACAGTCACTGCTATATTACACTAAGGTATCAAGGATAATGTGTTTGTTTTTAAGTTCTAAACCATTCTACTGTGCAAATACAGTCACTGAGATTGTGAAAGTATCAAACCAATGATTTTGTGCTGCCCTCTGGACTGGAGAAAAGACTTCTTTGTTCATATCCTTCCCCTTCAGCAAGACTGTTTTGAAGACAACATCTCTTCCCATTATAAAACTCCGGAGAGCCGAGGAAAGAGTCAATTGACTGACAGTAAGTTGGTGAGTTAGGTGGTGTAATTGTGACCATCACTTTCTGGGTTACTGCCACATTTTCCATATTGTTAAAGAAAATCTTGTTGGGCGTCAATGACTTACACTTGGACATGATGAATTCAGCATCTTCAGGTTTGTTTTCTACCATTGTAATTTTAGTAAGCAAAGACTTCAACACAATGAATAAACCAATAAATCCAAAGACATACAGTCCATCTCCTATTGACACATGATATTTACTGCTGGTCTTGTTTTGGACACTGCTGGAAATAGAGGTTAAGCAGCTTGTTAAAGAGGAATGTACTTGAGTTATGTTGAGTAATTCTTCTTTTTCGGGCTGTACATTTTTCCACTCCTAAAACAATGACAAAAAGGTCAGATAAAATGCTAGATGTAGTTATAAAATGTAAAAATATTCAATTGTACAATTATTTAAAAAAAAACAGTCATCTTTTAAAGTTATTTTATTAGGAGATAAAGAAGATACAATTAAAAAAAAAGTATATACTGTAATCAAGCTATTGTGTTGCTATGAAAGTATTTTAGAAATGTGTCTGTGCATGCTCAAGTTGTCAGAAGCTGTACATATCTGTATGATATGAGGAAACGGCGTATAAGCCGAGAAACGCGTTGCATTTACAGGGGGCTTGACTGTATGCCCCTAGTTCACTCCTTTGTATATGTATTTTAATTTGTTTTTAATAAATAGAACTTTTTAATTTTTAAAAAATACTCTTCTGAGTGATTTTACCTGCCTGCACCTGCTTGGAGTGGAACCTAACACACTGAAGTCTGCCACTTTTGGATATTGCATCCTAAGGAAAAGTCCCTTGGTGGTGAGCTGACACACCTTACCATAATATGCCAGCTTGCTCCTACTAGCACATAAGTGTGCTCATCTAATATTTAATGACTGATATCCTCTGTGGGTGAGCTGTCACACCTGATAAAATCTGCAGCCTGTCCCTACAAGCACATAGGTGTGCTCCAGAGCCTTGTGAGTACCCATTTGGCTTTATGCTTATTTGATGATACTACACATGAGGCGCCCCTTTGTTTTGTCTTTTATATAGCATCTCTGGACCATTGTTGGTGAGGAGGAGGCTGCCATCGTTGGGAAGAAAGATACACTTCTTAATCTGAAATTGAACTTTCCTTTAACATGCCAAATTGCTGGCAATTCTAATTGTATTTACATGCTTATATATCATTGAGGTTATCACTAGCTATTTATTAGCGCTCACCCTTTTGTTGTGTAGTCTGTATGATATATTCATTTTAACATAACCACACATGGGCAGAAGATAGTTGTGACCATGGCTGTATTAGAACACTTTGGGCCACATTTAACAAGGGCTGGACTAACAAGGGCTGGACGAGAAAGAGAGAGAGAGACAGAGAGATTAGTCAATGAGGATCAGACAGCAGGGGGGGGGGCAGGTGGGACCACTGCACTACAGGAAAAAAAAAAAGTTGAGAGCAGCAGAGAGAGAAAGGGAAGGAGGGAGGGAGAGGGTATCCAAGTGGATGGGGATTTTGTTCCCGTGTACACGGGCTTTAGGACTAGTGAAAATATATTTCAAAATATCAAAAATATGTTTGTAATTTACTTTCATATGGTCAATGTATGCCCTTCAACAAAGAATACTAATTGAACAAAGTAAATTTAATAATAGAAGTAAATTGGGAAATTGTTCAAAATGTTGCTTGTTCTATCTGAATCACGAAAGTAACATTTTGAGTTTCATGTCCCTTTAAAGTACTAAAGGGGGACATGGTTATTTGCATGTTTTTTATTTGCATGTTTTTATACTTTTTTCCTGATATACCCAAAACAGTAATATCCAAAAAAAAACACAGTCAGGGATGAAACTGCAGGGGGTGCAGAGGTCGCAACTGCGACTGGGCCCCTGAGAGTGGGGGCCCAGCTTAAAAAAAAAAAATCTTCAATGAAAAACGTTGACCTGCCACTGCCTGCACTGATATCATGTGAGTGTGACATGATGCCTCACTAGTGTCTCTGACTACAGGGGTTAGTGTTTCTGTTTTACCCATTGGTGTTTATGTGTGTGTGTATGTGTGTTTGTGACTGTGTGTGTATTTATGCATGTGTGTGTGTGTATGTTTGTGGAACCAGCAAATTATAGACCTTGTTACTACAGCATGGGGGGCAGGAGTTAAAGAGAGTCACTATACAGTATCACTATATACAGTACGGGGGGCTGGACCATGTCACAGACTACTGTGGTCACTTTATAAAGTACTGGGCGGGTAGGGTCAGGCCAGCCATCTCACTGGCAAATTACAGACTGTGTCACTAACTCACTATATACAGTACTGGTGGGTTAAACTGTGTCACTATATACAGTAATAGGGAGTCAGACCATCTCACAGACTGTGGGCACAGGGTACCTCCTTTTGCAGACATGTAATCTAATTCATTTTTTTTTTCTGTGTTAAATGTAAAAAAAAATATTTTTTTTAAAAAATATGTATCAAATTCACCTTTTTTTTTGGGAGGGGGGCTTATTAGATTCTTGCACCTGGGCCCTGTGGTTTCTATTTACACCTCTGAACACAGTGCAAATACTAGTGTCTCTTTAACAAGACTGATATGAATAACCAGAGTTGCAACCCCCTTAAAGGGACAAGCTAGTTAAAATTAAACATTCATGAATCAGATAGGGCATGCAATTTAAAAAAAAACTTTCCAATTTACTTTTATCATCAAATTTCCTTTGTTCTCTTGGTATTCTTAGTTGAAAGCTAAACCTAGGTAGGTTAATATGCTAATTTATAAGCCCTTGAAAGCCGCCTCTTATCTCAATGCATTTGACAGTTTTTCATAGCTAGAAGTGTGTTAGTTCATGTGTTCCGTATAGATAACATTGTGCTCACTCCCGTGAGGTTATTTATGAGTCAGCACTGATTGGCTAAAATGCAAGTCTGTCAAAAGAACTGAAATAAGGGGACAGTCTGCAGAGGCTTAGATAGAAGGTAATCATACAGGTAAAAAGTATATTAATATAACCAGGTTGGTTATGCAAAACCTTTTTTCTTTTAACAGATTACGCAAGTTACAGATTTACATGTGGCTCTCATATTGAACTGAGGTCTTTGAAACTAAGTGGAAACCCTTAGGGGGATGTAACCCTGACTTCTCATACAGAATTGTGTTACAGAGACTTTCTGCGCTGTCCCTAAAAGAACATGAAACCAAACATTTCTCTTTCTTGATAGAACATACACCTTCAAACAACTATCCAGTTTACTTCTATTATCAATGTTGCTTCATTCACTTGGTATCCTTTATTGAAGGAACAACACTGCACTACTGGGAGCTAGCTGAACCCATCAGGTGAGCCAATGACAAAAGGTATTTTTATAAAAAAAAGCAGTGTCTTCTGTTAAACTACTGCATAGAGAACAAAATCAGCTTGAGAAGACATTATACCAACATAAATATGTCCTGCATATGAAATAGCACTATTGAAACATGTTAAAAATGTATTTTGTGCATTTAAACTGTGTATTTTTATTTTGAAACATGAAGTGCCTGTCTTTATAAAACTGGTCTGAGAGATGGAAGCTCACTGGCTGATGAAGACAACTCCCACAGCTCTATTGGTGGACAGTGATACAGGAACAAGTGTAGGAACAAAAAAATATATATATTTACCATGGTCATTGCAACATACTTAGGTACACATATAAAAGCTATTTAGTTTAATTTCATTAAAGGGACAAAACACCCAAAATTGTTCTTTCATTTTTCAGACAGAGCACCCAATTTTAAACAACTTTCCAATTTACGTCTATTATCTAATTTGTTTCATTCTCTTGGTGTCATTTGTTGAAAATCATATCTCAGGAGCTTGGAACTAGCTGCTGATGTGTGGCTGAACTTGTATGCCCATTTCATTGGCTTACAAATGTGTTCAGCTGGTTGAACACAAGTGCATTGCTGCTTTTTCAATACAAGATACCAAGAGAATGAAGCAAAATTAATAACATAGGTAAATTGGAAAGTTTTTTAAAAATGTATAATCTATCTGAATCATGAAGGAAGAAAATTGGGTTTCATGTCCCTTTACATGTAAATTAATCTAGGCAACCATTTTCTTGTCTCATATGAGGAGGTTTGTGAATGTAACTAAATAATTTGCCAGTAAGCAATGGATACCACTCCCTAATGTTTAAATGGCTGCACGTTGTATGTATGATTATATATATATATATATAATGTCCCTTTAATATGCCTCATTTTTAAAGAAGCAAAATAAATTATATAATTCACTCACTGCATTGAGACACCATTTGTTTTCACACAAAAAAAAACCCCATAACACTAAACATTACAGACATGTTTACCTAGTTTAAAAATGCAGATCAGTCTGCACCACCATATAAACGGTCATTAAATAATTCATTTTGTATTCACTGTAGCTGATGTGTTTTCAGTTTTGGTCATTGATATAAGGAAAAAAAATAGATTTATTTTAACTGAGCAGGTAAATCAGATATTAAGTTAGAAACAATAAGCGATACCCACCTGATCTGGATAAGCTATAACAACAGACGCCATAGTGAAAAAGTATTCTCCTATCACAAAACTTAACAACATTGTTCTTGGAATTCTATGATTTGACCTCACAAGGTAGTTCATGTCAGAGCAAATCTGTGTAATTATTAAATGTTAATTTTCAGTCCAGTACCGTGGTCATTCTATTAACTGAATCAAATTGTTTGTTCCACTCTTGTGTTGTTCATAGATTCACCAGTAGGAAAGGATTGTGGGCACAGCCCTTAACGGTTAGAGGAAAGTCTGGAAGCGGATAACACTTTTGGAAACCTGGCATTGTTAAAGTAAGTTGATTATATAGTGGCCTATTTTAGTTTGTCTTTTTTATGTTCAGTGACTTTAAATTGTGTGCAAAATTATTTTAATTGCTGAGTTTGTTTTAAAGTAGTAACACAACGATCAGCAATTATGCTGTATTGATTGTAAAACTAAGAATGTTTAAAGGGACAGATAGATAACACCTTTACGGCCTATTCCCCAGCTTTGCACAACCAACATTGTTATATTAGTACACTTTATAACCTTTAAACCTCTAAATTTCTGCCTGTTTCTAAGCCACTACAGACAGCCTCTTATCACATGCTTTTTTATTAGCTTTTCACAAGAAGACACTGCTAATTCATGTGGGCCATATAGAGAACATTGTGCTCACTCCTGTAAAGTTGTGCATGACACTGCACTAATTGGCTAAAATGCAAGTCAATAGATAATAAATAAAAAGTCATGTGATCAGGGGTCTGTCAGAAGAGGCTTAGATACAAGGTAATCACAGAGGTAAAAAGTATATTAAACAATAACAATTTGGAAGTAGACTGTCCCTTTAATGACACTTAAAAAGTGCAATTTGAAAAAATAAATCTTAAAAAAAATACAAATAATTGAAATTTAAATAAGGAAAAAAAGCAGTAAAAAGTTTGAAATATGTACACACTAATTCTAATAGATTTAATTTTCTTTCAAAATGATTGATAGTTATAGATTAACTGAGTTACTATGAATGCATGCAGTATAAACTATAATTACTTGAATCACATGAACAAGTCAATTAGGGAAAAATAATACTGATTAATTAGTAACCCTTCACCTCTATGGAAATATGCTCTGTGTAATCTTGTAGCAGCAACATAGTGATTCCTATATACAACTGATATGGACATTAGATACATTTTTTACCATAGAATATAAATGTATTGAGATCTAGATGTAGATGCTACCCTGCAGCAAATTAAAGGGAAAGGAAAAGGAAAGTCTAAATTAAACATGATTTAGAACATATAATATTAAGACACCTTTAAATTGATTTGTATTATCAAATCTAATTTGCTCTCTTTGTATCCTTTGTTAAAAGGCATATGTACATATCATCAGCAGCAGCAATACACTACTGGGAGCTAGCTTGTGATTGGTGTCTACAAACATTTGTCTCTTGTCATTGGCTTGCCAGATGTGTTCAGCTAGCTCCCAGTAGTGCATTGCTGCAATGTCACTTACTTTAGCTATGTGTTTAACCCTTTTTCTGGGGTTAAAATTAAAGTTATATGCAACCAGCAGTGCAATAATAAAATGCACTAACAGTCATCTCAGACATTGTATAATTGAGTAAAACAAAGCACACACAATACCTAGTAAATAAATAGAAAGAAGTGTAACATAATATGCTCAAATGCCGCAAAGATAAAAAAAAATAAGGCTATAATAATGCTTTTTTTAGCAACCATTTTAAACACAGGCTCATAGATGCTAAGTTTAATATTTACTGTACACATCAGGTTAAAGAGGCAGTCACTCCAGAATTGTTATTAGTTAAAAAGATAGATAATCCCTTTATTACCCATTCCCAAATTTTGCATAACCAACACGGTTATATTAATACACTTTTTTACCTCTGTGATTACCTTGTATCTAAGCCTCTGTAAACTGCCTCCTTATCTCAGTTCTTTTGACAGACTTGCATTTAGCCAATCAGTGCTGACTCATAAATAACTCCATGGGAGTGAGAACAATGTTATCTATATGACACACATGAACTTGCACTTTCTAGCTGTGAAAAACTGTCAAAATGTACTAAGATAAGAGGCGGCCTTCAAGGGCTTAGAAATTAGCATATGAGCCTCCAAAGGTTTAGCTTTAAGCAAATAATACCAAGAGTACACAAAAAATGTGATGATAAAAGAAAATTGGAAAAATGTTTTAAATTGTGTGCCCTATCCAAATCATGAAGGTTTAATTTTGACTAGACTGTCCCTTTAAGCACAGCTGATGAATAAGTCTCAGATAATTGTATGATGAATTTCTTGGCCATTTATTCAAGGAACATAAAAGGTCAAATTAACCCTTCATGATTCAGACACAGCATGTAAAAACTAACATTTCAATTTACTTCTATCAAAAGAATCTTTCTTTTTTGTATTCTTTGTTAAAATGTATCTCCTTGCCGTTAGGAATATGCACGTGTGTGTCATGAGCACTATATGTATAACATTGTTACAAACATTGTTTAGAACAAATACTGCTCCTAAGTCTACCTCAGTATGCTCTCGCTGAAAGGAGCAACATTTCAACAAAGGGAAAAAGGCAAAGAAGTGAATTTAAAAAAAGAGAAGTAAACTGTATTCTATCTATCTCATGTAGTTTACTGTTGTCTTCCATACCGCTTTCACTATTACAATGATGACTTATCCACTGTCATGAAGTTTATGTTGGTATAAAAATACCAAACATCACGGATCAAAATCAAGGTGAAATAAATGTGATGACTCAAAGAGAATCATAAATGCAACACACAAAAATATTAAATAAAAAGTTCATGTAAGGATATACGTGTTCTTGCTGGGACTCTTCTGATTCTTTGTATCCTTAAAGTTTCTCAAAAAAAAGGAGAGAGAATTAGCAACATAGTGTGATTCTGTAACAATATCCAGGATATGTATCAAACTTTTGGCCAAATGCCTACTCACATGAATTAGAGCTTATGACCAAGCTCAGGGAAATGCGCATGCCCACTTTGTACTGGTGGGTAAACAGTACTCTCACGGCAATGTAGTGTAGTATAAGAAATGTATTAAAATACAGTAAAAGTGTCACAAATGCTGAACACAACACCTTGCACAGAGGTTAATAGAGCAGTAAATACTGTTTATATAAAATAATAGTAAAGATAGAAAAATACCAGGGTATATGAAAAAACCCTAGAACAGCAAGGGATTAATACACGGCACACAAAAAGACTTTAAAAAATTTATAATTAATTCCCAAGAATACAATTAAGTATATAAAAGTATTTTATCTGTCAGTGTCAGTCACCACTATAGACAGCAAATTCTAAAATAAAACATTTCAAGTACAAAGAGACTTTCCCTATTCTATCAATCAAAAGTAGACATCATAAATAGTAAGGGGTTAACAAGAAAAATTGCTGATTACAACAATATATATGATGAATCCCCTGTTGGGACATATGTTATATAGGCAATATACATGCATAAACAGGTAGCTGCAGTCCAAACAAAAGTGAACTAGATGATATATAAAAAAGAGCTTTATGGGGGGGCGGAGCGTGCGGGCGTGCTGAATGGCCGCACTTTGTTAGAGCTCCTGAAACGGCGGCGGTGGAGCTTCCTCACAGATGAATATATACAGCCAGGAGTGATCTGATTTCTACCGTGGCATGAGGGTAAAGCACACGGGGACCTCCGGACTGATTTTCTGAGCCGTGATTACGGCGGAACAGCTGTTTGGGCTCCCGACCCGTAAAGGAGGCCGCATCTGAAGCCTGCTCATGCGTTCTGGTGACGAACGCTGGAAAAAGCCTTTCCTCAGAGAACTGCAGGACTATCATAGTAACAGGGTAAGCAGTGCCACGTTGGGATAATGGAGAGCAAAAACGAGTGATTAACAGCATAATGCTAAATACCAAAATGCTCTAAAAGCTCTTGAAGGCCCAAAAAAACGCCCCCAGCTTCTTACACAGAGATAATTTAATGCAATCCAGGGGCAAGAGGTGTTGTATACACAAACTACTGTACAGCCTATGTTTTGACTTAATGTCATAAAGAAAGATATACCTTAATCCCAGTGACATCTCAGTGATAGACTTGCAACATTATACACCAGGAAAGTTCAATTTCATTGTAAAAGAGCAAAAGCCTGTACCTGTTTTGTCAGCATGGCGGTACGCAGAAACACCAAGAATGATAAGACACTAAAGACAACTTTGGTTTCTGGAACAGTGAATACCTTCTTTAAAAGCTCAGATCACAAAAAGAAAAAACCTGAGATATCTCAAGCTTGCAGTGAGGAAGAGGATTTATCTGATAATCCGGACACAGTTCAATCAGCAGCATCCCCCCCTCACACTCAGCACCATAGTGAAGATGGCCCAGTCACACTAAAAGTTATGGAGGCCCTCATTAACCAGGTCAAATCCTGTATTAAATCAGAATGTGCTGCCCTCAAGAAAGATATAAACGATCTAGGGTGTAGAGTCGAATCCCTTGAGGATCACACTGAAGAGATCACTAGAGATGTCTCTGAAATGTCACGCACTATAGACAGTCAACAGCAGCAGATTTCGGACCTAGAGAATAAAATAGACGATATTGAAAATAGAACAAGGAGAAATAATCTTCGGATCCGAGGAATCCCTGAATCCGTGAAAAATGAAGATATATCTGAACACCTACAAAATCTTCTACAGTCCCTAGCCATCTCTAACCAGAGAGTGATTGATGTTATACCTATCGAGAGAGCACACAGGTCTCTTAGGCCTAAACCGAATGATAATCAGCCCCCAAGGGATATAATAGTGTGCTTCTCGAGCTACAGGGATAGAGAAAAGATATTTCAAATGGCAAGATCACAACCTACATTTTCCTTTCAAGGTGCGAAAATTCAAATTTTTCAAGATTTATCGACCAGAACGCTGTTATTGAGAAAAGAATTTGCACTCTTCACTGACCATCTGCGCTCCCTAAAAATTCCTTATAGGTGGGGATTCCCAGTATCACTACAAATCATCAAAAATGGCAAAAGATTTGAATGCAGCTCTACAGAGGATATTAATGATTTCTGCCAACTTTTGGATATTCCGGCTCCTGAGGCCGCAGCCCCTGGACCCTCCAAAGCTTCAACTCCTTTACCAAGGCCACAGCGGAGACTTTGGTCTGAAATCATTGGTAAACAACAGCGTAAGAAGATTTGCACAGCTATTGCAGCTCAGATGGACTCTGCTTTGGCTGTCACTACATGACCCGATACCCAAGAGTTTGTGAGTATATGGCTGTACACACACCCTACAGGGTGATACCTTGTTCTATTTCACTTTGACTTTTAACGAAACTGACTATGCATAATCTCGCACCACAGATCCTATTTCTGAGCGCGCTTATGCTGCTTGAACTTATTGAGACTTTTGACTTGTAAAAATCAAGTTATTTCCCAAAAAAGCTTATAAATACTGGTTTATTCTCATGTCACAATGGTTTGATATACAATGCTCAATGTTCTATTATTTTATTATTTGTATGTCATGCATAAGGTTTGACGTTTTACTGTTTAAATTATGTTTGTTTGTTTTTTTTCTTCTTATTGTCTCTGGTCTCGAACATGCACTTGATAATACCAGGTCTGTCGGGGCGGCTCCACCGGGCCGTACCTTCCCCTATTTCCCTCTCTTTCTTAGCTTCTCACTAGCTGTCTGTTCCCCCTAACTCTCTTCCCTCATACCCTCTGCCCCTGCTGGCAGAGGACTACAGATACCGGTCCACTTTCACCCTACACCAATCTTACTCTCCCCCCTTCCCCTCCTCCCTCATCCCTCCTTCCTTGTTCCCCTTCCTTCTCCCCCCCTCTCCCTCTTCTTACTGTATCACTTCAGTATATCCTTGGACACAGTTATTCCAAATTGTTCTGCTTCTTTGTTTTAGAGTTATATATTCTGGTTTTATATATTTGTACTCTCTGACACCTAAACTCCCATACACACGACACAAGTGACCAGTACGTATTGGTTTCCCTTTCTTTATAAGTCCCAGACAACATATACATGTCAATACCAAAACAATCTAGTCAGTTTAAGCTAGCTACGCAAAATGTTAAAGGTTTTCTCTCACCACAAAAGCGCTCAATAGCCTTCCACGATTTCTATAAAAAAAGAGTGGACATTATCATGATTCAGGAGACGCACTTTAAAAAATCAAATGAACCCATCCTTTCGAAACTCCATTATGACCAGCATTTTTTGTGCTCAGGCCCGACTAGACATAATGGGGTTTGTATATCTTTTAGAAAAGGTACGTCTTTTGAACTACTTACCAAATATCTTGACAAAGAGGGTCGTTTTCTTGTTTTGGTGGGGCTATACTTTGGTAGACCTATAACTCTAGCTAACATTTATGCCCCGAACTGCCCTAAACCTCCCTTCTTCCATAGGGTGATAAACCAGATACTTGATATTGCAAAGGGACCCATCTTCTTAGGGGGCGATTTAAACTTCCCCATTAATCCTGCATTAGACACGTCCTCAGGCAGATCATATATCAGGAACACCCAGATAAAAGCCAACTGGCGAGCAATATGCTCTATTCCCTTCTTTGACTCTTGGAGAACTACCCACCCATCCACTAAAGATTTCTCCTTTTTTTCTAACCCACAACACACTTACACACGTATCGATTATATCTTCTGTGAACAAAGTATGCTTCCCTCCCTTGTTGACTCAAGACTATACCATACTACATGGTCTGACCATAGCATGGTCTGTTCCACCTTTATTTGGACCTCTAAGCCAGGCTTCCAACAACGTTGGAAACTAAATGATCAGATTTTCTTAGACCCCTTAATAGTCACCGATATAGCAGAGAAAACCACAGAGTATTTCTCTTTCAACAATCATCTAGACACATCCGCAATAACTAATTGGGAGGCATATAAGTGTTTCATAAGGGGGGTGATTATGGGTCACACGCATAGGCAACGCAAACAGCGTGCTGCTCAATTTGCTTCTCTGACCTCAGAGTTTAATAACTGTGAAAAAGAGCTGAAAAGAAACCCCCAGTCACAATCTCTACTAGCGAGATCACAACTAGCCAGGGAAGCTTTAAACCAATATTTAATACAAAATGCACATATGAGAGCTATCACATCCGATTCCAAGTTTTTCATTGAAAACAATAAGGCCGGGCGCTTACTGGCGAGATCCTTACGTAAAAAGCGATATAAAACACATATCACTAAGATTATAGACTCCTCGGGCGTCGCCCACTCTGATAACACTGAAATCGCTAATCAGTTTGCACAATACTACACCTCCCTGTATAACATTCCCTCCTTAAGTCCAGAAGATAAGCAGCAGCGAATAAATTCGTATCTTGATCAGACCCAACTCCCTAGGCTTTCTGATACCGATATAGAAAATCTAGACAAACAGTTTACTTTACAGGAGTTATTACTAGCCATTAAAGACTTACCACAAGGAAAAGCACCTGGCCCAGACGGATTCACACCTAAATTTTATCACCTCTTCAAACCCCTTCTTAGCCCCCACCTACTGGAGATGTACACCTCTATTGACCAGATTAATCAACTTCCGACAAAATTACTAGAAGCCACAATCTCGGTGATACCCAAACCGGGCAAGCCACCAGAGAAAGTAACTAATTATCGCCCCATATCGTTAATAAATATCGATATCAAACTATATGCCAAATTGTTAGCCACGAGAATTAGCAAATTCCTTCCCTTTCTAGTGCATCCCGATCAGGTCGGTTTCATCCCTGGAAGGGAAGCTAAGGAGAATACCATTAGAGTCCTGCATACCCTCTCAAGCTCTTCTGCCTCCAATACACCCTTGATGCTTCTCTCTATAGATGCCGAGAAGGCCTTTGACAGGGTGGACTGGGACTTTCTGTGGTCCATCCTGTCAAAGTTTGGGTTTTCATGTACAATGATATCACGCATACAAGCCCTCTATAGTAACCCAACAGCTTTTGTCATGATCAACGGCACACTCTCCCAGGAAATCCCCATAAATAACGGCACACGGCAGGGATGCCCTCTCTCGCCCCTACTATTTGCCTTGGCTGTAGAGGCGTTTGCCTCTAGAATACGGTGTAATCATAATATACAGGGCGTCCCCTTTGGTGGTCTATTGCAGAAATGTCTCCTATACGCAGATGATGTTATATTTACCCTGCGCTCACCTCTCACCTCAGTCCCGGCCCTACTGGGAGAGCTGGAGGAGTATGGAACGGTTTCTAATTTCTCAGTCAATATGAATAAATCAATGATCCTATCACTGTATCTCAATGATGAAGAAACACACTTTATCACAACATACACTTCTTTCCAGATAGCCAAGAAAATAAGGTATCTAGGCATCGACATATCAGCAACACAAACTGAACTATTCTCCCTTAATTATACCCCTTTGCAAGACGAAACCAATAAATTGTTGGAATCCTGGCACAAACAGGGTCGGCTTTCTTGGATGGGACGTATAAATGCAATAAAAATGAGTATTATTCCTAAATTTTTATACCTCTTTCAAGTACTCCCAATAGACATCCCTACACAATTTCTTATACGGCAACAAAAAAAATTTGACCAGTTTATCTGGTCGCATAAAAGATCTAGAGTGGCCAGAGAAACACTATTTCTAGATAGAGAAGATGGTGGACTGGGAGCACCTAACTTGATAAACTATTATAGAGCGACACACCTAGCACGCATTGTGGCCTGGAAACATTCCCCTTCTGAAAAACCCTGGGTGCAAATGGAAACCTACCTGGCAGGTGGAATTAACCTAGGTGATCAATGTTGGACTCCACCAAAGCTGAGACCCTCAGAGATTTGGAATGACTATTTCATAGCAACCACTATCCGCACATGGGATAAACTACTGGCTAGAGATAACCTGATATCTACGCAGATATCCCCCCTCACCCCTCTACTAAATAACTCCCTTTTCTTAAAATCCCAGACTATCCAAACACCTTTGATCGCAGGTTCCCCTTCT
This sequence comes from Bombina bombina, assembly GCF_027579735.1. NCBI lineage: Eukaryota > Metazoa > Chordata > Amphibia > Anura > Bombinatoridae > Bombina > Bombina bombina. The sequence continues at coordinate 108,698,586 of NC_069501.1, read as the reverse complement.
AATATACCAGCACATATTCTCCTTCATGGCGGGTTGATACGTACACAAGCAGAGATAGGTCAATTGCTAGGCCCACCGTTTCATATGTGGTTCCCTTATTTCCAAGTCAGACATGCTATATTCAATAGCCCACACAAAGCAACCCTTACCAGACCCCTAACCCCCTTTGAGTCACTGTGTACGTCCCCTTCTATTAAAAGCTCTCATATCTCAATAGTTTACAAATTACTTAGAGGATCTTTTCCCTCTAAAAAACCTACATTTATTGATAAATGGGAAAGAGAGCTTGGCATAAACCTACCTGATACTCACTGGAGTCGTATTTTCAGGGAAAATAAAAAGGCTTCCCTTTCACTAACTTTAATAGAAATGAACTTCAAGCTAATGTCAAGATGGTATTTAACACCTCGCCGTCTTCACAGTATTTACCCTAACTCATCCCCCTATTGCTGGAGACACTGCGGCGAGATTGGCACTCTTTCCCATACATGGTGGTCCTGTCCACTCTTACAGACATACTGGAAGGCTGTTGGCGATAAACTCACGAAAACTATAGGAAACACTATCAAACTTACAATTACTATGGTCCTTTTGGGTGATATACCAAAAACCCCATGTCTATATAGGAAGAAGCTTTTGCAGATTATGCTTAACTGTGCTAGACGTCTGATACCCAGGTTTTGGAAAAAAGATATAGTTCCATCATATGAGATGTGGATGAGAGAAGTTAATCATATTTTAGAATTGGAGAAAATCCATTACACTTATGTTGGTAAAAAGGACTTCATTGCAGATGTGATATTTCTTTGGGAACAAGATTTATGCTAATTACACTAAGCTGAACCGTACTAAGGTGCTGGTTGTGTTAATTGATTATACCAGAATGTACTGTGATCATATGCTCCTGTTTTTTATTTGTACTAATGTTCTTATTTATGTTAGTTGTTGAGTTTTACTTGTAAAAGAAATTTCCTTCTACTGTATGATTTTGTAACTGTAATATTTGCGATTTCAATAAAAAGATTTATCGTAAAAAAAAAAAGAGCTTTATCACTCCTTAGATACACAGGTGAATCTCCTCTTTAAAGCAGACAAACATACCGCAGCTATTTCTGCTGCATAGAGAGTCAATAGCAAGTATTATTTCTCGGTTGGAAAGCACAACATATACTTAGCTTAGATCCTTCGGTTATGTTGTTTCCACCTGTATTCTGCTTGCAAGCACTTGCGATGATTTCTTGGCGTGTGACGTCAACAGCAGTAGGAGTGGCGGAGCGTCACCAGGGACTGTAAGTGGCTGTAGACAGGAGGAAGCTTTTCATTGGTTAAGAGACGCCCAGTTGATTCGGTATTTCGCCATGAAGTTTGCCAAGAGCTTTGACAAAGTACGATATCACAAAGTACTGTGTTTGATCACCTCTCATGTAGGCACGTCCTTTATTGCATTCCAATAGCACACCTTTGGAACCACTCACTCCACTGCCGGAGTCACATCAGCAAATCGATAGCTCACTTGGATTGTGCTGCTGCATATATAAAGCCAGAATGTCTCTTAAGAAACAGAAGATTCAGGGAATAGGTCTAGACTGATGCACTAGAAATCCTGACCCATGGTACAGTCGACAAGTACCTGGGTATCACAAACACATAGTGCCAACGCACGTTTCTCCCCCACCTCCAGTATGTGTTACAGGGGATCATCAGGGCATATAGAGTCCTCACCGGACTTCCTCTTTTATGCAGATACCTGATTGCTTACAGGTGATTTTCCCAAGCAGCCTTGCAACACCTTAAAGCTTTATCGCCTTTAACCCTGTATACATAAAAATCACAGAGCTCTATATTGTGTGAAAAAGTAATAGTTAGTTACATTGGTTCAACCTAATTCCTAGTTACCCCCAATATTTTCAATACACACAAAAATAGATAGAATTTACCCTCTATCCTGGCGCACACTTCAAACAGATGTTTATCTCATTTTAAATAAATATTTATAGAAAGTGGACAAATTCAAGCTTATCATTCAAACCTTTTGGTAATCTAGTTCCCAATCTGTAGATCCATTTGGCCTCTTTTTGCAAAAGTACCCTATCATTGTTACCACCACGTCCATTCGTGATGCCTTTATCTATTATGATAAACTTTAATGAATCTACATTTTTGTTATGTACATTACAGAAATGCCTAGCAACATTAATTTCTCTGGAGTGGACAATATCGTCTCTGTGCTCCTGTACTCGATCCTTTACCATTCTTTTGGTTTTTCCAACATAGAAGGCCGGACAGGAGCACCGTAGAAGATATATTACCCCTTCAGATCTGCAGTTAAAAAATAATCTTATGTCAAAGATCTTTCCATCCTGGACAGAGAATTGTTTTGTGCTATCCATGTGGACACAGTAAACACAGTGCCCAAATGGAAAGCTACCTTTAATACCTCTGTCCTTTCTTAGCCAGTCAGAGGCCGAAGGGCCCCTTGAGAACTGGCTCCTCACCAATTTGTCTTTTAAACTCTGTGCTTGCCTGGCTGTCAGAAGTGGGGTATCTCCCATCACACTTTTCACTTTTTCATCTAGGGATAAAATGTGCCAATTTTTCTTAAAAACTGACCTCAAACTCTCCCATTGATTGTTGAAATTAGAGATAAATCTAATCTTACTTTTTTCCTTTTTAGAGTTATTTCGATATAACAAGTCATCCCTAGACATATTTCTGGCTTTCCAGAGAGACTTCTTAAGGCACTTATTAGAGTAGCCTCTTTTTAGAAACTTCTCTTTCATTAATGAATCATGAGTGTCAAACTTTGATAGAGAGGAGCAGTTCCTCCTCAAATGGAGGAATTGGCCATACGGGATCCCTTTTTTAAGGTGGTCCGGATGGCTACTATCTGCATGTAAGATATTGTTAGTTGCGTTCTTTTTCCTATAATTTTCCGTCACTATTCTTACACCCTCTTTTTTTCAAAGTAACATCCAGAAAATTTAATTCTGCTATATTAGTTTCCGACGTCAGGATAATGTTCTTGTCATTGTGGTTTAGGACAGCAACGAATTCATTGAATTCTTCCGCCGTCCCATCCCACAAGACAAGGACATCGTCCACATACCTAATCCACAATAGCACTTTGTCCTCAAAGATCCTTGAATGGTATTCAAAAATCTCTGATTCCCAAAGGCCCAGATGTAGACATGCATATGTGGGGGCACAAACTGCCCCCATCGCTGTCCCACACAACTGGCGAAAGACCTGTCAGTCAAAAGAAAATACATTGTTTTTCAAAACAAACTCAAGCAGAGAATAGACAAATTCAGTATGTTCAGCATATGTTGGCAAACTTCATGGCGAAATACCGAATCAACTGGGCGTCTCTTAACCAATGAAAAGCTTCCTCCTGTCTACAGCCACTCACAGTCCCTGGTGACGCTCCGCCACTCCTACTGCTGTTGACGTCACACGCCAAGAAATCATCGCAAGTGCTTGCAAGCAGAATACAGGTGGAAACAACATAACCGGAGGATCTAAGCTAAGTACGGTATATGTTGTGCTTTCCAACCGAGAAATAATACTTGCTATTGACTCTCTATGCAGCAGAAATAGCTGCGGTATGTTTGTCTGCTTTAAAGAGGAGATTCACCTGTGTATCTAAGGAGTGATAAAGCTCTTTTTTATATATCATCTAGTTCACTTTTGTTTGGACTGCAGCTACCTGTTTATGCATATATATTGCCAATATAACATATGTCCCAACAGCGGATTCATCATATAATTTTTCTGGTTAACCCCTTACTGTTTATGATGTCTACTTTTGATTGATAGAATAGGGAAAGAACTAGGTCTCTTTGTACTTGAAATGTTTTATTTTAGAATTTGCTGTCTATAGTGGTGACTGACACTGACAGATAAAATACTTTTATATACTTAATTGTATTCTTGGGAATTAATTATAATTTTTTTAAAGTCTTTTTGTGTGCCGTGTATTAATCCCTTGCTGTTCTAGGGTTTTTTCATATACCCTGGTATTTTTCTATCTTTACTATTATTTTATATCAATTTGAAGGGTGGCACCATTTAGCATAAATTAGCAATATTACCTACTCTCTCACGCCCCCTATATATGTTCTTAACTTTTTTGAGGATACTGGTTTGAGGATTCAATTGTCCTTTTCTAGTGAGATTTAAGTAGATTGCTTTAGGAGTTCTTTTTTTTTTAAAACTCCCATATTTTCCCATAATTTTGTCTGTCTGTGTTCAGCTACCACTACCATGGCGTACACTCTCTCAGATGATTTATGGGAGGCTGAACTTAAAGATTCCCTGGCTAATGATATTAGTGGGGGGAATGGTGAGAATAATGAAGAAGTGGTTACTATTTTCAGCGCCTTTAGAAGATACAGATACCTTTTGAGTAGACAATTGAAAATTAAAGCAGAAAATGCTAGTCTGGCAAATTATATTGAAAAGAAAATAATCCCTAGGGGACTAAGACTGTCACTTGATCCAGGTGCCAACACAAGGGAGGATGAGGAGGGAGACTCTTTCATAGAGGAATGGAATGAGAAACTCTCCTCAACCTCCCTTGATCTAATGGAGATGATGATTAAAAGAAATAATAAAAGGTTGGAGAAAGTAAAAGGAGAAGCAGAAATAGCTATGATTAAGGTTAACTCTTTTGAATGTGACACGAACTTTGAGAAGCTTAATGGGGAAACAAGCTCAAATATTTCTAAGTTGAAAATGGATATTAAATGAAGGAAATGTAGGAAACTAAGGAGAGATCAGGATGATTACAAAAATGGCAGGGTTTACACCTATAAATCTCAGAAAGGGACTTATGACTCAGGGACCGATATGTCAGATTCAGAATCAGGGCCCTCAAAAAACTCCCTAGTAAATACACAACTAGAAGGAGGAGGAAAAACAGACGGGGAAAAAGGAAGAGACCCCTATGGGGGGCCGGGGAAAGAGAAGATATATCAAACCAGACAAACGAGAGGGAGAGGGGACCAGGTTCCTCAGGGCAGGGGAAGGTACAGAGGGAGGGGATCGCGCAGAGGATTTTAAATACCTCAATTGATGAGGAATTACAAATAGTAAACATTTCCTCTTTTCCTCTAAACCTAGCCCATATTGAACTCCTTAAAAAAGGTATGTCCTTCTGCCCTAATGCGCCAATTGATACGTTTGAGGTCATAAAAGATCTACATCTCTTCACGAGAAAGATTATCCTGTCTGTCATTATGAAATCTAAATCAGACAACATCTATATGTTAGACGCAACCGATCAAGTGGCTCTTAATGACTTAGAGTTACTTCTTGCTGAAAATACTCAAGATGAGTTTGATAATGACACACAGAGAGAATCTTTAGTGGAGAAAAAGTATGCTTTTAAACCAAAATCAACATATATGCCGTCACTTTCCCTTGTTCCAGCGGTTAATCTATTTGTAAAACAAATGGAGAAAGATATTGAGGATATATCTTGTCAACAAACATTTGACAATCTAAAACCTAGGGAAAGAAAAGCATTAAAAGAACTAAGTATGGCCAAAGGTTTGGTGATGAAGCCTGCCGACAAGGGCGGCAATTTGGTTCTACTTGATGAACATCTATATGTGAATGAAGTTAAACGGCAGTTAAATAATAGAAACCAATATGAAAAACTTGGTGGTAACCCCCTCTGTCATATTCAAAACTCCCTATTCAAATTTCTGAACGATGCGAGAAGTAAAGGGGTCATTACTCAAAATGAGTTCAAATTCCTCTATCCTGAGCACCCAGTCATGCCAGTCTTTTATGTACTGCCGAAGCTGCATAAAAATATGCAGTGTCCCCCGGGAAGGCCTATAGTCTCGGGGATAGGGAGTGCTACGGAAAAAATTGGGGAGTATGTTGACAAATATTTATGACCCTTTTTATTAACTCTCACATCATATGTAAAAGACACAGCCGATCTTCTGAGAAAGCTTGATGGATTAGAAGTAAATGAAAAGACCATTCTGGCATCTCTTGAAGTAGAGGGTCTTTACTCCTCCATCCCACACAAAATAGGTCTAGCAGCAATTAGGAGGTTCTTAGAAACTAGAGGACCAACATATGCTGAACATACTGAATTTGTCTATTCTCTGCTTGAGTTTGTTTTGAAAAACAATGTATTTTCTTTTGACGGACAGGTCTTTCGCCAGTTGTGTGGGACAGCGATGGGGGCAGTTTGTGCCCCCACATATGGCATGTCTACTCTGGGCCTTTTGGGAATCAGAGATTTTTGAATACAATTCAAGGATCTTTGAGGACAAAAGTGCTATTGTGGATAGGTATGTTACGATGTCCTTGTCTATGTGAGGTGGGACCGGCCGGAAGAATTCAATGAATTCGTTGCATGTCCTAGAACCACAATGACAAGAACAATATCCTGACGTCGGAAAACTAATAAAGCAGAATTAAAATGTTCTGATGTTACTTGAAAAAAGAGGGTGTAAGAATAGTGACGGAAAATTATAGGAAAAAGAACGCAACTAACAATATCTTACATGCAGATAGTAGCCATCCCCACCACCTTAAAAAAGGGATCCCGTAGTGGCCAATTCCTCCTGTTTGAGGAGGAACTGCTCCTCTCTATCAAAGTTTGACACTCATGCGGCATAAATGAAAGAGAGTTTTCTAAAAAAGAGGCTACTCTAATAAGTGCCTTAAGAAGTCTCTCTGGAAAGCCAGAAATATGTCTAGGTGGATGACGAGGTGTTATATCTCTAAAAAGGAGAAAAAAGTAAGATTAGATTTATCTTCTAATTTCAACAATCAATGGGAGGTTTTGAGGTCAGTTTTTAAGAAAAAATTGGCACATTTTATCCCTAGATGAAAAAGTGAAAAGTGTGATTGGAGATACCCCACTTCTGACAGCCAGGCAAGCACAGAGTTTATAAAAGACAAATTGGTGAGGAGCCAGTTCTCAAGGGGCCTTCGGCCTCTGACTGGCTAAGAAAGGACAGAGGTATTAAAGGTAGCTTTCCATGTGGGCACTGTGTTTACTGTGCCCACATGGATAGCACAAAACAATTCTCTGTCCAGGATGGAAAAGATCTTTGACATAAGATTCTTTTTCAACTGCAGATCGGAAGGGGTAATATATCTTCTACGGTGCTCCTGTCCGGCCTTCTATGTTGGAAAAACCAAAAGAATGGTAAAGGATCGAGTACAGGAGCACAGAGACGATATTGTCCACTCCAGAGAAACTAATGTTGCTAGGCATTTCTGTAATGTACATAACAAAAATGTAGATTCATTAAAGTTTATCATAATAGATAAAGGCATCACGAATGGACGTGGTGGTAACAATGATAGGGTCCTTTTGCAAAAAGAGGCCAAATGGATCTACAGATTGGGAACTAGATTACCAAAAGGTTTGAATGATAAGCTTGAATTTGTCCACTTTCTATAAATAATTATTTAAAATCTGTTTGAAGTGTGTGCCAGGATAGAGGGTAAATTCTATCTATTTTTGTGTGTATTGAAAATATTGGGGGTAACTAGGAATTAGGTTGAACCAATGTAACTAACTATTACTTTTTCACACAATATAGAGCTCTGTGATTTTTATGTATACAGGGTTAAAGGCAATACAGCTTTAAGGTGTTGCAAGGCTGCTTGGGAAAATCACCTGTAAGCAATCAGGTATCTGCATAAAAGAGGAAGTCCAGTGAGGACTCTATATGCCCTGATGATCCCCTGTAACACATACTGGAGGTGGGGGAGAAACGTGCGTTGGCACTATGTGTTTGTGATACCCAGGTACTTGTCGACTGTACCATGGGTCAGGATTTCTAGTGCATCAGTCTAGACCTATTCCCTGAATCTTCTGTTTCTTAAGAGACATTCTGGCTTTATATATGCAGCAGCACAATCCAAGTGAGCTATCGATTTGCTGATGTGGACTCCGGCAGTGGAGTGAGTGGTTCCAAAGGTGTGCTATTGGAATGCAATAAAGGACGTGCCTACATGAGAGGTGATCAAACACAGTACTTCTTGTGATATCGTACTTTGTCAAAGCTCTTGGCAAACTTCATGGCGAAATACCGAATCAACTGGGCGTCTCTTAACCAATGAAAAGCTTCCTCCTGTCTACAGCCACTCACAGTCCCTGGTGACGCTCCGCCACTCCTACTGCTGTTGACGTCACACGCCAAGAAATCATTGCAAGTGCTTGCAAGCAGAATACAGGTGGAAACAACATAACCAAAGGATCTAAGCTAAGTATATGTTGTGCTTTCCAACCGAGAAATAATACTTGCTATTGACCTCTCTATGAGCAGAAATAGCTGCGGTATGTTTGTCTGCTTTAAAGAGGAAATTCACCTGTGTATCTAAGGAGTGAATAAAGCTCTTTTTTATATATCATCTAGTTCCACTTTTGTTTGGACTGCAGCTACCTGTTTATGCATGTATATTGCCTATATAACATATGTCCCAACAGCGGATTCATCATATATATTGTTGTAATCAGCAATTTTTCTTGTTATACCCCTTACTATTTATGATGTCTACTTTTGATTGATAGAATAGGGAAAGTCTCTTTGTACTAGAAATGTTTTATTTTAGAATTTGCTGTCTATAGTGTGTGACTGACACTGACAGATAAAATACTTTTTATATACTTAATTGTATTCTTGGGAATTAATTATACATTTTTTAAAGTCTTTTGTGTGCCGTGTATTAATCCCTTGCTGTTCTAGGGTTTTTTTTCATATACCCTGGTATTTTTCTATCTTTACTATTATTTTATATCAATTTGAAGGGGTGGCACCCATTTAGCATAAATTAGCAATATTACCTACTCTCTCAATTTTCCTTGAAAAAGCTTGCTGAGCGAAACGATCGTCGGAACTGGAACTTTTTAACTCTCTTGTGCGTCTGTACATTTGCTCGTACACCGCTAGGAGGAGCTACTCCCATCTGGGGTCAGGTTGAATGGTGCAGCGGTTAAGTTTCTGCTGTCTGTATCCGCTTGCATCCTGCAGTAGAGTTTGCTTTTGTGAGCTATAAACAGTATTTACTGCTCTATTAACCTCTGTGCAAGGTGTTGTGTTCAGCATTTGTGACACTTTTATTGTATTTTAATACATTTCTTATACTACACTACATTGCCGTGAGAGTACTGTTTACCCACCAGTACAAAGTGGGCGTGCGCATTTCCCTGAGCTTGGTCATAAGCTCTAATTCATGTGAGTAGGCATTTGGCCAAAAGTTTGATACATATCCTGGATATTGTTACAGAATCACACTATGTTGCTATTTCTCTCTCCTTTTTTTTGAGAAACTTTAAGGATACAAAGAATCAGAAGAGTCCCAGCAAGAACACGTATATCCTTATATGAACTTTTTATTTAATATTTTTGTGTGTTGCATTTATGATTCTCTTTGAGTCATCACATTTATTTCATGAAGTTTATGTTGACTGAATCAAAGCTTAAAATAAATTAATTATCTTTAAATAAGCTTTTGTATAACAGCAGAAAGGTCACTTTGGATCACTTAATGTTCATAGTAATCATAATATAAATAGGATAGAATGGATTTCTGTTTTTATTCCTACTATGCAGTATACAGTGAATAGATTTCTTTACATTTAAAAATTGGTATTTAATATATACCTTATTTTAAATCTACCGTTCAAACCAGACAGTTCCAAAAATGAACATCACAGTGCTGGAGCTCACTGTAACCAGGAGATCATGTGCTTTACTCTTCAGAGGGTGTTATGGTCGGTAGTTTTAATGCTGGTCAGAATTTCTTTTTCCCACACAGAGTCCCACTACATTTACAGTATTTACCCATTACACACAGCAGTAAGCCCTTTACCACAGTGCCGCTCTACTTATAATTAACTTTTACTTGTCTCCTAACCCCTTTATCACTACACCATTTAAATAACCAATCACACATATTAACCCTGTCACCTCTGCACCACCCACCCACCACATATGCTAATCAACCTCTTTACTACTGCACTCATCTATTAATTTTCTGCACCTTCTATATTAACCCCTTCATTGCTGCACCATTGTTATCCACCTACGGCAACACTTAAATGAACCCCTACACCTGTCTTACATCTCTGTCTCATGTGCCTGTGTGAGTATGTAGATACCTGTGTTGGTGCCTGTGTGAGTATTTATATACTTGTGTTTGTGTTGGTGCCTGTGTGAATATTTTTATACTTGTATGTGGGTGCCTATGTGAGTATATAGATACCTGTGTTGGTGCCTGTGTGAGTTTTTATATACTTGTGTGTGTGTGTTAGTGCCTGTGTGAGTATTTATATACTTGTGTGTGGGTGCCTGTGTGAGTATGTAGATACCTGTGTGTGGGTGCCTGTGTGAGTATTTATATACTTGTGGGTGCCTGTGTGAGTATGTAAATACTTGTGGTGTGGGAGGGGTGGTACCTGTGTGAGTATGTAGATACATGTGAGTGCCTGGGTGAGTATTTAGATACTTTTGTGTGTGGGTGCCTGTGTGAGTATGTAGATACCTGCGTGCGCCTGGGTGAGTATATAGATACCCATGTGTGTGGGTACCTGTGTGAGTATGTAGATACCTGTGAGTGTCTGGGTAAGTGTGTGTGTATGTGTGTATATATATATATATATATATATATATATATATGAGCAAAAAAGATGGGTGTAGGGGTGGCGCTGTAAAAACACCCTAAAAATATATATTCAAATGTGACTAGAGTGTTGAATTTGCTGCCTATGAATATCTATCCAGAGAAAACTGTGCCCCCAGGAACAGTGAACCTGATAGAATAAAATGTGTAATGAAGTAGGGGGAAAAAGGGGATAAGCAATATTCAAGGGGCGCAACACTCAAAAAGTAGGACCCTAAATATGGGGGGTCTATTTTAAGTTGATTTAAAAAACCAGTTTGCTGGAATAAAACAACTGGTTAATGTATATGTCTGGGTTTCCAAATGATAAAAAATGCTATAGATTAGAAAAAGGGATTATGGTTATTATTTGGTGACACTATTATAAGCTAATATTTAGTTGGATAACAAATGGTATCTAAAATGGATGTATACAATATACACAATTAACTATGTTGGAATGTAGTTAACAATATAGTTGTTCTAGCCACATAACTAGTGTAATACCCACTGAATTGTGTGTGACAAATTGAGTACACAAGAACATATATATATCAAAATGCAACCATCTGTTTCAGGAATAACCCAAATATTAGCAGAAGTCACTACGCTTGGTACTTAAAATATTATAATAGCCTAAGCGTACCATGCGTAGTAATAATAATAATGATAGGAGAGTTTCAATATCAATTTAAATCACAACAAAAATAGCCCAATAAAGTTCAAAGTGTAAGTCCAATATTGGTGGAAAGCTTCAATAGCTGTAGATGCGAGTAATGCAAATGTTTAGGCAAATATAACAATGTATCCACGTTCCACAACGAGCCCGTTGGGAGTATACTTACACTCCGTTACCTCAATCTAATGAGGTAAGTGCCGCGCAGTGTATAGGTAGTTCTCCCTCCCGGTATCTGTGGTATAGTGGAGCGGTGTCCTCTTACGATCCAGAGATCTCTTTAGTACTCTCTCTCGAATTTGGCTCAATCATGTAAGAGAAAGGACATACAATAGTGCAACATTGTATGGGAATATCACACTTTTTATTTGTTTAACAATTGTGCGCTTACATCAAATGACCTCAATAGTATGAGGTAATTAAAAGCATTGGTATAAAAATTTCTTTGTTCTTTGACTCCTGAACAAATACTCATAAAATCTGGTAAAATCTGTGTACAATACAGATGAAACATACGGTAAAAAACAAGGAACCTGACGCGTTTCGAAGGGATATAGAACTTTTGTGCCCTTCTTCCTCAGAGGTGATTACCGATTAATACATTTGTTGCACTTAAATACACTGAAAAGCCAGGGCGGCGGCACGCCCCGTGATGCTAATAAGTGTAACCATTGGTCTCTAAAGGTCACATGCCGGTTAGTATATTCTATTGGTTTAAAGTCCGGTTGTGAGTATGTCATGTGACACTTCATTGATGCCATTGGATCTCAATATTGTGTACACTGTTACTATAGAAACATCGTAAACTACGGATAATGTCCGATCGAGTGGAAAACTTAAAATAATTTTGTTAAAATATGTTTGGTATAGTCGTTTAAGTAGCTGTGGCTTGTTTTAAGTAAACGTCTATGATATGTTAAATGCATATCAGACATAATACACAAATAGTAATAATGATATATTACCGATGACAACATTTTTTTGGGTTAGTTGTGTCTAAAAGGAGAGATATTTTGCTATAGTGATAAAAATGTGGAAAGTTAAGTGATTCATTTGCCCTTTTTGTAGTATAAATATCTAAAAGTCTCCAGAGTGGGAGATCGCCTTGTTATTTAATATAATCCTAAACTATATGGATTATATATTTAAAATATTCCTTTAAAAAGATGATAGATAATAAGGAAAATTAATGTAGCAAGTATATATGTTAGAAAATTGAGTGTATGCGCTGGAATGAAATAGGGTAAATATATGAATGTGTGAATTCTAATAGACTATTAGAAATTCTTAAATAATTGAAAACTATACATGTCCTCTGTTTTAGGACTAAATAAATGGTAATATCTTATAACAGATCCTGTAGATGTAATGATATATAAAAAAAATTGATGGTTAAAATTTATTTAAAAAAAATAATTTGAAAAAAAGGGGGGTAAAGCGATGAGAATTTGATATTAGAAATCCAAAATAGATGTTTATTAAATATAGTTAATAATAACATAATTATTATTGTTGCTATTAATGGTTAAAAAATATAAATTTAATGTCATATAAACTGGAATTAATAACACTAAATAGATGTTATGTTAAAAAAATAATGCTTTATGTTGTACTTGAATGGAATTGTATGGGATAATATAAGAAGCAAAATGGGGCTTGTACTTATAGAGGGACAATACATGGATCCATTATGGATCACTAGATAGTATAATATAATTATTATTAAATTTCAGTGGTCCATATTGGTGAATTCAACAGATACCAACAGAGATTGAATAATACTTCATTATCTGGGTGTTCAACTAAGATATAAGTAGATTAAATGTATTAAATTAGATTAGATAGAGTTGTGGTAAAACCTTTCTATTTAGTGGAGGAACAATCGTTGGGAATGAATTGTATCATATATACATAGATGGATAGAATTAAGTGAGATAGGCAGCAAGGTCAATGTCTTTATTCAATCCCTTGGGAACTAGTGTTTGAAAGGTATAGATCCAGAATGTTTCCCTCCTCCGGATGTCCAATTCTCTGTCTCCTCCTCTTCTCTTTTCAGGTATGTATTCTAAAATCGATCCTTTTAAACAACTCGGATCTTTATTGTGTTTCTTGAGGTAATGTGCGGAGAGGTTGTGATTTTTTTTCTCCTATTTCTATATTATTAAGATGTTCCAAAAGTCTTTTTTTATAGGGTCTAGTGGTGCGGCCTATATACTGTAGGCCACACCCACATTCTAAAATGTAAACCACATTTTCTGTGCGACAGTTACATAATGAATTTATTTCATAGCTCTTTTTCGTAACAGCTGAAGTGATCATCTTTGTGGGTTTATTCCTCCCTAAATGGTGATCACAAGCCACACAGTTGCGTCTGTTGCACTTGAAAAATCCAATTGTGGATTTGCTAAGCCAATTTTTATTTGTACCTGGTTTGTCTTTCAATTGGCTAGGTGCTAGAATGTTTTTCAGATTCCGGTTTTTCCTGAAAATTACTTTTGGAGCTATTTCAGTAATAGGTTTCAAAAACTCATCTTTTTTGAGGATCTCCCAGTGTTTTGTGATAATGTTTCTGATTTCTCTGGATCCCTCGTTATATGTGGTTATGAAATTGACTGAATATGGATTGATGTTGTTCGCCGCTTTTGGTTGTTCTTTCTTTTTTCCTATATTTAATAAGGACTCTCTATCCATCTGGTTTACCTTTTGGAGTGTATTTTTTAGTTTATACTTGTTATACCCCCTAGCTATGAATCTTTCTGTGAGGTTTTTTGCCTCTTGGTCAAAATCTTGTTTTCTTGAGCAGTTTCTTTTTAATCTTTGGTATTGACCCATGGGAATATTGTTAATCCATTTACGGTTATGGCTACTGGAGGCATGAAGATAGCCATTGCTATCTGTATCTTTCTTGTATAACTTGGTCTGAATTTTCTGATTTTCCTGAAAAAATACTACATCCAAAAAGTCTATCTCCATATTACTACTTTTGCCTATAAATGAAAGATTGTATTCATTGGTATTAAGTTTTGTTATGAATGTGTTCAATAATATTTCACTACCCTTCCAGATGAAGATAATGTCATCAATGTATCTCCCCCAGATGACAATATGGGGGAGATAGTCATTGTTGTGCCAGATTGTTTCCTCTTCCCATGCCCCCATATAAAGGTTGGCATAGCTGGGGGCAAATTTCGTCCCCATCGCTGTGCCATTTATCTGGAGGTAATATTTATCCTCAAACAGAAAATAGTACTTTTCCAAAGTAAATTTGACTGACTCTAGGATGAAGTTTTTATGATTCGTTGATAGAGCAGTTTTTTCTCTTAGCCAATAGTCTATTGTTTCCAGTCCTTTATCATGGGGTATATTAGTATAGAGGGCACTTACATCTAGTGTAACCCAGATGTAGCCCTCTTCCCATGTAATTTCACTCAATTTATCAATTGTATCTGGAGTATCCCTCAAATAAGATTTCATTTCGGATACTATTGGTTGAAGAAATATATCTATATATTCAGATAACCTGGAAGTTAATGAGTCTATTCCGGATACTATCGGTCTTCCAGGAGGGTTTTTTTGATCCTTATGGACCTTGGGCAAATGGTAGAGTATTGCAATAGTTGGTGTTTCGTTGTTGAGATATTTGTATTCCTCTTTGTTAATCACACCCAAATATTTGGCGTTATCCAAAAGATGGCTATATTCTATTAGATATTTTTTTGTCGGATTATTAGTGAGTTTCTTATAAGTATTTACATCACTTAACATCCGATATGCCTCCTTTAAATAGTCATCTCTGTTTTGTATTACCATGCCTCCCCCTTTATCTGCTTCCCGGATTATGATATTATTATCTTTTTCCAAATTTCTTATAAATTCCTTCTCTGTTTTATCTAGGTTGTCATTTTTGATTTTATAGTTCTTACATAGCTCATCAAAATCTTCCTGTACCAATTTAGAAAAAACTGGAATGTGGTTACCTTTAGAATGAACAGGAAAAAAAAGTCGATTTAGGTTTTAGATTTGTGTGTAATTGTTTCTCTTGTCTTTCACAATCTTCCAAATTTCTGTCTCCTTCACTATTTTCATTTTCAAGGGAAACTAGAATACCTAAAGTGCTCTTATCGCTTGCTTGTAACATACCTGTATATTCAATGTTGTCATTCTCCATTGTTTCTTCGTTTTTGGTTTTAATTTTTTCAAAATGTCGTTTGAGTGTCAAGTTTCTCGTGAACTTATTAAGATCCAGAAACAATTGAAAGGGATTCGGTCCTTTCGTGGGTGCAAATGATATTCCTTTTTGTAAAACTTTTGTTTCTTTTGTAGAAAAAGTTTTATTAGACAAATTGAATATTTTTGTTTCTACATCTTTGTTTGTAGAATCAAAACAGGTTTTTTCCTTTTGGCCCCTAGTCTTTCTCCCTCCTCTGCATCCTCTATATCGTCGTTGCCTCTCTTTATTCCCCTCGTTCTCCATTGCGGGATTTCTGGGGGTACTTGAAGATTGATTCCCTTGTTTCTTTCTGTCTTTTTTGGACTTTTGTCTAAAAAATGCTGACAGTTTTTGTTTTCTGAATTTTTCTCTCGAAATTCTGGGTTCTTATAATTCCCCCTTCTTTCAAATCTTGCTGAATGGTTATTTCCCCAATCACGGTAATCGTTTTGTCTGAATCGGGGGCTATACTCTCTGCCTCTCCAAGAATTGGGATTATTGTTATAGTTCTGACTGTAGGTTCCATAATCCCGCCTTTGGTGATTATTGGTATGGTGAGGTCTCTCATAGCCTATATTGTCAATATTGTTTCTGTTAAATGTCCCCCCTCTGTAGTTACCCCTATCAGAATGATTCTGATAGTGATTTCCACGGGGTGGCTGGTACCTCCAATTCGATTGATTTCTAAAAGAGGGTCTCCTCAACTCTCCTTTCCCGTTTCAATTATTTTTTTTAAATAAATTATTTTTTTAAATAAATTTTAACCATCAATTTTTTTTATATATCATTACATCTACAGGATCTGTTATAAGATATTACAATTTATTTAGTCCTAAAACAGAGGACATGTATAGTTTTCAATTATTTAAGAATTTCTAATAGTCTATTAGAATTCACACATTCATATATTTACCCTATTTCATTCCAGCGCATACACTCAATTTTCTAACATATATACTTGCTACATTAATTTTCCTTATTATCTATCATCTTTTTAAAGGAATATTTTAAATATATAATCCATATAGCTTAGGATTATATTAAATAACAAGGCGATCTCCCACTCTGGAGACTTTTAGATATTTATACTACAAAAAGGGCAAATGAATCACTTAACTTTCCACATTTTTATCACTATAGCAAAATATCTCTCCTTTTAGACACAACTAACCCCAAAAAATTTTGTCATCGGTAATATATCATTATTACTATTTGTGTATTATGTCTGATATACATTTAACATATCATAGACGTTTACTTAAAACAAGCCACACCTACTTAAACGACTATACCAAACATATTTTAACAAAATTATTTTAAGTTTTCCACTCGATCGGACATTATCCGTAGTTCACGATGTTTCTATAGTAACAGTGTACACAATATTGAGATCCAATGGCATCAATGAAGTGTCACATGACATACTCACAACCGGACTTTAAACCAATAGAATATACTAACCGGCATGTGACCTTTAGAGACCAATGGTTACACTTATTAGCATCACGGGGCGTGCCGCCGCCCCGGCTTTTCAGTGTATTTAAGTGCAACAAATGTATTAATCGGTAATCACCTCTGAGGAAGAAGGGCACAAAAGTTCTATATCCCTTCGAAACGCGTCAGGTTCCTTGTTTTTTACCGTATGTTTCATCTGTATTGTACACAGATTTTACCAGATTTTATGAGTATTTGTTCAGGAGTCAAAGAACAAAGAAATTTTTATACCAATGCTTTTAATTACCTCATACTATTGAGGTCATTTGATGTAAGCGCACAATTGTTAAACAAATAAAAAGTGTGATATTCCCATACAATGTTGCACTATTGTATGTCCTTTCTCTTACATGATTGAGCCAAATTCGAGAGAGAGTACTAAAGAGATCTCTGGATCGTAAGAGGACACCGCTCCACTATACCACAGATACCGGGAGGGAGAACTACCTATACACTGCGCGGCACTTACCTCATTAGATTGAGGTAACGGAGTGTAAGTATACTCCCAACGGGCTCGTTGTGGAACGTGGATACATTGTTATATTTGCCTAAACATTTGCATTACTCGCATCTACAGCTATTGAAGCTTTCCACCAATATTGGACTTACACTTTGAACTTTATTGGGCTATTTTTGTTGTGATTTAAATTGATATTGAAACTCTCCTATCATTATTATTATTACTACGCATGGTACGCTTAGGCTATTATAATATTTTAAGTACCAAGCGTAGTGACTTCTGCTAATATTTGGGTTATTCCTGAAACAGATGGTTGCATTTTGATATATATATGTTCTTGTGTACTCAATTTGTCACACACAATTCAGTGGGTATTACACTAGTTATGTGGCTAGAACAACTATATTGTTAACTACATTCCAACATAGTTAATTGTGTATATTGTATACATCCATTTTAGATACCATTTGTTATCCAACTAAATATTAGCTTATAATAGTGTCACCAAATAATAACCATAATCCCTTTTTCTAATCTATAGCATTTTTATCATTTGGAAACCCAGACATATACATTAACCAGTTGTTTTATTCCAGCAAACTGGTTTTTTAAATCAACTTAAAATAGACCCCCATATTTAGGGTCCTACTTTTTGAGTGTTGCGCCCTCTTGAATATTGCTTATCCCCTTTTTCCCCTACTTCATTACACATATATATATATATATATATATATATATATATATATATACACATGTGTGTGGGTGCCTGTGTGAGTATGTAGATACCTATGTGTGTGGGTGCCTGTGTGAGTATGTAGATACCTGTGTGTGCCTTGGTGAGTATGTAGATACCTGTGAGTGTCTGGGTAAGTGTATATGTATGTATGCATATATATATATATATATATATATATATATATATATATATATATATACATGTGTGTGGGTGCCTGTGTGAGTATGTAGATACCTATGTGTGTGGGTGCCTGTGTGAGTATGTAGATACCTATGTGTGTGGGTACCTGTGTGAGTATGTAGATACCTGTGAGTGTCTGGGTAAGTGTGTATATATATATATATATACATGTGTGTGGGTGCCTGTGTGAGTATGTAGATACCTATATGTGTGTGGGTGCCTGTGTGAGTATGTAGATACTTGTATGTTTTAGGGCTGCAACAACTAATCAGTAAAATTGATCATAAAAATAGTTGTCAACTAATCTTATTATTAATTACGTGGTCTGCGATTAGTTGGTCAGTTGAACAGCACCATCTGCTTCACTCCAACAAACACCTGCACATTGTATTGTGCAATAAAATAGTTTGCTTTTTTCTATCCGATTAATTGGCTGATTTGTATCCGATTAATTGGATAGAAAAAAATATTTTAAAAAAAATAATAAATCCCATTTTTTTGCATAATACCATGTGCAGGAGCTCAATGGAGTGAAGCAGTTGGTGCCGTGCAACTGACTAACTAATCACAGACCACCTAATCGATAATAAGATTAGTTGACAACTATTTTCATGATCAATCTTACCGACTGTGTTTGAGCCTTTGTGAATATGTAGATACCTGTGTGTGTGTCTGGGTGAGTAAATAGATACATGTGGGTGTCTGGGTGAGTATATAGATACCTGTGGGTGTCTGGGTGAGTATATAGATACATGTGTGTGTGAGTGTCTGGGTGAGTATATAGATACATGTGTGTGTGAGTGTCTGGGTGAGTATATAGATACATGTGTGTGGGTGTCTGGGTGAGTATATAGATACATGTGTGGGTGACTGTGTGAGTATGTAGATACCTGTGGGTGTCTGGGTGAGTATGTAGATACATGTGTGTGGGTGTCTGTGTGAGTATGTAGATACCTGTATGTGTGGGTGTCTGGGTGAGTATGTAGATACCTGTGTGTGTGGTGGTGTCTGGGTGAGTATATAGATATATGTGTGTGTGTGTGTGTGCCTGTGTGAGTATGTAGAAACCTGTGTTTGTTGGTGTCTGTGGGAGTATGTAGATACCTGTGTAAATCCTCTTGCAAAGCAATTACATCCTTCACTGACTGGGTGAGTATATAGATACCTGTGGGTGTCTGGGTGAGTATATAGATTCATGTGTGTGTGAGTGTCTGGGTGAGTATATAGATACATGTGTGTGGGTGCCTGTGTGAGTATGTAGATACCTGTGTGTGTGAGTGTCTATGTGAGTATTTAGATACATGTGTGTGGGTGTCTGGGTGAGTAGATACATGTGGGTGTCTGGGTGAGTATGTAGATACCTGTGTGTGGGTGTCTGGGTGAGTATATAGATACATGTGTGGGTGACTGTGTGAGTATGTAGATACCTGTGGGTGTCTGGGTGAGTATGTAGATACATGTGTGTGGGTGTCTGTGTGAGTATGTATATACCTGTATGTGTGGGTGTCTGGGTGAGTATGTAGATACCTGTGTGTGTGGTGGTGTCTGGGTGAGTATATAGATATATGTGTGTGTGTGTGCCTGTGTGAGTATGTAGAAACCTGTGTTTGTTGGTGTCTGTGGGAGTATGTAGATACCTGTGTAAATCCTCTTGCAAAGCAATTACATCCTTCACTGACCTTATCATTATACCTTAGTATAATGCCCATTAAAGGGACAGTAAAATGTTTTTAGATTGTAAAAAAAAATCTTCCTTATAGTGAAACAACTTTTGGAATATACTTATGTATGTGTATATATCTAAAAAAAGAGAGGGGGGAGGAGTGCACAAAACCAGCTAGAACTCCTAGTGTAGTATATTACAATGAAATCAAATAGACTTATTGAACAAATGCGCACTCGTGTAAAATCCTCAATGATATGAACTATTTAAAATGCGTCTCTGTATCAGTGGTCTCCCACTTGTCCCGGCGATGTCCGCAACTGCTGGCCCTTGTCTGTAAATCCCAAAAAATCCATTTCTGATTATTTAATTACCGGACTGCTACACCAGTTAATCAACGTCATGGAAGGTGGGGACGGGACCTGACGTGTTTTGTGACGCTATTGGTCACTTCATCAGAGTTAGGATTTTGGACGATACATAGACCTTTTCCACATCACAAGTGGTAATATCCACTTTCTCCAAAGCACTGTACTAACTCTGTGTTTCATATATATATATATATATATAAAATTGCATGCTCTGTCTTAATCCAGAAAGTTTAATATTTACTTTACTGGCCCTTTAAGGTTTTGTGAACTCTTTTTGTTTAGTAGATGAGTCACATAGAAGTGAATATTGTGTACACAAACCAGCAATAAAAAGAATCTACCCACTCTGTTTCTTTATTTAATTTCATAACATCGTTACAAATGTCCTGTGATTGTTAGGTTCAGTATATGCATCATAACCACTAGATGGCAGTCAATAGCAATCAACTCATTTTGTTTAAATTTAAAAGTGAAAAGGACATGACATATTTTCAAGTGTGCTATGCGTTGTATTTCCACTTATAATCAAATAGAAATGCAGGGCAATATTCATGCAAATGAAAGGAAGTTTTCAATCAGTGCTTTTTTTTTTGTTGTTGCTTTTTTTTAATAAAAAAAAATGTTTTCAAGCAGTTATTGAAAAAAACAAAAGAATTATTTATTATTATCTTTTATTTGTAAAGCGCAGCAAAATTGGGTACAGATAGGGGTATACAATGACAAGGATTTGTGATAAAATAAAAAACATAACAAACTAAACAAATCTTGTACAGGAGGAAGAGGGCCCTGCTCCGGAGAGCTCACCGTCTAATGTATATTTTTTAAATTTTAAGTGCTTTTTTCTATAACTTAACTGAAGAATTCATGTGTCTGCATAGACATAAGATTAAATCTTTAATTTGACCAAAAATAAAATTATGCAAAAAGTACCTTTTTTCACACTTCCGTCTTACTCTTATTTCCTCTGTGACTCATAATGGTGGTAGATGGTGAAGATTTGCAGCGAGAATTCAAGCGTGTTTTTTTTTTATTGGATTGCAAGAGTTAATAGTTTCCTGCAACATTAGATGTATCAGCCAATGAGCTGCTTATATCAGACTGGACCACTTGAATTTGAATAACAGCTTGAATTTTGCAAGATAATTTTTGCCTTAAAGGGACACCGAACCCAAATTTTTTCTTTCGTGATTCAGATAGAGCATGACATTTTAAGCAACTTTCTAATTTACTCCTATTATCAAATTTTCTTCATTCTCTTGGTATCTTTATTTAAAAAGCAGGAATGTAAATCTTAGCAGCCATCTTATTTTTGGTTCAGAACCATGGATAGCGCTTTCTTATTAGTGGATTACATTTAGCCACCAATAAGCAAGCATAACCCAGGTTCTCAACAAAAAATGGGCCGGCTGCTATGCATCATATTCCTGCTTTTTAAATAAAGATAGCAAGAGAACAAAGAAAATGTAATAATAGGAGTAAATTAGAAAGTTGCTTAAAATTGCATACTCTTTCTGAATCACGAAAGAAAAAAATTGGGTTTAGTGTCCCTTTAACTTGGCAACTTGCTATGTGTTCCATTCCAGTAAAGTTTACTATAAGAAAACTTTGAATTCAGCGCATGGGTTTCTCCTCTTCTAGCATTCTATCTATAAGAAGAACATATGTTTGAATTTTATTAAGCTGCTCAAGTTATATTAGCCACAGATACGGTAACTTTGCATTGAATTTGGGTAAACAGGCAAAAAACTTATTTTTCTTTGGCTTTCAGCAGGGTTTTTACTCATCTTTTTGTTTGTTTTTTTGCATTTTCCATACTGTCCCAACTTTTTCGGAATTGGGGTTGTACAAAGGGCCTGTGTCACCCTTGTGTTTTTTTAAAGGCATGTATTGTGTGGCTATAGGTTAGGGACCCAGGAAGGAAAATACCTTGATGTGGTCCTGGGCCTATCACCATTTCGCCAAATGCTGTAACTCCTTAATTTTTCTTTTTATCTAGCTATGTGCTTGCTAGAGAGTGCCAGGTTTTCTATGTGGTGTGTGTGTCTTTGTGTGTGTGTGTTTGTGTGTGTATGTATTTATGTGTGTGTATATGTTATGGGTAAAGAAAGATATACAGGTAATCCTAGGATTACCCAGGTAAAACGGACATTACCCAAGTAACTGTGGGTAAAGCCCTATATACTATAAAATAGTAAAAAATAAAACGATTCTTTATTTATCCAAATGATGGTAAAAAGACCACAGGAGGTCTGCAGCAAAAAAGGTTACAACACACTCAGCAGTGAGCATTAAAATGCTGATATGATTCGGCCAAGGGCCGTAATCGTAGCTATTCAATAAACCTGCACAAAAAATATTTAAAAGCAGTGCTTGTTGTCTATTGGATGATATATAATCCAATCAAATACATGAAATTGTAGACAACACATATGTAGACTTAATATCTAATTACTAACCTTAGAGTAGCTCATAACTATACACCTAATGCATGTTATTACATATATACATATGAATAAATACATATGAGTAAACAGTATGTCACTTGTGTTAAAAGAACCATGTCCCCACAAATAATCAAAGATGACTTAGTATCTGTTTGATTAGTGGCATACTCACATATGTATGTCAAGAATAAATGGCAGGATTAATACAATGACCCACCATAACAAGTTGTAATGTCACCTAAATTGGTAAAACATTATAGAGATACCTGGACATATTCACATATGTAATGTTCTAACTTGAAAGTGAGATAAGTGAAAATAAATATTTATTTAAAAATGGATCTATATATAAAATTATTAACGTAATACACCTTAGTAATGGACGGAACAATGTTGTATAGTAACAGCCTAAAACGGTTTATTTATATTTATTCAAAAGATAGGTAACATAATGATTCTATAATATGTACTGGAAATAGGGTTGTCTCTGTGATGCTAGAATATATATATATATATATATATATATATATATATATATATATATATATATATATATATATAGTGGATATAAAAAGTCTACATTAGGTAAAGGGAAATAAAAATAAAAAACTAAAATAATATGGTTGCATGAGTGTGAACACCCTTAAACTAATACTTTATTGAAGCAACTTTTGATTTTATTACAGCACTCAGTCTTTTTGGGTATGAGTTTTTCAGTATGGCACATCTTGACTTCGCAAGATTTGCCCACTCTTCTTTGCAAAAACACTCTAAATCTGTCAGAATGCGAGGGCATCTCCTGTGCACAGCCCTCTTCAGATCACCCCACAGATTTTGAATTGGATTCAGGTCTGGGCTCTGGCTGGGCCATCCCAAAACTTTAATCTTCTTCTGGTGAAGCCATTCCTTTGTTGATTTGGATGTATGCTTTGGGTCGTTGTCATGCTGAAAGATGAAGTTCCTCTTCATGTTCAGCTTTCTAGCAGAAGCCTGAAGGTTTTGTGCCAATATTGTCTGGTATTTGGAACTGTTCATTATTCCCTCTACCTTGACTAAGGCCCCAGTTCCAGCTGAAGAAAAAGAGCCCCAAAGCATGATGCTGACACCACCATGCTTCACTGTGGGTATGGTGTTCTTTTGGTGATATGCAGTGTTGTTTCTGCGCCAAACATATCTTTTGGAATTATGGCCAAAAAGTTCAACTTTGGTTTCATCAGACCAGAACACCTTTTGCAACATGCTTTTGGGAAACTTTAGATGTGTTTTTGCAAAATTTAGCCGGGCTTGGATGTTTTTTTTTGTAAGAAAAGGCTTCTGTCTTGCCACTCTACCCCATAGCCTAGACAAATGAAGAATACGGGCGCTGGGTCTCACATGTACCACACAGCCAGTACTTGAAGCTCCTTTAATGTTGCTGTAGGCCTCTTGGCAGCCTCCCAGACCAGTTTTCTTCCCGTCTTTTCATCAATTTTGGAGGGACATCCAGTTCTTGGTAATGTCACTGTTGCACCATATTTTCTTCACTTGATGATGACTGTCTTCACTGTGTTCCATGGTATATCTAATGCCTTGGAAATTATTTTGTCCCCTTCTCCTGACTGATACCTTTTAACAATGAGATCCCTCTGATGCTTTAGAAGCTCTCTGCGGACCATGACTTTTGCTGTAGGATGCGACTAACAAAATGTCAGGAAAGACCTACTAGAAAAGCTGAACTTTATTTGGGGTTAATCAGAGGCACTTTAAATGATGACAGGTGTGTACTGACTCCTATTTAACATGATTTTGAATGTGATTGCTTAATTCTGAACACAGCTACATCCCCAGTTATAAAAGGGTGTTCACACTTATGCAACCATATTTTTTTTTTTTTTTTTTTTTTTTTTTTTTTTTATTTCCCTTTACCTAAAAGATTTCAGTTTGTTTTTTAATTGAGTTGTACAGTTAATTGGTCACATAAAAGGTGGAAAAAGTTCTGAAATGATTTATCTTTGTCTCATTTTTTTACATCACAGAAACCTGACATTTAAACAGGGGTGTGTAGACTTTTTATATCCACTGTATATATAATATATATATATATATATATATATATATATATATATATATATATATATATATATATATATATACAGTATATATACACATGGTATAACCGATATATATATATATATATATATATATATATATGCAAATGTGTCCCATTATACAATCACAGTATAATGCCATTGAGAGAAAATGTGTCCAGGCCTCTCTTATTTCCAATAATTAATCAGATAGTATTCTGAGTTTAGGCCTGTAGGAATGCTTGTTTTTAATTTAAAGATCCAAAACATCTTCCTTTTTCCCAGAATCCTATCTCTGTCCCCACCTCTAGGGGGTGATCTGATTTATTCAATTATTTGCCATCTGAAAGTGTCAATTCTTTTTTGGTGTACTCTACTAAAATGTTGGACTAGAGGGGTACTAGCGTCACCTTTTTTAATTGTCGACAAATGGTTCCTCATACGGGTATTGGCAGTTACAAAAGTTACTTTGGTGAATTCTCATTATGAGGGATTGACAAATACAAAATCTCTGAATTCCTTGCTGTAGCTTGAAAATCTAGCTAGAAAAAATTCCACAGCCTTCAGTCCCTCATTATAAGGGATTGACGAATATAAAGCCACAACGTCCACCGTCACACACAAATAACTTCCTTGCTCCCAGGATACAGATTCCATCAAGTTAATCACATGCTTTGTATCTCTCAGATAACTTAATAGTGATATGACAAAAGGGTTCAGTATGGCGTCCAACCATTGTGAGAGATACTGAACCCTTTTGTCATATCACTATTAGTATTAAGTTATCTGAGAGACACAAAGCATGTGATTAACTTGATGGAATCTGTATCCTGGGAGCAATGAAATTATTTGTGGGTGACGGTGGACGTTGTGGCTTTATATTCGTCAATCCTTTATAATGAGGGACTGAAGGCTGTGGAATTTTTTCTAGCTAGATTTTCAAGCTACAGCAAGGAATTCAGAGATTTTGTGCTGAGAGAGATGGGGTTCATGCTTACCCACAACTACTTCAAATTTGAGGGAGAGTTCTACCTCCAGAGATGTGGGACAGCAATGGGGGCGAAATTTGCCCCCTCCTATGCCAACCTTTTCATGGGTTGGTGGGAGCTGTCCCACATCTATGGAGATGAGAACCCCTACAAAGAAAATATAGCCTTCTTCAAACGCTATATTGATGATCTGATACTTATATGGAAAGGATCTGACAGTGACCTTAATGTGTTTCTTGAACTCCTAAGTGACAAGGATGTAGGATTGAGGTTCACCTCGGAAACACATAGGAAACATATTAATTATTTGGACATTACCCTGAAAATAAGTGATGAAGGGAAAATTATATTTGACATCTACAGGAAACCAATTACCAAAAATACTCTTCTACACGCTACTAGTTGTCACCCTAAACACCTTCCCTTCGCAGTGGCGAAGGGTCAGTTAATTAGGGTAAAGAGGAATTGCACATTAGACTCTACTTATAAAACACAAAGTAAAGCAATGAGAACACGCCTACAACATAGAGGGTACCCCAGACAAATTGTAGATAGAGCACAAAAACAAGTGGATTTGATTGATAGGGACACACTCCTCGCCAATAAAGACAGTGAACATAGAGAAGTCACCAAAGTAACTTTTGTAACTGACTTTAGCACAGATTATAATGCTATCTGTAATATTGTCAGGAAACATTTCAAACTCCTAGCGGCTGATACTAAATTGGATCAGTGTGTGAACAATGGTTTACGCTGTTCTTATAGGAGATGTAAAACACTAGGGAATGTTCTATCCCCCTCTGAATTACCCCCGGAAACACCACTCAATAGGGGCTCCTGGCTATCTCATAAAGGTATGTACAGGTGTGGGAGAACTAAATGTAGACCTTGTGAATTCAGAATATTTTCAGACAATTTTGTTTCATCAGTTATTGGGGAGACTTATCAAAATGACAAATGTCTAAACTGTACATCCTCTTACATCATATATGTGATCACTTGCATTAAATGCCATCTACAATATGTAGGATTGAGGAAAAATGATGCCAATACCCGTATGAGGAACCATTTGTCGACAATTAAAAAAGGTGACGCTAGTACCCCTCTAGTCCAACATTTTAGTACACCAAAAAAGAATTAACACTTTCAGATGGCAAATAATTGAACAGATCAGATCACCCCCTGAGGTGGGGACAGAGATAGGATTCTGGAAAAAAGGGAGTTGTTTTGGATCTTTAAAATAAAAACAAGCGTTCCTACAGGCCTAAACTCAGAATTCGATCTGATTAATTATTGGAAATAAGAGAGGCCTGGACACATTTTCTCTCAATGGCATTGTACTGTGATTCTATAATGGGACACATGTGCATATATATATATATATATATATATATATATGTATGTATGTGTATATATATATATATATATTCTAGCATCACAGAGACAACCCTATTTCCAGTACATATTATAGAATCATTATGTTACCTATCTTTTAATACCTGGAGCGTGGAGGATCCTCTTCATAAGATCTCCACCGTACACTGAATAGAAATTCAAGGTACGCGATTAAAAATGGCGTCCCTTGAATTCCTATTGGCTGATTTGAGCCTTCAAATTCAAATCAGCCAATCGGATGAGAGCTACTGTAATTCTATTGGCTATTCAAATCAGCCAATAGAATTACAGTAGCTCTCATCCAATTCGTTGATTTGAATTTGAAGGCTCAAATCAGCCAATAGGAATTCAAGGGACGCCATTTTTAATCGCGTACCTTGAATTCCTATTCAGTGTACAGCGGAGATCGTATGAAGAGGATCCTTCACGCTCCATGGCTCTGCGGTCTTCAGTTCCAGAGTGGACGGTCTTCAGCTCCACGGTCATCGGTCTTCAACTCCTCCGCTCTGCGCCAGCTGGTTCCTGGAAGAAGAAGAGGTCGCTGCATGGAAGAAGACTTCACCGCCTGGAACAGGACCTTCTCCGCCGGTCTTCAGGACAGGTAAGGACCACTTGGGGGTTAGACTTAGGTTTTTAAGGGGGGATCGGGTGGGTTTTAGAGTAGGGGTGTGTGGGTGGTGGGTTGTAATGGGGGGGTTATTCTTTTTTTTACAGGTAAAAGAGCTGATTACTTTGGGGCAATGCCCCGCAAAAGGCCCTTTTAAGGGCTGGTAATAGAGCTGATTACTTTTGTAATTTAGTTTAGGGTAGGGAAATTTTATTATTTTGGGGGGCTTTTTTATTTTATTAGGGGGCTTAGATTAGGAGTAATTAGCTTAAAATTCTTGTAATCTTTTTTTATTTTTTGTAATTTAGTGTTGTTTTTTTGTAATATAGTTTAGTTTATTTAATTGTATTTTAGTTTAGATAATTGTAGTTTATTTAATTAATTTATTTATAGTGTAGTGTTAGGTGTAATGGTAACTTAGGTTAGGATTTATTTTACAGGTAAATTTGTATTTATTTTAGCTAGGTAGCTATTAAATAGTTATTAACTATTTAATAGCTATTGTACCTAGTTAAAATAAATACAAAGTTACCTGTAAAATAAATATAAACCCTAAAATAGCTACAATGTAATTATTAATTATATTGTAGCTATTTTAGGGTTTATTTTATAGGTAAGTATTTAGTTTTAAATAGGAATAATTTAGTTAATAATATTAATATTATTTAGATTTATTTAAATAATAATTAAGTTAGGGGGTGTTAGGGTTAGACTTAGGTTTAGGGGGTAATATAGTTAATATAGGTGGTGGCGGTGTAGGGGGCTCAGATTAGGGGTTAATATAGTTATTATAGGTGGCGGCGGTGTAGGGGACTCAGATTAGGGGTTAATAAATGTAAGATAGGTGGCGGCGGTGTAGGGGGATCAGATTAGGGGGTAATAAATTTAAGATAGGTGGCGGCGGTGTAGGGGGATCAGATTAGGGGGTAATAAATTTAAGATAGGTGGTGGCGGTGTAGGGGGATCAGATTAGGGGGTAATAAATTTAAGATAGGTGGCAGCGGTGTAGGGGGATCAGATTAGGGGGTAATAAATTTAAGATAGGTGGCGGCGGTGTAGGGGGATCAGATTAGGGGGTAATAAATTTAAAATAGGTGGTGGCGGTGTAGGGGGATCAGATTAGGGGTTAATAAATTTAAGATATGTGGCGGCGGTGTAGGGGGGTCAGATTAGGGGGTAATACATATAAAATAGGTGGCGGCGGGGTCCGGGAGCGGCGGTTTAGGGGTTAATACATTTATTGTTAGGAGTGAGAGGGGGGATTGCGGATATAGGGGTATACGTGTTGGGCTATTTTTGGGAGGCGTGTTAGATAGTTGCGGGAGATTTTATACTTTAGTTAGTTTTTTTAGGCGGCGGCAGTTTCTAAAGTGCCGTAAGTCACTGGCGACTCCAGAAATTTGTACTTACACTTATTTCTGGACATCGCTAGTTTGTCCGATTTTCGGTACTTTAGCAACTGTCGGTGCCGTATATGTGATAGCTCGATGTGCAAGGTGAAACTACGGGCGGCGCAGGTTTCCACGATTGTGCCGAAACCTGCGCTGTATATCGGATTGCGCCCCTGATTGGATTATATATCGTCCAATAGACAATGAGCACTGCTTTAAAATATTTTTTGTGCAGGTGTATTGAATAGCTAAGATTACGGCCCTTGGCCGAAACATGTCAGCATTTTAATGCTCACTGCTGAGTGTGTTGTAACCTTTTTTTGCTGCAGACCTCCTGTGTCTTTTTACCATCATTTGGATAAATAAAGAACTGTTTTATTTCTACTACATCAGCCTACGATACTATATACTATTGACCGGGAATCGTTAGGCTGACAGAGCCCCCACACAGTTCCTTTGAGTGCTGAAAAGTACCGGCTTCTAAAGAGCCTGATTGGCTGAAATGGTCCCATGTGACAAGAAAAACTTCCCCCCGAAGCTGAGTCTCCAGGCGTCCTGAGAACTAAACAAGCTGACACGCTGTTTTACCGAGGAGAGGAGGAAAAAAGTTGGTACGGTGATCTCTGGGGTGCGTTGGACAGCACGCCTTTCACACAAGCTAACCCTCCAGATATCCAGGCTCTTGAAGGCGCAGACATACGGAGAAAGACGGTACGAGGTGGCGGTGAGTTGACACAGCTACTAGCTGTAGAGCACAGGCTGCTCCTATTTTAGATTACTCCCGCTCCAAGCAGTATGCAATGCTAAGGCATATGAAGGCTACGCCAGTTCTACTACTTACTGAGGGTCGAAGCGTGTCTTGTCTGAAGTGTATCCATTTCTGTTGTTACAGCATCTAATATATATATATATATTGCCCTACAAATGTGCGTTGGAGATTATATGCATAAAACCTTTTCAAGGAACTGTTGACAGTAATACTATCACTTATGCATTATTTGGTATAGCATATTAGTGTGTTCTTCTTTTGTAATTACTATATATATATATATATATATATATATATATATAAACACACAGTATAAAGTCTATACATATATATACAGTATATATATATATATATATATATATATACCTATAAATATTTAAATTTTCATGTAAATGTCATGATGACACAATCAACAATATGTATAACAATGTACTAAGAATCAAACAATTATTAAACGGAAACATTCTACTCCAGAATTTTTACTGTTTAAAAAGATAAATTAACAATTTATTACCTATTCCCCAGTTTTGCATATCCATTACGGTTATATTAATACACTTTTTACCTCTGTGATTACCTTCTATCTAAGCCTCTGCAGACTGTCCCCTTATTTCAGTTCTTCAGACAGACTGCATTTTAGCCAGTCAGGTCCCTCTCATAAGTTACTCCATGGGCTTGAGCACAATGTTATCTATATGGCACACATTGATTAACATCCTATAGATATGAAAAACTGTCAAATGCATTCAGATAAGAGGTGGCCTTCAAGGGCTTAGAAATTAGCATATGAGCCTACCTAGATTTAGCTTTCAACTAAGAATACCAAGAGAACAAAGCAAATGTGATGATAAAAGTGACAGCCCGGCCCGACCGCACCATTACATTCGATGCAGCTCGCTCCTGCTCTGTCTGACAGCAGGAGCGAGCTGTATTGAATGTAATGGTGCGGTCGGGCCGGGCTGTAGAGCACAGAGGGCAGGTCTGGAAAACCCTCTTTTGTAATAAAAAATCACTGGATATATTATGTAATAAAAAACTAGCACTAATATAATGTTATATAATTCTGCAGTATATAACATTATTTTTTAGGTTTACTGGCACTTTAAAGGGATATGAAACTCAAAACATTTATGTTGTGACTCAGACAGAGCATACAATTTTAAAAAAGTTTCCAATTTACTTCTATTATCAAATTTGCTTAGTTCCCATGGTATGAAGAGATATGTAGGTAGGCATCTGGAGCGCTACATTGCAGGATATAGAGCTGCCATCTAGTGTTCTTGCAAATGGATAACATTCTTGCAAAACTGCTCCCATATAGCGCCCAAGAAATGCCTAAACATATATCAGATACCAAGAGAACAAAGACAATTTGAAAACAGAATTAAATTAGAAAGTTACTCATACATGTATGATGTAACCCCAAAATGTCACAGTGTTTTTTATGTGTGCCAAATAAAAGGAAGAGTGAAGAATTAAAGGGACACTGAACCCAAATTTTTTTTTTGTGTGATTCAGATAGAGCTTGCAATTTTAAGCAACTTTCTAATTTACTCCTATTATCAAATTTTCTTCATTCTCTTGGTATGTTTATTTGAAAAGCAAGAATGTAAGTTTAGATGCCGGCCCATTTTTGGTGAACAACCTGGGTTGTCCTTGCTGATTGGACAGCACCAATAAACAAGTGCTGTCCATGGTCTGAACCAAAATTCTGCTGGCTCCTTAGCTTAGATGCCTTCTTTTTCAAATAAAGATAGCAAGAGAACGAAGAAAAATTGATAATATGAGTAAATTAGAAAGTTGCTTAAAATTGCATGCTCTTTCTGAATCATGAAAGAAAAAATTTGGGTTCAGTGTCCCTTTAACCCCTTAATGACCGGACCATTTTTCAATTTTCTTACCCTTAATGACAATGGCTATTTTTACATTTCTGCGGTGTTTGTGTTTAGCTGTAATTTTCCTCTTACTCATTTACTGTACCCACACATATTATATACCGTTTTTCTCGCCATTAAATGGACTTTCTCAAGATATCATTAGTTTCATCATATCTTATAATTTACTACAAAAAAAATAATAAAATATGAGGAAAAAATGGAAAAAAACACACTTTTTCTAACTTTTACCCCCAAAATCTGTTACACATCTACAATCACCAAAAAACACCCATGCTAAATAGTTTCTAAATTTTGTCCTGAGTTTAGAAATACCCAATGTTTACATGTTCTTAGCTTTTTTTGCAAGTTATAGGGCCATAAATACAAGTAGCACTTCGCTATTTCCAAACCACTTTTTTTCAAAATTAGCGCTAGTTACATTGGAACCCTGATATCTGTCAGGAATACCTGAATATCCCTTGACATGTGTATATTTTTTGTTAGAAGACAACCCAAAGTATTGATCTAGGCACATTTTGGTATATTTTATTCCACCATTTCATCGCCAAATGCGAGCAAATAAAAAAAAAAACTTTACATTTTTCACAATTTTAGGTTTCTCACTGAAATTATTTACAAACAGCTTGTGCTATTATGGCACAAATTGTTGTAAAAGCTTCTTTGGGATCCCCTTTGTTCAGAAATAGCAGACTTATATGGCTTTGGCATTGCTTTTTGGTAATTAGAAGGCCGCTAAATGCTGCTGCGCACCACACGTAAATTATGCCCAGCAGTGAAGGGGTTAATTAGGTAGGTTGTAGGGAGCTTGCAGGGTTAATTTTAGCTTTAGGGTAGAGATCAGCCTCCCACCTGACACATCCCACCCCCTGATCCCTCCCAAACAGCTCTCTTCCCTCCCCCACCCCACAAATGTCCCCGCCATCTTAAGTACTGGCAGAAAGTCTGCCAGTACTAAATAAAAGGAGTTTTTTTTTTTTTTTTTTTTATAAAAAAAATAAAATATTTTAGCTGTGATGGACTCCTGCCTTAGCCCCAACCTCCATGATTCCCCCCCCCCAGCTCTCTAACCCTCTCCCCTATCTAATTGCGGCCATCTTGGGTACTGGCAGCTGTCTGCCAGTACCCAATTTGGCCAAAAACAAAAGTATTTTTTGCTCTTTTTCTTTTTTTTTTTTGGTTTTCTGTAGTGTAGCAGCCCCCCACAATACCCCTACCCCCCTCCCCCTCCCAGATCCTTTTATATTATTAAAAAAAAAATCTTTTTCCCCCCCCTCTTCCCTACTCATTGGTGTCAGTGGCCAGCTAATGCGCGCGCATGCGCGCCCCCGCACGCTCCCGGCACCCGGCGTGCACATTGCACTTCTAGGAACCGGATGCCGGGTAGCGATGGGCCGCCCACCCGCCTCCCTGTTGCGCTCCCACCCACCAACGAACCGGCACCATCGCTACCGGTGCAGAGAGGGCCACAGAGTGGCCCTCTCTGCATCGGAGTCTTTTAAAAAGGTATTGCAGGATGCCTCCATATGGAGGCATCACTGCAATACCCTGAGAGCTGCTGGAAGCGATTGCGATCGCTTCCAGCACTCTCTTAGACAACTGACGTACCAGGTACGTCCATTGTCATTAACTACTTGTTAATGCATGACGTACCTGGTACGTCAGTTGTCATTAAGGGGTTAAGGTGCTGTGGACATTCAATTTGATGGCAGTAATGTGTATGTACTAGACCTGGGTCCTAGGTCTTCATCAGCACCACACACTTGGCAGCTGCTGTAACATACCGTAAAAGAAGATTTTGTAAGGGCGCTATTAGCTGAAGATACTTGTGTGAAATAATTATTATTTACAATATCTGTGATAATTATCTATAATAAGTAACTAGTGATTAGGTGTACAGTAAATCAAAACAGCTTCTATCAAAGGTAGAATAATTTATTTGATAACAATAATATTTAAAATTTTAAAATTTAGAGACGTCTCTAGCACAATTTGTTAGACATAAAAATAATACTCATTGGTACTTCATGAGAAATATTAGTTTGCTGTTTATTAGTATTTTTAGTCACAGTGGATCTACTGGTGTGTGACTGAGCAATTTCTAAAATCTCTCATGAATTTTTTGGAGTTCAAAGGATTACAAATTAACATCTATTAAAACAGCAATTTAAAATAACACATAACAGCTTGATAAACTTTTGTGTAGAAAATGGAGCTTGAGAAAGGGCTGTGCATAAAAGGAGAATCTGATGTACTTATGTCTCTATATCAGAATAGATCAGTCCTTAGGCTGTTTTTGTATCACAGCGTACTTTCAAAGATACTTTTTATGTCCATATATATGAACCAAAAGAGAGTCCAATAATCGTATACTGATATTAGCCTTAAATTACAATTTGTAGCTCCCATACAAATTTGTACCTTATCGTGTGCGTGAGCAACAACAGGGTATCCTATGCGTCCTGTGGCTCAGTTCTTCTGGCAGTGTCCTCGTGTTGTCGGCGTCTGACGTCACACCCGATGTATGGGGGCTCGACTTGCGCCTGCCAATCACTGCTTGGCGGATCGTTAGTGTACAATGTTTCTTCTTGTATCTAGTATTTTGTACTTCTCAAGTGCCGGTCAGTGGAAATGTGTATTAAAGATGGATTCACCTGCCCTTAGTGCTGTTTGCACGCAGGTTCAGATAACACTTGTCTTTGGTATCCTACGGTAGCGGTCAACCCGGGTTGGTCCAAGCGGCTCAAGAAATAGTGGAGTCAGATATACAGTCTTATACTTCTACGCGTTTCACTCCCTCCAGGAGCTTTATCAAGCTGCTGTAACATACTTTGGGGTACAGCTCAATAATGTAAATAGAGGATTGTGATATTTATAGGAAGCAATTTACTGTTTACGTTGTAAATCACAGGGTGTTTTTTCAAGTTGCCACAAAAAATATATTGTTAACTCATTTTAACCAAAAGTAAACAATAGAATATTAATATTTATTTGGTTAGTGTTTTTTTTTTTTTTTTTTAAAGTTTTTTATTGAGGTTATGCTAGTGAGTACAATATGTATAAAATACCATACAACATAAGAAGAAAAAAAAAAAAAATACAACATCAGTGTCACATATACAATAGTTATTCTTATACATGAAATAACAATGTGGTATAAAACTAGGTATAAATGAAGAACCTCTATTTTATTTTTTATTGCTTATATTCTTCAATTATTTCCTCATAAGCGCAAGCGGCCACATTTGGACCAGTAAAAGCAAATGTTGTCTAGAGGAAAGATAGCGAATGTATTGGACACTTATGGTCCCATACATATAATGTAAAGAGTAAATTATCAACTGAAGTTTTTATTTTCAAAAATATAAGGGGGGGTAGAAAATTCAGCGGATAAGCACCGCTTGTCAAATATAGGAGAGTATGGGGGGGGGGGGGGACGGAGCCATATGAAAGGGTTACAAAAGAAATATAACGGAACCTTCAAGATGATTTCTGAGAGATTAGGGGTAAATCACAGGGTTGAAAAAGAACATGTGACATTTAGTCGCTATGAATAAAAGGGCATATAAGAAAAATGATATGATCGGGGTGTTAGTACCATATGTGTAGACTTTTGACTGGAGGGATCGTTAATTATACTACTGAAGGGAATCCGTAACTAATAACTGAATGGATTAGTCCTAGAAAGAAAATTCTCCCAGCTTGAATATTATCTAATGGTCAGCTTGTTGTTTTGGCTTTGCGGCTAAATAGTAAAATATATCATAGCCAGAAAGAATGGGATGCAGAAGTATTAATTATAAAGATAAAAAAATGATTTCCCCTAGTCACAAAAATGTGTATAGGAAAGGGTTATCCCCCATCAGAAAGCAGAAATCTCTTCTGCTCCTCCTGAAAAATTAAGTGTTTAGTGTAGGGGAATGCAAGGCATATGTGATATAGAGAACCCTTTTCAGAATCTGTGAGGAAGAGGAGGTAGCGAAGTAACCCCTCAGTTATTTTAGCATTTAGAGAGTAATGCCAGAAAATAACATATATGTTAGTGAGGGATTTAGTAAGTGAGAGATCCTACCAGACATACATAGATTAGCTAGGAGCCTTCAGGTTAATACCATTCAGTAGATCAATAGTGAACATATTTCAACTAACTATATCTCTCAGTTTAGCTAGACAATGGACATGGACAGCTATTTATAGGAAATAGACATTAACCTTGTACCATAAACATTAACCTTGTACATTAGAAGCCTTTAACCAGTAGTACAGGGGGTAGTATTAGCACCCTTGAATAAAACAAATTTGACACGTAAATAATATAAATGAAAATGTGCACAGCTGTTAACCCTTAAGCATTTCAAATCTGCATAGTTGTACAAGTTTGAAATAATGCAAAACATACTTGTTATTGAGCGTGTAGTGAGTAGCATATAATACAGGCCATTTATAACAATAATAAACTGTGCTGTGCTGTCATATGAGCCAGCAGAAAACATTGAGGAACCTGCAAAGTTGGAAAAATAACTTTAAACATTTAACATTCAATATAAGTGTTTGCCGTCTCATATATAGCTATGAAATATACCAGGGATAATTTGCCATATATACTGCGATTGCGCATAAAGTTTTGTAAGGACTGCAAGCTTGTATCTACCCCCCTAGTACACATATAGAACATTCAAATAGTAGTGTCAAGCTTGTTAAACCATAAAACAATAAACATTAAGGTTTAGGTGAAGAGCATGAATATTGGCAAACCCCAACGTTTTTTTTTTTTTTTGTTTTGTTTTTGTTTTTTTTTGTTTTTTGTTTCCCCTATTAAAAAGACATAGGGGGTATCAAGCATGGCACTAGATACATATAGCATCAGCAATGATGTCAGTATAATTTTGTTATGAAGAATAAAGGGCTTAATAGCCAGTGTCATTTAGAAAATAATACCTAGAGCAGTACTATGAGGTATAAAACATATCAAGGTCTCAATATCTCAGAACATTTATTTACATTTAGGTCTATACATACTAGCTATTAGGAGGACCATTCCACTAGGTAATTGAACTTTATAAACTAATAATCTAATGCGTTTAGGAAATGCTAACTGTCTTATAGTGGATTCAACAAATTAAACAATGTGACAGGGGGGGTTCACCTGTTATCAATGTGTGCTGGTTGTAGGGGGAATATAATAAAGGCTTGGAGTAGTAAAACCTTAGACACAAATCAGTCCTTAAGAGTCCTGTATATAAGGGAAACAGAACAATCAAATTTCCCAATTCATCCTATACCGCATTTATTGCAAAGGTCTTGTGACTTCGACTTGCGGATTGTATTCCACAGTTTTGTAAAATAGGTGCGTTGGTGATGATGAGTCCAGAAAATGAGGGAAAAAGCAAAAGGGAACAGGGAGCTGCTAAGCATGGAGGTGAAAGTAGCGTTCCGATGCAACACATAACCAGCTAGGCCCAAGGTTGTGTTTGTAGTGTCCCCTAGTAGATGTTCTGGGCTGGAGGGTATGGTCTTAGGTATCGATAGGATCACTGCCGCGCCAAGCTTCAAAACAGTGTTACCGGCTCCTTGAATGACCCCAGCTGAAATGGCCGCCAAACGTCCTGTGCTAGATATTACCGCCAGAGGTATATCGCTGTAAGCTTCTGCTACGAGCTCCAAAGGGGCTGCAGCCTCTCTAATACCCGTACATGGGTCCTCCTCATAAAGATGCAGTCCTCCAAACAGCGGTGCGAAGTTAGGGGGTAGCGACCTTTTGTCCCGCCACTGCTTATCTTTCCCAAGTGGAGCTGGAAAGCTCCTCTCCAAAGTGTTGCCTGAGTTTGCGTACAGATGAGACTCATGCAGAGGGAACTCCACATGAGCCTGTGCCGTGCACATTATCTGCCCCACGGGGACAATCAGCTGCTTTGCCACAGCTTGTACCGTAGATTCGGCTCCCGTCTCAGTAGTCAGAGCCTTTTTGGCTAGTAAGGCGGTCTCACCATTCTGATAGGCATTTATACCTGCCGTCTGTTTAGTATCCGAACGTACGCCTCCTCCAAGCTGATCTCTGATTATCAGCGTTAAGTCAATAAAGTTGGAGCACATCCTCTCCTCCAAATCCTCTAGACACCTCAGCACCATTTCATAAGAGATTGCCATATTCGTTTTGATAGTAGATGGCTCTGTGTAAGGCAGGCTATGGGTATAGAGTAAATACCTCTCCTACCTCGTGGTCGCGTTAGATGATACAGGCCCAGATCAAATTTATCGTAGTAAATATCTAAAACCTCATCTAACCAGTCTTCCAGTAGGCAGCTCACTTCTTTCTTAAGTATAAGTCCAGAACTTAACCCGAAAATATAAGTTTTGTGCTCTTATTAAGCTATATGTTCATAAATTCTACAGGAGCACATAAGATATGCGTCTTGACTCCTCTGTAGTTGGCTCCGCCCCCGTTAGTGTTTTTTTTTTATATAAAATATGGGCATGGAAAATAGTTTTAGATATAAAAGGCAGCATGTTGTGTATTTGAGATAAGGTGTGTGAGCTTTAATTTGTTTTTTTAGCAATAAACTCTGAAAGGCACCTTGTTTATTTTTTACTGTATCCCAAATAAATGTAGCAGTTTAGTGATGTAAGCATCAAGCCATTATGAAACTATTTAAAGGGATTTTTTAGAAAGAGCATGCAATTTTAAGCAATGTTCTACTTTACTCCTATTATCAATTTTTCTTCGTTCTCTTGGTATATTTATTTGAAGATTTAGGAGCCAGCCCATTTTTGGTTTAGCACCTGGGTTGCACTTGCTGAATGGTGGTTAAATGTTGCCACCAATCAGCAAGTGCTATCCAGGGTGCGGAATCAAAAATGGGCTGGCTCCATAGCTTAGATTCCTGCTTTTTCAAATAGAGAACGAAGAAAAAATGATGAGTAAATAAGAAAGTTGCTTAAAATTGCATGATCTATCTGAATTATGAAAGAGCAAATTTATAGAAAGGTTTATACATAGTCCGTTATGCTGTCTGTCAATCGTTTAGCTCCAGCTAAGAATCTGCTCTCATCTTGAAGGTGCCAGGCTCTTTATAGTCAGGTTATTCAATCACAATAGTGTCTGTGTTTTTTAATGTTATAGAAAATATTTTCTTTAGCTTGTTTTGTATTAGTGTTTAGAAATGTTTGATTGCTGGTAAGACGATTTAACACAATTGCTCACATTAAAGAAACATTAAACTTGTAGCATATATCAGCAATTATGCAATTTTTAACCCCTTAATGACCGGACCATTTTTCAATTTTCTTACCCTTAATGACAATGGCTATTTTTACATTTCTGTGGTGTTTGTGTTCAGCTGTAATTTTCCTCTTACTCATTTACTGTACCCACACATATTATATACCGTTTTTCTCGCCATTAAATGGACTTTCTAAATATACCATTATTTTCATTATATCTTATAATTTACTATAAAAAAATTTATAAAATATGAGGAAAAAATGGAAAAAACACACTTTTTCTAACTTTGACCCCCAAAATCTGTTACACATCTACAACCACTAAAAAACACCCATTCTAAATAGTTTCTAAATTTTGTCCTGAGTTTAGAAATACCCAATGTTTACATGTTCTTTGCTTTTTTTGTAAGTTATAGGGCCATAAATACAAGTAGCACTTTGCTATTTCCAAACCACTTTTTTTTCAAAATTAGCGCTAGTTACATTGGAACACTGATATCTGTAAGGAATACCTGAATATCCATTGACATGTATATATTTTTTTTTAGAAGACATCCCAAAGTATTGATCTAGGCCCATTTTAGTATATTTCATGCCACCGTTTCACCGCCAAATGCGATCAAATTAAAAAAAAATTTCACTTTTTCACACATTTTGTCACAAACTTTAGGTTTCCCACTGAAATTATTTACAAACAGCTTCTGCAATTATGGCACAAATGGTTGTAAATGCTTCTCTGGGATCACCTTTGTTCAGAAATAGCAGACTTATATGGCTTTGGGGTTGCTTTTTGGTAATTAGAAGGCTGCTAAATGCCGCTGCGCACCACACGTGTTTTATGCCCAGCAGTGAAGGGGTTAATTAGGGAGCATGTAGGGAGCTTGTAGGGTTAATTTTAGCTTTAGTTTAGTGTAGTAGACAACTCCAAGTATTGATCTAGGCCAATTTTGGT
The DNA here is from genome assembly GCF_027579735.1 of Bombina bombina. Taxonomy (NCBI): domain Eukaryota; kingdom Metazoa; phylum Chordata; class Amphibia; order Anura; family Bombinatoridae; genus Bombina; species Bombina bombina. Next base: position 108,658,426 of record NC_069501.1, on the reverse strand, counting down.
ATATTCCATGCCACCATTTCACCGCCAAATGCGAGCAAATAAAAAAAAACCTTTAAATTTTTCACAATTTTAGGTTTCTCACTGAAATTATTTACAAACAGTTTGTGCAATTATGGCACAAATGGTTGTAAAAGCTTCTCTGGGATCCCCTTTGTTCAGAAATAGCAGACATATATGGCTTTGGCGTTGCTTTTTGTTAATTAGAAGGCCGCTAAATGCTGCTGCGCACAACACGTGAATTATGCCCAGCAGTGAAGGAGTTAATTAGGTAGCTTGTAGGGCGCTGGCAGGGTTAATTTTAGCTTTAGTGTAGAGATCAGCCTCCCACCTGACACATCCCACCCCCTGATCCCTCCCAAACAGCTCTCTTCCCTCCCCCACCCCACAATTGTCCCCGCCATCTTAAGTACTGGCAGAAAGTCTGCCAGTACTAAATAAAAGGAGTTTTTTTTATTTTATTTTTAAAAAAAATGTATTCTGCTGTAATGGAGCCCTGCCTTATCCCCCAACCTCCCTGATCCCCCACCAAACAGCTCTATAACCCTCCCTGCTACTTAATTGCCGCCATCTTGGGTACTGGCAGCTGTCTGCCAGTACCCAATTTGCCCCCAAAAATATTTATAAATTTTGCCCCCAAAAATATTTATAAACTTTTCTGTAGTGTAGCAGCCCCCCCTCAATACCCCCAACCCCCCCCCCCCAGATCCTTTTTATATATATATATATTTTTTTTTATGTTTTGAACTTTTTTTTTTTTCATTGGTGTCAGTGGCTAATATGCGCGCGCGCGCCCCACGTGCACGCGCGCGCCCGCACGCTGCCGGCTCTTTGCTTCCCCCCGGAACACTCTGCACCATTGATACCGGTGCAGAGAGGGCCACAGAGTGGCTCTCTCTGCATCGGAGGCTTGTTAAAAGGTATTGCAGGATGCCTCCATATCGACGCATCACTGCAATACCCTGAGAGCTGCTGGAAGCAAGCAGGATCGCTTCCAGCACTCTCTTAAACAACTGACGTACCAGGTACGTCCATTGTCACTAACTGCTAGTTTTTGCAGGACGTACCTGGTACGTCAGTTGTCATTAAGGGGTTAAAAAATAATTTAAAACTACAAAGTTGTTAATTTGTAAGGTTTTGTTAGTCAAGAACAGTTTAGAGATACATATCCATTTTCCCGGTCAACAAAGCAAATTTGATAATAGAAGTAACAGTTGTTTAAAATGCATCTATACCATGAAAGTTTAATTTTTAATTTACTGTCCCTTTAAGGATGCATTCCCTGTATTTAATGGCTTTCATTAGGGCACATGCTTGTATATGTATCAACTCCATGGAGAGCACCTATGTGACCTGTGCATTTGGATATAAAAACAGAGCCGGAGAGGAGGAGCACACGCCCACCACAACAAACGAGCTTGGTGTTGTACCAAGTGTTGAATCTGAGATGGTGACTGTAGGGGCTACACATCTGGCATGAACCGAACATCGGCTGATGTTATACTTCCTTTTACTTCTTCGCAGACACCAGCGGAGGTAAATTCCACACAGCCATTTCAGCCATAAAGAGTGATTGTACCTGCTATAATATTTCCATACTGTGATTAAACAGGGGATTACAAAATATTACACATTGAACTTTCTGTCAAGAACTTCACTTTGAACTGAGCACACTGGAACTTCCCCTTAAATTAATTATTAACATGCAATGAGTATACTTTTCAACCACTTTTGGGATTTATACTTTTACTGAGTTACACTGACTTATCTTTTCTTAATTTATTATGATACAAAAACTGAAATGTGTGGCCATCCATGTACATGAATGTATTTTGGTTGATGGGCACATACAGTATGCATATGTATGTTTGCCATAGTGTATGTATCTCACATACATACTGTGATGTTATATGCAATCATAGCACAACTTGGTTGTCCTCTCCATACTAGATGTTTTATAACTGTGTTCTGATTAGCTTCTAATAAATATTTTCTTTCTGTCCTCGGTATAAACTGTTAGGTGCTGATTCCCACAATGCTTTATATTGCACTACTGTTTAAACTGCTTTGTATTATATAAGTATACACATATATATATATATATATATATATATATATATATATATATATATATATGTGTGTATGTATATATATATATATATATATATATTACCTATTAGGGGAATTGTTTTCAGTCTATTATTGGTACATGACTGGCGCCCTTCTTGTTTTGGTTTCTTTACAACAGGGGTGTCCTAACACACTTGTCTCTCTTAAGGACTATTCAGGCATGTCTTGGAAAAGAGCACATTAATGTCTACCATTGAATGTATAAAGCATAATGCACTTTGTAGTATGGAGTGTTTACTTGTTAAATCTTGTATATTCATATATTATTTATTACATATTTTAACAATCGAAAATTAGTGTGTTCTCGGAACTTCCTGTGACTTTCCAAATCTTTTTATTCAACTCAAGAGGCTTTTGACTGGAAAAATAAATAAATACATTTTAATCAATTAAAAGTGCACCTATTTGAAATTAAACACTACAAAAATACTAGACAGAATGGTGTATTCAAAGCAAAGATTAGCCTCAGAATAATACGCAGATTTGTTTCATAAAACTTTTTAATGTTTAAATATTGTTAAAAATTATTTTAGTTTAAATATTGGGGAAAAAAATTGCAAATTTCAAGTGCTCCTAAGGCAATGGGTGCCACCATGTTGTTACCTAGGTTTCCATCTCTGCTGTGACCAAATAGTGAGTCACTATAGTGTGCAGCCAATGACTGTGTTAAATCTGGAGTCTGCACTTCCAGTTTAAACAGGAATCCTCTTCTTGCTATAGCCCAGGCCATGTTAACGCCAGGCTTAAGATGCTCCTGTGTGTCAACCACCCTAATCCTCCTGTCAGTATTTATTAGTTTTCTTGCATCTTCATTGGTGCGTCCATTCGGATATTTGTTTAGTCAAATTGAAATAAATATCCATTTTTCATTATGAATCTGTATTTGTAATGAAACAAATGCACATCTCTATTAGAAAGCCCTCTGCTTTCAGAATTAAATTAATGGAAAAGGGGAAAAATAAATAATGAGTATATTGTAAAGTTTTGTAATTTTGTGTAATTAAACAGTTTGTATTACAATCACAAGTTCAATCACAAGTGTTGAATGTTCCTTTTATAGGACCATATTGTTAAAAAATGACATGCTCTGATTTGTTAAAGCATCTAATATTAAGACTATTGACCCTACAAAGAAATTAAACAGACAGTAGAAGTGCATTAACTCAGATTTGCTACTAACGCTGCTGATTGTAGGCCAGATTACACGTGGAGCATTAACAGTTACAAGCAATCAATTATATTGTGGTTCAGGTTTTCCCCTCGTATTACAAGTTGAAAGTAAATGCGATCGCTTGAACGCAATTGCGATTTACACTAGAATGATTACCGTGATATTGGAGCTTTGGTTAACAGTTTTGCAAAACAAAAAAGTGTCACAAAACACATAAAAAATGCATTACAAAGAATAGTTACACACATAATATAACACTATCTATTACATCATTTTTCAAAAAGAATATTGTTAAAGAGGTATAAGGGCTTAGAGATATGAGGTCATAGGTGTTAGGAAAAGAAAGGCAGGCAAAGGGCTTTAACATAGAGGTACATACATATACATCTCTAAAGATGTATATGTATTTATATATGTGTGTGTATATGTGTATATATGTATGTACAGACATATGTACACATATATGTTCTAAGTATTTATAAATAGATATTTCTATATATACTGTATATATATATATCTGTATATATCTATACCTATATATAATCAGGCTGTGTGGACCAATCAGGTTGTAGGTGTGACCCGGTTAGCCTACCAGTGTGTGGAGAGGGCAGAGGCTGTCTGACAGTGGGGTATCGGTAAGTGCCTGCTCCGGTTTACTTGGGTACCTTATGGATTTTATTTATTTTTGTATAGGCTGTTGTTGGATACAAGCTGGGGGCTATCTCTGGTGGATGGTTGCCAATTATTTGGGAACGATCGCTGGTATGGCTTGGAACACTTGAGTGTTTACATTTTGCGGCTGGTACCGTTACTATGGTGATCATTAAACCTATTAGGAGTGAGGGGCGGTTTTTTCATTCGTTTTTTCATTTTTTATGATAACAAGTGTTGTGGAAGATTCCATTTAACACTGGGGGGTTTATTTGCGATTTTTTGGACATTAATTAATTAAGCAAACAAGATCAGTGCCATAACACTATTTGTCACTTTTATTTGTTTATATTAATAACACCTACTTAGTACTTGTTGGTTACATTTCACTACACACACATTGTAACTTATGTCACTATTTTGTGTAAATATAGTTCTAGACAAATATTATGGTTTAGTCTTGGAGTTTTGCACACGTTCTCCAGTGATTGGAGGCTGGTTGTGGGAGGGATTGTTAGGCTTTTATAAGTTTGTTCATTTGCACTTTGTGTTTGTCAGAAGAAGGGACGCTATATGTCCCGAAACGTTACTCAATACATTTTTTCAAGTTTGATGTCAGAAGACCAGTGAGTGCTTTGAATCATTTCCTACTTTATACTCCCTGAGAGCACCCTCGCAGTTAATGAAAGGTGGTGAGAGTGCATGTACCCAGAACCGTTTGTGTATATATATATATATATATATATATATATATATATATACTGTAGGTATAAATATATATTGTACCAAAATACCATCGAATATATATATAGAAATATGTATTTATGAATAAATAGAAAATATTCTATGTGCAGGACATTGGAATGTAACATTTTTATATTTTAGTGCACATGAGAATATGTGATTGGGTTTGCGTGCAAGTAGGTTGTTTTTTTTCCACTTTTTTTTTGCTCCATTAACTTCTATGGGGGAATAGGTTATTATGTTAGTTCGGCTTTTTGCGCTCGTCGGGTTAGCAAAAACAGTTTACTTTCAACTTATATTATGAGCGCAAACCTGGTGTGCAAAACTCTTAGTTCAAGCACATTTAAATTTAGCCACCAATCAGCAAATGCTACCCAGGCGCTGAACCAAAAATGGTCCGTCTCCTACGTTTGCATTCCTGCTTTTCAAATAAAGATACCAAAGAACGAAGAAAAATTGATAATAGGAGTAAATTAGAAAGTTGCTTAAAATTGCCTGCTCTGTCTGAATCATGAAAACAAATTGGGTTTCATATCCCTTTAAGAAAATTACTTCATCAAAACCTTTATATATTCAAAAAATCATTAATTCTCTTTCACATTCTGTCAAATTGTTTTTGTTTTTAAATTAAACATAAATTAATGTTATTCTATTTTGTTTTATATATCAAGAGAGCATATAGGCCTAACCCTTTGGCATTAAAAGAGTTAAAACATTCATTTTTGATATCTCTACCTGAAAATCCACTTTGTTGTTGGTAAAGGTGGGTTTTTGTAATCATTATTTATGACACTTGGCACAATTAACTTGTAAAGTGCCTTTGGCAAAATGCATTTTGTGAGAACACTACTATACTGATCTGACTGACAGTAAGCAAGGGAAACTGGTTATGCAGCATTAAATTTAATGTCTAAAATCTTCTTTCTGTCAATAGTTCTGACAGCAGGATATGCGGAAACGACTGGTTTTTATCTGGCTGTTTTTGATACATTTTAAATCAGATAAAGGTTAGAGTGTAGAAACATTGTAACCACTAAGGAACAGTTTGTGTATCTGAACAAATGTTACTTTTAAATAACAGTGTGTGCCCACCAAGTGTGATATGCTTACATAGCACCATATGGATAGTTAAAAAGATACTAAACTCAATTTTATTCTTTTATGATTCGGATAGAGAAGGTTATTTTAAGCAACTTTCTAATTTACTCCTATTATCAAATTTTCTTAATTCTCTTGGTATCTTTAGTTGAAAAAAATCAGGAATGGAAGCTTAGGAGCCGGACCATTTTTGGTTCAGAACCCTTGATAGGGCTTGCTGATTGGTGACTACATTTAGCCACCAATAAGCAAGCGCTACCCAGGTGCTGAAACACTTCTTCATCTGTCATCTGTAGTATATTTTAGAAACTGTAAAATAGTTTAAAAGAAGATTCTAATACAAACTTTAAGGGTCAGATTTTGTGTAGAGTGCTAACAGTTACGCGCAAGCAAAAAGAGGTATATTGCGAGTGTTTGCACGTGTCGGATGTATCACTAATATTAAAGGGCCATAATACCCAAATGTTTAAACACTTGAAAGTAATGCAGCATAGCTGTAAAAAGCAGACTAGAAAATATCACCTGAACATCTCTATGTAAAAAAGAAAGATATTTTACCTCAAAAGTTCCTCAGTAGCCACATCCCATTGTAAAGGATTTCTAAGCAGCATTTTAGTGTGTCTGTCCTGGGACAGCTTAGGGGATGAGCCTCGTGCACTCTCATATTATTTCCCTATTCAGCTTACTATGAAATCTCATGAGAGTTAAGTCAAATCTCATGAGATCACAGTAAAAGAGTTCATGACCTCAGCACTGCTGATGCTGATTGGCTGCTGTTCATTTCTTCATTTTTTTTTTATTTTTTTTTACCTGCAGCTGGGAGCAGCTGAGTAAAACTTTTTACACAGAACTTACTCTGCTGAGCTGAGGAGATTGTGAGGTAAAATATCTTCCTTTTTTACATAGATGCTCAGGTGATATTTTCCTGTCAGCTTTTTACAGTTATACTGCATCAGTTTCAAGTGATTTAGCATATGAGTATTATGTCCCTTTAAAAGTTGAAAATAAACATTATCAATTGAGAGCAATTGAAGTAAACGCTTCTCGGGATATCGTGTCCTCAAAGCACTGGTTAACTGTTTTGTGAAACAAAAAAGTGCTACAAAACACATCAAAAATACATAACAAAGTACAGTTTAGACTCATAAAAACACCATCTGTTAAAATTGATTTGAAAAAAATATCGCACTATATTGTTATAAGGGCTCAAACAGATGAGGTCTCAGGTGTTAGAGAAAAAAAAGGCAGGCAAAGATACATACATACAGTATGTATGTATGTGTAATGTATGTATGTGTATATATGTGTGTGTGTGTATATGTATATATATATATATTTATGTGTGTACATATATACATATAAACACATAAATACATATGTACACACACTAACATATATAGAAGTGCATTGGTGCCCTTTGCAGTCAAGTAGAAGCATATTTATGCAGTAATCATATTTTATAAAGTGTTTGTACTGTAAATATTTTACATTCCAATGTTTTTCACATAGGGGAATATGTTCTAAGCATTTTTAATTCGATATTCCTATATGTATCTGTATATATCTATATATAAGAAGGACAAAGTGAGGATATATGTGAGCGCCACTAAGTGTTAAACACAAATGGCAATAGATCTTTTTGATAATGGCTTCTTTAACACAATCTATTTATTTTTCGTAAATTTAATTGAAGTAAGAGGGTCCAAAGAATAATTGTAATATGAACAATAAAAGGACTATAGGTAATAAATAATTATTTTATTGGTAAAATTTAATTATTAATTCATAAAAAGATTAAAGTTTATAGAAAAGGTGAAGTATACACAAAAGCAATGTTAATAAGTCTCCCTATTGGTACCAATCATATATCTAAACTAATAATGATGCTATTATAAAAAAGAAAATATATATAAACAATCTAAAAAAATCTTAAAATGTAATCCTGTGTTTAAAAGTTATAACAGTCAGTAATGCTAACAATCTGATTCTAAGCATATACTTAGAATGTCCTTTTTAAGAGTAATCCTCTCGTGTTAACTCTTAAGTCTATGCAAACAGTGTTATATGTGTAATATGAGTGCTACCTGACACACACAAAATGCTTACTTGTAGTGGATTTAGCGCACGAGCAGAAGCATAAAATACCACTCCACTTCTGGCCCTAAATGTTCTAATTGATTAAAGCTTGTTACAAACATTGCTGCTCTCGAGCAGATCACAGCTGCTGATTGGTAGTTAAGGCAACTACCTCTCCTGATTGGCTAACCAGCAGTTTCCTCACATTACTTATCTTTCTAAGCATGTTTTTTTGGAAGGATTCTTTCCATTTACATCCATAGATGCGTTAAGCGCCCAAACATGAAATCCTGCATATGATACGAGAACATATTGCTAATGGTTAATTACAACATCGGAAACACAGTAAATGTAAATGTTTGTTTTTGTATAAGTTTTGTTATAAAAAAAAAAGTACAACTGTGATAAGGAAAGTGCCAAAGTTGGTAACAGTAGATAGATTATTTAAAAATATATATTTTATTGGTACATAAAAAACAAAAAAATACATGAGTATATCAATTCTTATTGCATAAATTCTCAATGTATAAATAGAATCTACAGAGATATATGTGCATAGATATCAAAACCAACTAGTTAATCATTAACATTCCCACTCAAGCATGACTGTGATGGAAGTAAGCTTTTTCCGCAGGTTGGATTGCACTCGTATTACAAGTCAAAAGTAAAAGGTTATCGCTTGCGAGCTAACCCAATGAGCGTAAAATGTAGAACTTAGAATATTGCACGCACAATAATGTTTTCCCCTTTAAAAGTCAACAAAGCAAATAAAGTGGAGAAAAAAACACCCTACTCGCGCACAAACACGATTGCATATTCTCAAGTGTGCTAATGACATGGAAATATGAATATTTCACATTCCAATGTTCTTCACATAGAAGAATATGTTCTATTTATTAATAAATACATATTTCTATATATATATATATGATGTTTTTTCACACAAATATATTATATTTATATATATATATGTATATTATATAATTATATAGATATAGATGTATATAGGAATATCTATAGCACTTAAATATGAATGTTAAATATGATTTTACATGTTTTCATCTACTTAAATGCAAAGGGCTCCAATGCACTTTTTTATATGTCTATATATGTATACATATGTATTTATGTGTTTAAATGTGTATATATGTCTGTAAACACATATATACACATATAAATACATAAATAGCCTCCATCTCTGTTCCGCATTATCAAGCATATTTATCCCTAGTTGGTCCCATTAGCTTTAGATACCATAACAAAGAGTAGTTTGCTGTTTTTATTTAATTTTAGTACATTTTTCTTTATTTTATTTTTTTATTTACGTTTACTTTTATTCAAGTATATATATATATACGTACATGTTTATTATTATTTTCAATCTCATATTGATATCAACATATACATTATCAATTATCTTTAATGTTTTCAGCAAATTCATATATTCTTTTCCTTTGATTTACTTTTTGGTCTATAAGTAATGTTTTCTATTACAACATGTATAATTATTTTTTCAGTTTGATGATTAAATGTTAATTTGAACAGAATGTTAAATATTCACTCACTGATTGGCTGAAGCTTCCTTCTTCAGGACCTCACTGGGAACATGAGGAAGCACATGTGTGCATGCCCAAAACTCGTCAGATCCAGCATCGTTGTCTAACCTCCTTTTTAAATGGAGCATTTCAAATAACATAAGCAGTTAACATTGATTACTCTACACCTGTGACTGCAGAGAGGAGTTCTATCCCCAACATCCCCTTGTGCTACCATCAGAAAGGAGGCATGGCATCTCCAGGAGGAGCTGTTGAAGAGACGCAGCAGGAAACCAGAGGTACTACCCGGCGTAAAAAGTCATAAATGAATGGATGGGCACCAGAACTTGAGTGTTATATTGTCCCTATGCTCTAGGACCTGGATTACCCAGAAAATCTATGATTCTTGCATGTCACTGGTACACTACCTTGTCCGTTATTGTAATCATAGACTAAGAGTAGTCACCAAGATGTGGGTTTAATTCATGTTAACACATTGCTTCTAGTAAAATTTGGTTTCGGATACTTGGACTCCAGCCTGGAAGGGACAGGAAAGGTCCCCCCCCCCCCTTTTTTTTTTTTGTTCTTGCGTGACCCATTTATTATTATTTATATATTATTATTTTTTTTATTATTATTTTCATATCGTCACTTAATATAATGTAAAAGGTGTATGATAACCATGCAGGACTTTTGTCTACTGTGTATGGTAACTTCTAAGGTAAAATTGTTTTACCTGTTTTTGGTTATTCTCGTTTGTCTATCTAATTCTGTGAAAATCTAATAAAAAGAATTTAAAGAAGAGTTGTCACCAAGAGGATTATACTCCTACTACACATAACTGTCTAGCCCAGTTACCACCGGGATTATATGTGTATTTAAAACAGAACTTTTACCTAAGTAACCACGTTCATTACGTTGTTTGGACTTACTGTTTCTTACGGACTAATCGCTGTTCATAAAGGAACAATTTTTTTTTGTATGAAATAAGATTTTGTTATTGTTTCTGTTCTTGTAATTGTCCATGCCTTATGCCTGATAGACAAGCTAAAATATCCTTACCCTTTTCTTTCAATAGTCTTCACTTCAAATTAGTCCTTAAAAGCTACACACATCACTAAACCCATTTCCCCTACCATGTACCAAATCAAACAAATACTCTCAATACTGCAGATCTTTTTCCACCAATTTTGGACCCCACCACCTCCACCCAGTGAGAGAGCCAGATGGTTGAGTGTGTGAGTGATGAAGAGGTGATGCATAGAAGTGAGCTTTTTACAAACAGAGTTCCAGAGTGCACAAGTGAAGGGGGTGTTGACGTTGGATATACAAGGAATTGGAGTGAAGAGTTAGGTTTCCAGAGTTCTGGGTCATGTTAAAGCATACGTGGGAGGATTAAATTAGGACAGTGTGAGGAACAAGGATTGTACGTGCAGGGAGGAGAGAGTTTAGGAATTTATGCAGCTCATAAGACCAAAGTGAGGTGGGTATAGGAGAGATAGATCAGTGAATGTTTGAGTGGGAGGAGTAAATTAATAATATAGTTTGTTATAGAGACAGGAAGTAGCAAAAAGGAACATTAAGATATAGAGCTTTTTTTTTTACAAAAGGGAATCCATGAAACACATAGAACAATAGTATTACAACATTACTTGACTTATGTCTTGTTCAGTCCTTGTTCAATTCTTGTATAATTGTTATTGCCTCACTGATAAATGCTCACTTCATTAACTAAATTTATGTGAGCATATGATATTATGATAATGCTAACTGCCCTTGCTCTGCTAACCCATTGTGATGTTTTCCCCATGAGTGTTAAATTGATAGGGCAGTTCAGTCAGTTGGGTCGACTAAATTATTTTACAGCCCAGAGCACCATAAAAGGCATCTTAAATTTAGAGCGAGGTGTGAACCGTCATATAAAATAGGTCAATTCCCTCTTTCACATACACCTGTAAGATGCAGGTAATCATCATTAAAGTGGCAATAACCTGCAGCTGAACTTAAACTTGCTCTCTACCCTGAGAGCGAGTGGTCTCTAAGAGAGGTTCCAAAACAAAGGTTCTAATATGGGGGCACCCATTATTAGAGAGAGGTGCAGGAAATGTATTTTGTGTTTAATGTCCCTTTAAGGGTGATTGATTGCATTTTACAGGGGCATACAACAATTTGAACGGACATACCCTCCTCTTTCAAATAATTGGTCACTTATGCTTGTAAGTGGTCTTGGTACTTGGGGGGCAGAGGGGGGCACCATTAGAGCCCACTCAATTTAAACTGTTCTAAATGCTGCTGCAAGTTATTGCAATTTTTACAACAATCACTTTTATAATACAAGCAAACTCCCCTCTTTCAAATAAGGGATCATTTGTCAAAGCCCTTGCCATAGCCCCAGGCTCACTTACTTGAACGCCCTGCATTAGCGGGGAGTTCCTACCCCAATGTGACATCACTATGTGCTCCTGTGACATCATAAGCATTTTTGTCAAGAGATGAAAATGGGGAAGGAAGTTTCAGTCCGCAGTGCAGGGGGTCCCCCAGATCTGGAATGGAAAAGCTCCCCCCTCCTCCCTCGATGATGAGATGAAGAGGTTATGGAAAATGAGACAGTATTATAAAATACACTGATTATTGTTTTTGCTTGTGTTTGTTATAGACTACGTTACTGTTGCTTAAATTTTACTACAATGCTGTTAAAGTAGTGCAACAAGCCTTCAAAAGGTCAGAGAGAGAGAGCCACGGCGTACGGCAGCGCTGACCGGAACCGGAACAACAGAGGAAAAAGATCATCCAATAGGAGGCTAGCTATACCGGAGTGCCTTAGCCAGGGAGATCAGCCCCAAAAGGTAAATACCATAGCGAAAAGAAGAGGCAGGCACTGCTCAGGGGGTAAAATACAAAAAAAATATTTAATTTTATATTATAAGCATCCAGTGAAATGTAGGAAGCCACAAGCTCCAAAAATGGTACAGACAGAACAGACAAACAGAGGGACAAACGGCCTGACGCGTTTCGCGCCCCCAGTGTTAGTGAATAGTTGAGCCTTAGAAACACATAAGTTAACCCTTCCCATACCAACAACAAGTAAAACATAAGATATACTTATTCATTATAAAAATAATTGAACCTTGGAGAGATGAGAAAATAAAGAAAAAGAAACCCAGTCCCAAATATAGATACAAATACAAATGCAAGAGGAGATAAAACACTCATTCCTAAAGTACACCATTTAAAACGTCATCAGGTATCAAGTATGACCATGAAATAATGGTACACAAAAATACATCCATGCTGATAGATACGTCAAAAGGGACACACATAAGAATCCACAGCAAACAGAATCTATACAAAAAGTTTACATGTTCAATGTAAAAGTTTTACTAAAAAAATATAGGTTGTCAAGCTAGCAATGAATATCACTAGTTATCAATAAAATAGTTGATATCACATTCTTTGTTTATACCCCTAGGTATTCTGGTATTTAATTTTAGAATCCAATAAAGTTCTTTCTTGTCCAGGATTTTAGTTTTATTCCCACCCCTAGGGGGACGTTTAGCTCTATCTATAATTTGTATTGTCATATCAGCTATATGGCTAAAATGATAATAGTTCAAATGATTGGCAACAGCTGAGTCTATGAAGTAATTTTTGACATCCCTAGTATGTTCTCCAAACCTAGTTCTTACCTCACGTGACGTTTTTCCAACATATTGGCTTCTACATAAATTACAAGTAAGTAAATACACCACAAATGTGGTCTTACAATTAGCATAAAAATCTATTTGGTAAATACTGTTGTCATATGTTAAAGTAAAGCTATTTCCAACTTTTATATTATAAAGTTGCCCTTCTTAGATAGCCAACATGGAACACTCTGGTTAAGTTTAAATCTAACCACACTAGGGGATAGTGATCTCGCTAAGGTTTTAGGTTTTCTGGAGACGAATTTGCACCTATCAACAAGTGGTTTTGAAAACAGGGTCACCCATTAACAGATGCAGATGATTTCTAAGAATTTTAACTATACTGGTATATTGTTGTGTATACTCTGTTGAGAATACAATTGAGTTGTTAAACATATTTACATTAGACAGATCTTTCCTTTCAGACCTATAGTTTTGAGTTTTTACACTTTACCTACATTTTTCCAATAGTATTGGATTATATCCTATTTTTGCAAGCCTATCCTTGAGTTCCAATGATTGTTCTTCAAATATATTGTCAGACTTCGTATTTCTACGAAGTCTGATAAATTGACCTCTAGGTATGGCTTTTATTAAATGGTCTGGGTGTTGGGAGCTGGCATGCAAAATTATATTTCCAGCCGTTGGTTTTCTATAAGTCTTGGTCATGATAAGGTTGTCAGTGGTGTACAATGTAAGACCCAAGAAATTAATTTCCTTATCATTCATTTTACCAGTAAATCTTAAGCCCAATTCATTGGTGCTAAAGTAAAGTAACAAGTCGTGTAAAAATCTTGGATCTTTATTATCGAGCACCACTAAAAGCAAATCATCTATATATCTGACGAAGAGAATTATCTGCTCCTGCCAAGGGTTAATGGGGGAATAAACATAGATTAGTTCCCACCAAGCAACAAAAATGTTTGCAAAGGCCGGGGCAAATTTAACCCCCATGGCTGTTCCCCGTATTTGCAGATAGAACTCTTCGTCAAAGGTAAAAAAATTATGAGACAATAGAAACCTTTGTCTCCAGAAAACCTAAAACCTTAGCGAGATCACTATCCCCTATTGTGGTTAGATTTAAACTTAACCAGAGTGTTCCATGTTGGCTATCTAAGAAGGGCAACTTTAAGTGTGGAAGCAGGAATTGTACCACCTGTACTAATATAAAAGTTGGAAATAGCTTTACTTCAATATATGACAACAGTATTTACCAAATAGATTTTTATGCTAATTGTAAGACCACATTTATGGTGTATTTACTTACTTGTAATTTATGTAGAAGCCAATATGTTGGAAAAACATCACGTGAGGTCAGAACTAGGTTTGGAGAACATACTAGGGATGTCAAAAATTACTTCATAGACTCAGCTTTTGCCAATCATTTTAACTATTATCACTTTAGCCATATAGCTGAAATGACAATACAAATTATAGATAGAGCTATACTTCCCCCTAGGGGTGGGAATAAAAATAAAATTCTGGACAAGAAAGAACTTTATTGGATTCTAAAATTAAATACCAGAATACCTACGGGTATGAACAAAGAATGGGATATCAACTATTTTATTGATAACTAGTGATATTAATTGTTAGCTTGACAACCTATATTTTTTTAATAAAACTTTTACATTGATAATGTAAACTTTTTGTATATATTCCATTTGCTGTGGATTCTTATGTGTGTCCCTTTTGACGCATCTATCAGCATGGATGTATTTTTGTGTACCATTATTTATTGGTCATACCTGATGACGTTTTAAATGGTGTACTTTAGGAATGAGTGTTTTATCTCCTCTTGCATTTGTATTTGTATCTATATTTGGGACTGGATTTCTTTTTCTTTATTTTCTCATCTCTCCAAGGTTCAATTCTTTTTATAATGAATAAGTATATCTTATGTTTTACTTGTTGTTGGTATGGGAAGGGTTAACTTATGTGTTTATATGACTCGACTATTCACTAACACTCCAGCCTATGATTAAGCGCCACTAGGGGGAGCAAAACGCGTCAGGCCGTTTGTCCCTCTGTTTGCCTGTTCTGTCTGTACCATTTTTGGAGCTTGTGGCTTCCTACATTTCACTGGATGCTTATAATATAAAATTAAATATTTTTTTTTGTATTTTACCCCCTGAGAAGTGCCTGCCTCTTCTTTTCGCTAAAGCCTTCAAAAGGCTTTACATAAACTCTTCCAATATGATTTCAATAGCTAGTTTTGCACCCAATCAGGTGCTCCTTGGTAGCATACGCCAATAAGATGCCATACCACCCATGCCATAGACTAAACAAAGTGTGCATTTGCTGCTCTGCATATAGCCTAGATCATTAAACTTTAAATTGCCTGACCCAGCTTCATATATCATATACAGTTAGACCTACTTATCTGCAATCAAGGGAGGTAAGAGATGTAGCCGATTTCTCAGTATATCCAGCCTGCAGTATACATAATTTACATAATAAACAAACACTATGGCCCCATTTATTATAGTCTGGCAGTTAGCATTGAATACTCCATATTTATGGATAAACGTGTCAAATAAATAGGTTTACTTATATCAACTAAATGGGTTTAAATCAAGTTCTGCGTTGAGACCATTTGGCACTAATATGTTGAATTTAAAAATTAACACTACTTCTGCACGTAGGATCTCTTTTTCTATGTTGATATAATGTTTTATTTTGTTGCTGATAAAATGTATTCATTTTAACATGTAGATATAAGGTATTATTGCATTTATATGTATACCTTATAATCATCATTCTGTAAAAAACTCAATCTGATAATGCTTCATATGTTTTCAACAAAATTGCAAGTGTTTTATAATTGGACTACTATACATCAACTATTAGGAATCTCTGTGCCTTTAAGGATTCCCAAGGATTGCTATAAGGTGGAACAAGAAGGGCTGTAAAAGAAGCCAAATATGTCTAAGCAGCTACTTTGCTTGACAAAGGCACGAGTGAGCGCTGAAACGCGTAGCCAGCTTTAAACTGCTCTTGTTTGCTGGTTTCCTGATTGGCCTGGGCGGAACACGTGTGAAGGTGTACACGTGACAGCGTTCCCTGTAGACGCTGTAGAAGCAGAATGAGAGCAGGGATTGCCAATTGCCATGTCTGATCTGTCAAGGATGATTTAACTCTGTGAGGTATGTTATTTCAAGCAGTTAAAGGGACATTGTACACTAGAATTTTCTTTGCATAAATGTTTTGTAGATGCTCCATTTATATTGCCCATCTGGGAGTGTTTTTGTAACAATGTGTAGTTTTACTTATTTTTAATAACGTGCTGATTTTCAGACTCATAACCAAGCCCCACAGTTTTAGATGTATACTGATGTCTACAGATTCCTTTGGCTCCTGTTTGTATAATCTGTCTTTGCATATGCAGGGAAAGGGGGGTCTGCTCTTCCTGCTTTCTCAGCCCCTTTCACATGGTGTCCCAGCCTAACCTCATCAACAGTGCTAAACTGGGAGCTTCTAAGTAAGTTTTAAAAGGTTTTACACTGGATTTTTAGATCAGTATCTGTGCATATTCTTCTGTATAGTAGTGTCTATTATTACATGCAGTTATATATATACAAATCTATTATACAAATGTATTAATAAACAGGTAACATGTTAATATAAGAAATAATTTAGCAGAATCAGTCCACAATCACATGAGCAATGAACTTCAGAGGTTATCATCCAAACCAGAAGTTCATCTCAAAATAAGCCCTAGTAATTGTAAAATAAAATGAAAGTAAGAGATGAGTCACTAAATAAGTTTGCATAAAATAAATTCTTGTATGACAAGGTAAGGCGATGATTAGAGCGCTAAGTAAACTGATGACAAAGCTTGAGCTGTGAAGATGATTGTTGTTATTTCTGTGCTTGCTTTAAAAAGAGGCTGGGAAGGACAGTGGTTCACAAAAACATACGTTACAGAACATCATGTTCCAAAATCAACCTTCTGCTTTTTCAAAGGAGATTTTAAGTTGTGTAAATGTTTAATTGTGCCTAGTACAACTTACTTTGCAATATACATTTATTTGCAATGCATTTTTCTGTTTGTTTGTTTTTTTTAAACTGATTTTTCCACTGCCCCCAGATAGACAGGAGGTGACACGCAGTATTCAAACCCCGACCCTTTGACATTCTACCCAGTGATTGCTTGATCAGTACCAAATTTAATTTATATCAGCCTCTGTCTTTGTGCGTGTGTATATTTATTAATTTATAAATGTGTATGTGTGTTTTCACTGCCTTATCACTTTTGGCTGACAGTCCTTTCCCTTTTTCAGAAATAATGAACGCAAATAACATTACAGTATTAACTACTTAAAGGGACAGTCTACACTAAAATTGTTATTGTTTAAAAAGATAGACCTTTACTACCCATTCCCGAGCTTTGCTCAACCAACATTGCTAGATTAATATACTTTATAACATTTAAACCTATAAATGTCTGCCTGTTTCAAAGGCTCTATAGACAGTGTCTTAATCACATGCTTTTGTATTTGCTTTTCACAACAGGAGACTGTTAATTCATGTGGGCCATATAGATAGCAATGTGTTCATGCCCGAGGGGTTATTTAAGATTTAGCACAACACAGTACTAAATGCAAGTTAATAGATAATAAAGAAAAATAGTCATGTGATCAGGGGGCTGTCAGAAGAGGCTTAGATACAAGGTAATCACAGAGGTAAAAAGTATATTAATATAACAGTGTTAGTTATGCAAAACTGGGGAATGGGTAATAAAGGGATTATCTATCTTTTAAAACAATACAAATTCTATTGTAGATTGTCCCTTTAACATGAAGAATAAATAAAATAAATAAACATTAATAAGTCTATAAAAGGTCTTTGTCATTTCCATTTTGCATAATTTCCTGTTCTGGATTGAAAAACAGGGGCTTATATAGTATTTGTGTCTTTTTCTTTTGGTTCCATGCTGTCTGAGGTCCCATTATAGTTCCTTTGATTTGGTAGATGTCAATATCTAATTGGATGGATCAGAAAAATCAAATATAGAGATTAATAATAAAGTTATAGCATTGTAGTGTTACTATTAGATTGTCTTTCAAGTATGACTGATGGTCTCGTTGTCGTTCTCTTTCATTGGCATATCAAACAGATTTAATTTTGAATTATCCTGTTGTTCATCTGAGGTTCTTAATTTATCATGTCACACACAAAACCAAATATCTGTCACTATTTCTGTGAAAATCATCAGTTGTTGTGACCCATTGTTTCTTTTGAGTGGTTTGATAACTAATTATACATCACTACTTCTTATGTTGTGTCCACAAAACGTTATTGATCTTCATTCTCAGGTATATCAGTTTCATATGTTTTGTTTTTTATATGATTCTCTGTTGTTTCTCTTTATCTTGATTCTGCTCTTTTTGTTTTAGTAATTTCATTGCACCGAAAAGTAAATAACCCAGCCCCAGTTCTGGTGGTGATCCAGAAGTGTTCTTTTATTGCTGAACACATTTCCAAAGATGTTTAATTGGATTCTCTCTTTCAGCTTTCAAGCTTATAAAGAAGCTCTTAAGATTCTGTACAAACCACTCTGCCTTTTTGTTGGTGGGTAATAATATATGTCCTATAATGAACCCCAAAAGATGTAAATATTCTCTCTGAAAGAGCAATGGCTACATTTTGAATTAGTGTCTAAAAGGCTAAGGGACGTGTCCTTAAATCACACTAGAAAAGGAACTATGACTATATTTGTATTTTACCTCTATTTAGTGGTCTCTAAACCTATCAACAGCCAATAAAATAAGTAACTTGATTAATAATACCTTCATCCAGGGTAGGCCACCACACAAGCTTCTTATTTTTTATGCAATGTGTGTCCTGGGGAGTTGTAAAGCTGTAGATATGATGACTTTTCACCCAGAGGAGACAACCTTCTCTCAGTGTCAGTACTAAAGCTCTGAGTTGATGTGTGAAGATGTTGTTGAGACATGTTAGGACAACAATTTTACACACATTTCAGGATTTCTATCCTTCTTTGTCTCCAAAACAATCTCATTAGAATTGTTTTCATTTAAATATTTACTTTGTGTATGGACTTTTTCCCTTTACCTTTCAGATAAAATATGTCTTAATTTTGTCTATGATGAAGATATTTAATTTAGTACTGATATGCCCCTAATATCAAAACATGCTGCTGAACTCTGGTGGTAATGGTAGCAGATATAGCTTTTTGGGGATT
The DNA here is from genome assembly GCF_027579735.1 of Bombina bombina. Lineage (NCBI taxonomy): Eukaryota > Metazoa > Chordata > Amphibia > Anura > Bombinatoridae > Bombina > Bombina bombina. The sequence continues at coordinate 108,639,133 of NC_069501.1, read as the reverse complement.
ACAAATATCTAAATAAAGGGTCTGCCATAAATATTGTTGGAATTTTCAAAATGGCCTTATATAGACAAATGCCTTGGTCGGTCAGTAATAACAAATGTGCTTCAACAAAATGATAATGAAAAAATAAAAACAAAAAAAGGGTGATGTTATATCAATACTGCAACCTATACCAGAAGACCTACAATAAATCATAATGTATGATTGATCTAATTGTCTGAAATCAACAAAGTCCAATAAGGTAAAGCACAGTAACAAGTGGTGCAAATCTGTCAGGGGCTCCACACAAATCCCCCAAAGAAATGTATTGCAGTCCAAGAAAGATAGCAGCACTCACCAATTCACAAAAGTTGCAGATTTATTGGGACTCCAAAGTGAAAAAAGGACAACGTTTTGGACCTCTAGTCTTCAGTCATGTCAATTCTCTGAAATGTCACTAAAAGCCTGATGATCTAAAGCTTTTCAGCATATTGAGAAATATCACACCGACCCTTGCATGGGCAGACCTCACAGAATGATCTAATGGTCTATGGACAATTCACTTCACCCTACCCTCTGTGACATCTTTTAGTCCCAGAGCACAGGCACTCATTATAGTTTGATGTCTCTATCATTTACTATAATTCACATAATCTGTGTACACTATATCAGCTAGGCTTTCCTGCTGAATATTTATCTAGTTTGGCTGGATTACCCTGCTGAACAATTTGCAACATCACTTAGTTTAGGTACTCTGGAGGGAGCACTTAGCTTTAGAGATAATATTTATCTCTTCCAATGCACTTTTAATTTCATTACGTTACTGATATGCTGATTAAATCAAAACATCACGATATATATCGCTTTAATATAAAACAAAATTATGCAATACACATAATATAAGCACAGCAATTTTTATAATGATTAATATTTTTTATTTTGTATAATAATTGCATCTCACAGCCCATCTAATAAACCTGCACGGTTCCACTTCACATGCAAAAATTGTCACCTATTTTCATCACTATTTATTTTGTGTTTTTATTTCTATTTCTTCCCTGGGCAATTTCAGTTTTGTTTACCCCCCCTTTATAATCCCATTATTGAGATCCCATCTGGTGTAATATTCTAGTATGATTACCATCATATATATAATCAGAGATTCAGAGTAATTTTTATATAAAAGCACATTAAGTTACACTCTATTCCTAAATATAAACATCATGTATCCATACTGATCCTTAGATTGACACTTTATATATTTACCCAATACCATTGATACATGCTAGATCCTAAGCTTCATATTGATCAGCCAATAGTGATGCTGTTCAAAATGTAGAATTTTCTTAAATCATCTGTGATTAGACCTAAGTCAAAGTGGGTCTAAGTGGAATATGACAACACAGGAGGAGGAGCTATGAAGCCAATAAATACGCTTCACGTCGCGCCGTATCCTTTGATAAAGCCAAATGTGGCGAAACATGTCAGGTACTAGCTAATGTTTATAAAATAAGCCTTTTTTAAATTTAGCAGGAATATACTGGTGGTTATTATTACTTTGAGCGGTCTGGTGCATAATAAAAATGGCTACACACTGCAGATTTTTGTGCGTGGTAGATCATATATAATTTAACTTAACTTTAATAGTTATTTAGTTAGCATCAGTTACCGCTATTCACTTTACTTGAAGCACATCTATTTTACAGTCGTTTGCTACTTATATATGGGGAGATGTAATATAGATTAATGATAATATTATACTGGTAGTATCTTAGCAGGTGGAATATACTTAAGGACATTAGACTCTACTGTGTCTATTTCCAATGTACTGTGGTTCTAATTACAGGATGTGATTATTATTATTCCTATATGCTGAGTGTTATCAACCTTATAAGCATTTAAAGGGACATAATACTCATATGCTAAATCACTTGAAACTGATGCAGTATAACTGTAAAAAGCTGACAGGAAAATATCACCTGAGCATGTCTATGTAAAAAAGGAAGATATTTTACCTCACAATCTCCTCAGCTCAGCAGAGTAAGTTCTGTGTAAAAAGTTATACTCGGCTGCTTCCAGTTGCAGGTAAAAATAAAAAAAAATAAAAAAATGAACAGCAGCCAATCAGCATCAGCAGTGCTGAGGTCATGAACTCTTACTGTGATCTCATGAGATTTGACTTAACTCTCATGAGATTTCATAGTAAGCTTCCTTTACCTGATTGGTGAAATAATATGAGAGTGCACGATGCTCATCCCTTCAGATGTCCCAGGACAGACACACTAAAATGCTGCTTCAAAAATCCTTTACAATGGGAGGTGGCTACTGAGGAACTTTTGAGGTAAAATATCTTTCTTTTTTACATAGAGATGTTCAGGAGATATTTTCTAGTCAGCTTTTTACAGCTATGCTGCATCCGTTTCAAGTGTTTAAACATTTGGGTATTATGGTCCTTTAACAAAGGATATTAGCCGATAATTGTGTAGTTGCAAGCATATCACTGACTTCTCAGTGTTCCGCCTTAGGTTGTAACCAGCATTTAAAAATCAGATTCAATTGTGCACATATGGTGGATACAATTATCTATAGATACAAGATATAACCCATGGTTGATACTATATGAATGACATCTTATGACGATTAATTATATTGATATTACATGTATGTAACGATAGTGTTACAATAGCATTCTAAGTTTATATTACTGAATTAACGTATAGAATAACGACCTGAACTTGTATACAAACTATTCTATTATCCACTAACTGTGTACCCAGGCATAAATACTACGGAAGTAAATATATACAAGATATACAAAGATTGAATCTTTTATTATTTTTTACCACACCAGTGGTTACCTAAGGCAATTTACAACTAGACCAGTAACACATCTTAGGTCTTTGTAACCCACAGTTTACCGTTTCAACTTAATAGTATATTCACTCATAATATCTAACAAGCTGCATCAAGCAGTATTATCCAGCATACGGCACATTCTAATAGCAACAGCTAGCTTGAGGGCAGCCTCTTAAAGCAACCCATTAAAGATAATAGTAATATATAGACACAGCCACTTGAGAATATATTGCTACCTTTGTGTATATGCAATATTTAATTGCATTCAAGATCTGAATTTATTCTCTTTTGAGACCCCCAGGACTTACATATCTGTACCCACAATACATGATATATACCCTGACTATGAATTAAAATTGACATCCTAGGTCAGATTTATGACACCATGTACACTTTGTACCGATATTGAAGTGGAAAACACTGTTTCTGTGCATCGACATACATATAACCTACCACCTCCTGTGTTTTTAGAGTTGCTCTTCGTGTGTATGTGAATTATTTTTAATTATCCTAATAAAGGTAATATTTTAATTTGAGGTTTTCTCCTTCCATTTATTTGATAACTAATCTATCCAATAGGCCCTAAGGAATGTGAGTGCTACACATGTGTACATAACTGTCAGCCTCTGACTGCCATATTTGTCTCAATTATCAAGATAAAACTGCAAGACCTCCAGGCGTAATATGCTTAAAGGAACATGAAGCCCAAAACTTTTCTTTCATGATTTAGGTAGAACATACAATTTTCCAGTTTACTTTTATTATCAAATTTGTTTCATTCTCTTATTATGCTTTGTTGAAGGAGCAGCAATGCACTACTGGTTTCTAACTGACCACATGGGTGAGCCAATGACAAATCGGTATATATATGCAACCACCAATCAGCAACTAGAACCTAGGTTCTTTGCAGCTCCTGAGATTACCTAGATAAACCTTTCAGCAAAGGATAACAAGAGAAGGAAGCAAATTAAATAATAGAAGTAAATTGAAAAGTTGTTTTAAATGGTGTGTTCTACCTAAATCATGAAAGAAAAAATTTGGGGTTTATGTCCCTTTATATAATTCCGATACTAATTGAGAGGAGTATTTATCTGCCCAAGGAACGCCCCTGTTTAGCCCACATCTAGTTAACGGTTTTTACTTTCTAATGTAAATTACTGTGTACCATAAGAACGAGTTTACCTGTCTAAATAGAATACATTTTATATGTGTAATTTAATGCAATTTGTATGCAAATATTCAATTTGCAGCTGGTTTTTAACACCTTTTTGGATATGTTCTGTTAATACAGGTTTTTTTATGCATAATATGAATCGGTTTTCTACAGCGTAAATTAAATACACTTTTAATGTTTGTTGAGCACTATTCTGTATGTACAGTATCTCACATTCACAAACAACAATGTAGTTTACAACCCTTAGAGATATACACAGCTCACAGTGTAACGTTCATGGACTTCATAGTATTGACCGATCATTTTACATCATCTCTCCTGAGTGGAGAGCTTTAGATCATTGGGTGCTAAGTCACTTATAAATATTTACAACTATAAGATGCAGTGAATGCTCTTAATTATTGTTATCCACAGTCAGCTATGTAACTTTATTTTGACAAAGGGAGAAATCTGATCATCTCAAATGCCTAATATATGTATTTTGTCTACGTTTTTCACAACTCTAGAGCCCCCTTTGTCTCTATAGTAAAGTCAACTTGCATAAAGGTTTCATTTTCTTTTTATTCTTTCTTCTATTTTTGTACAAGTTATTTTTTGTTGCTCAAGTAATAGTCTATTACGAAATAACATCCCTATGCCAGAAAGCACAAGTGCTTATGTCACATAAATGTATGAAGATAATGCTCAAGCACTTAGCTGAGGGAGAGCAAACAATACACTCAAGTAGTAGAGTTCTTCCTTTAGTTCTGTGTTACTATTTCAATGAAACTTAAAAGGATGGGAAAGTAACCCATTGCAGTTTTAACTCAGTGCCATTTTTTTCTAACCCCCAGCCAACTTCAACCCCTTTTTTTAAAAAAAGGAATACTACACTTTATTTCGGGGGCTGGTTATGGCTGGTTATTTAACGTGCGCCCGTCAACGGGCAAACTTGCATGTTTACAGGCGCACTTTAGATTAGTGCTCAAAAATGTTTGGTTATTTATGAGATCACAAGGATTTTTTTTACGTACCAAGTTATCATCACCCCTAGATTCATCATGGATTTTTCCACCAATGAAAAACTTTGTGCATATGGAAAAAGTCTGAACAAGCTAAACTGGCAATGAATGTAAAACTTTAATCAAATATGGAAGTTTTCAAACTATTTTTAACTACATTTAAACAAATAAATTTAAGCAAAGGTGGCTGATATCTGTGTCACCTCCACTATGTAGACGATGACCCACCCCCCTCCCCCCGCATACTTCGTTTTTTAATGCATTTTAGTCTAGGGGCATAAGAAAATTCCTAAGGGGATTGGTGTCACACGCATGGGGAAGTGTCAGTGTTTTGAATGAGAGGTCACTTGCACCTATGATGCAGTTCTTAAGCATGGGGAACCATTATTAAGGACAGACAGGGACCTCTCATTTGAAAGATGGGAATAATATAGTATACCAATGATCACAGTGGCTAATAGGAATACCTGCACCACTGGGTATAAGACAAGTTAGGTTTATTATATACTGTAGGTTCTTTATACAGGCTAGGGGGCTCTTTGAGAGCCACTCTCTACCTCATAAATCAAATGGTGGTGCATAGCATTATGGAAAGATGGGAGTCTCTATGCACAGAATTAAGGGGCTTTTACATTTCTTCTTATTGGATAGTAGGAGCTTTGATTGACTAACATATACTATTGAATGAGAGTTAATTTAGTTTTCCTGAGTCTGTAGAGTAAATCTTCCCATATGTACCAGTTAGCTTATATTCAAAGAGTAGAAGAAGGTGGGTCTAGAAATAGCATTGCTGCATGAGGTATATTTAAGGATTTCCCATAAATGTGGAAGGAGCAGGTATCGCCAGCTGTGATTTATTGCAGTGCACACTGATAAAGCATCACAACCATTTCCAACCCAAGGGAACAAAACCATGCCTTTCCCTTAAGGCACCATATAAGCATAAAAAGTAATTTTGTAATACACACCTTAAGAAGAGCATTTTATTTCACAGATACAAACATATTCACAAGTATCACTGATATTTTAAGCCCTTCCCTTATAACAAGAGGTTGATAAAGAGACAGGAGCCCTGAAATTAAAAAAAAAATAGAAAATTATACAAAGTAATAAAAAAATACGTCAACAAATCCTAATGGACAAAATACCTATATTTCATAAGTACAAATTCTTATTAAGTATTATTCCCAAACTTCCTTCACACATATTACTTTGGAATTGGATGTGTTTTAAACCTATAAAAAAATTCTAAAATGTTTCCTAAATATTGCAGCCATTTTAACAACATGGCCGCAGGTGCATGTGTCATATGCAAAACTAGTTAAGTACCTTTGCCACTTCCAAAAAGTGAGAAAGCAACCTGAATCTCACTAAAGGGACATTGTACTCATAAATGTTTGTTCATTCTTGGAAAGAGCAGTATTTAATTATAGAATTTTTATTTTGCATAAAATTTTAAATTTAAAATAAAACTAATACAGCAGTATAAATTTTGTAGCCCCTACTAAACCTCATTGGCTGATAGGTATTTTCTTCTAATGGCTGATATGTACTTCCTGCTGATGCTCATATTTAAATGCTGCTTAAAGGGACAGTCTACAAGAGAATTTGTATTGTTTAAAAAGATAGATAATCCCGGTGCAGCTGGCCTATCAAAAAAGTAATTAGCATATGATATAAGCAAATGTTACTAATTATAAATAATTACTTATTCTTTATATGTAATGAACATAAGAAACATACTTATTGGAGCCTTTAGGAGTTGTATAAGGTTTGAAGCTCCAGACTTATGAATATCACTTGATGTATACAACTTGATCTATGTAATGTATATCTACAACTTGTAAAACATGTTCATTCAATAAAGCTCTTTTAAAAATAAAAAAAAAGATAGATAATCCCTTTATTACCCATTACCCAGTTTTGCACAGACAACAAGGTTATATTAATACACTGTTTACCTTTGTGATTACCTTGCATATAAGTCTCTGCAGACTGCCCCCTTATTTTAGTTCTTTTGACAGACTTGCATTTTAGCCAATCAATGCTGACTCCTAGGTAACTCCATGGGTGTGAGCACAGTGTTATCTATATGGCACACATGTACTAACACCCTCTAGTTGTGAATAAATGTCAAAATGCATTTAGATAAGAGGCGGCCTTCAAGGGCTAAGAAATTAGCATATGAGCCTACCTAGGTTTAGCTTTCAACTAAAAATACCAAGAGATCAAAGCAAAATTGATAATAAAAGTAAATTGAAAAAAATGTAACGTCTAAACACCCCTAATCTGCTGCCCCCGACATCACCGCCACCTAAATAAATCTATTAACCCCTAATCTACCTCTCCCGATATCGCCGCCACTATACTTAAGTTATTAACCCCTATTCCCCTGCACCCCAACATCGCCCACACTATAATAAATCTATTAACCCCTATTCCGCCACTCTCCGACATCGCCGCTACTAAATAAAGCTATTAACCCCTAAACTTCTGGCCTCCAACATCACTAACACTAAATAGACCTATTAACCCCTAAACTGCCAGCCCCCCACATCACAACAACCTAAATTAAACTATTAACCCCTAACCCTAAAACTAACACTCCCTAACTTTAACATTAATTAAAATAGAGCTAAATTAAAGTTATAATTATTAACTAATTAATACCTATTTAAAACTAAATACATACTTACCTGTGAAATAAAACCTAAGCTAGCTGCAATATAACTAATAGTTATATTGTAGCTAGCTTAGATTTTATTTTTATTTCACAGGTAAGTTTGTATTTATTTTAACTAGGTAGACTAGTTAGTAAATAGTTATTAACTATTTAGTAACTACCTAGTTAAAATAAATACAAACTTACCTGTCAAATAAAACCTAAGCTGCCTTACACTAAAACCTGACATTACAAAAAATAAAAAACACGAAGATTACAAAAAATAAAAAAACACGAAAATTACAAATAATAAAAACCTACCATTACAAAAAATAACAAACGAAATTATCCAAAATAATAAAAATTATTCCTATTCTAATACCCTTTTAAAAATATAAAAAACCCACCCCAAAATAAAAATCCCTAATTTATAATAAACTACCAGGGGCCCTTTAAAGGGCCTTTTTGTGGGCCCTTAAAAGGGCCTTTTGTAGGGCATTGCCCTAAAGATAACAGCTCTTTTCCTACAAAAGAAAAACAAACACCCCCTAACAGTATACAATCAAACCCCCACCCCCAAACACACAAAATAAAAATAAAGTAAAAACCTAATCAACCCATTGCCCTGACAAGGGCATTTGTATGGATATTGCCCTTAAAAGGGCATTCAGCTCTTTTTCCTGCCCTTAAATGAAATGCCCAACCCCTATTCTAAAAATAAAAACCTACCCCAAAATGAATCTACCCATTGCCCTGAAAAGGGCATTTGTATGGGCATTGCCCTGAAAAGGGCATTCAGCTCTTTTAAGAGTGCCCATCCTAATCTAAATAAAACCACCCCAAAAAAAATTAAAAAAAACCTAACACTAACCCCTCTTTAGGTACTCATAGTTGTTGAAGTCCCGCTTGAATGATCTTTATCCTAGCGGCTCCATCTTCATCCAGACAGCATCTTTATCCAGGCGTCTCCATCTTCATCCCTCGCGGGACCGGCATCTTCTTCATCCCTGCAGAGGCGGAGCAGCAATGCGCGGAGGCGGAGGTCAAGACGAAGGTCCAAGGTGGAGGTCCATCGATCCGACATGGAGGTCCTCTTCATGTGATCATCCGCCGCACACTGAGCATTGAAATGCAAGGTACTCCTTTTATACTGGGGGTACCATTGCATTCCTGTTGGCTTACAAATTTGAATCAGCCAATAGGACTGCCAAAATCCTATTGGCTGTTCAAATCAACCAATAGGATTTTAGCAGCTCTCATTCTATTGACTGATTCAAACCAGCCAATAGAATGAGAGCTGCTTGAATCCTATTGGCTGATTTGAACAGCCAATAGGATTTTAGCAGCCCTAATTCCTATTGGCTATTTCAAATTTGTAAGCCAATAGGAATGCAATGGTACCCCCAGTATAAAAGGAGTACCTTGCATTTCAATCCTCAGTGTGCGGCGGACGATCACATGAAGAGCACCTCCACATCGGATCGATGGACCTCCGCCTTGGACCTTTGCCTGGACCTCCGCATCCGCGCATCACCGCTCCGCCTCCACAGGGATAAAGAAGATGCTGGTCCCGCGATGGATGAAGATGGAGCCATCTGGATGAAGACCTCTCGCCGCCTGGATGTCCGGACTTCAGGAACTGTAAGTGGATCTTCGGGTGTTAGTGTTAGAATTTTTTTAACTTTTTTGGGTGGTTTTTTTTTTTAGTTTAGGGTTTGGCCTTTTCTTAAAAGAGCTAAATGCCCTTTTCAGGGCAATGCAAAAGAGTTAAATGCCCTTTTAAGGGCAATGCCCATACAAATGCCCTTTTCAGGGCAATGGGTAGCTTAGGTTTTTGTTAGTTAGTTTTTTTTATTTTGGGGGGTGGGTTTTACTGTTGGGGGGTCTTTGTGTTTTTTTTTTACAGGTAAAAGAGCTGTTTAACTTAGGGCAATTGGTAGTTTATTGTAGGCTAAGGTTTTTTTATTTTGGATGGGCTTATTTATTTTTATAGGGCTATTAGATTAGGTGTAATTCTTTTTTATTTTTAATAATTTCATTTGTTAATTTTCGTAATTTAGTGTTTGTTATTTTTTGTAATTTAGAATTTTTTGTAATTAGATATTTTGTAATTTTGCAAATTTAATTTTGTAAATGTGTATTTTAGTTTTCTTTAATTGGTAGTTAGTTTAAATGTAGTTTAATAGTTATATTAGTTTAATTGGTAGTTTAAACTTAGTTTTTTAATTTGACAGGTAAGTTTTAATTTAATTTAAGATAGGAAAAATGGCAATTTTAATATAAAGTTAGGGGGCGTTAGGTTTAGGGCTTACTAGTTTAAATTAGTTTATTGCGATGTGGGGTGCTTTCGGTTTAGGGGTTAATAGTATAATTTAGTATATTTTGTTGTGAGGGGCTTGCAGTTTAGGGGTTAATAGGTTTATTATGGTGTCGGGGAGCGGCGGAATAGGGGTTAATAGATTTATTATAGTGTGGGCGATGTTGGGGTGCGAGGGAATAGGAGTTAATAACTTTAGTATAGTGGCGGCGATGTCGGGGAGTGGCGGAATAGGGGTTAATAACTTTAATGTTGTGTTTGCGATGCAGGAGGGCCTCGGTTTAGGGGTTGATAGGTAGCTTATGGGTGTTAGTGTACTTTGTAACACTTAAGTTATGAGTTTTATGTAACAGTTTTGTAGTGTAAAACTCATAACTACTGGTGTCAGATTGCAAAATGGATCGTGTGGGTATAGGCTGGAACGCAAGCTTATTAGTCTCACCACAAAACTTGTAATGGCTGCGCTATGGAAGTCCCATGAAAAAACGTAATTTTTACATGTGCGGGACTGACGTTGCGTTACAGGCTAAAAGGCTTGCAGTACAGCTATACCGACAAGACTTGTAATGGCTGCGGTACTGTTTTAACGCTGAAATTACAATTTTTTCATTGTAATCTAGGTGAAAGCTCCATTCAGCCCTGCGTGATGCATGTCCAATCCCACCCAAGACATGCCCAGCCCCTGCCTCACACTCCCAACGAAGTCCCACCCACAAATCACTGGTGGACCTCCTGGAAGTGGCCTCCAAGAAGACATTTCTGGGAAAGCCATTGTTAATTGAGAAATCTAGAAAGTACATACATGATTAACAATAATCTGAATCCCTGATTATGAATAACATATTTTGTCTTAAAGAGTTGTAAGATTGTTTTATGCCACAAACAAGTGACTGCATATTACCAGATTTGCTTCACATAATTCAGTTGGTGTGAAGACCGGAGTGTATAGTGGGTTTCTCTATCAGTTTTGTAAGTTCTAGATGTTTTTATTTTCTCCCCCCATGTGATTAAAGAGACATGAAACCCAAAAAATTCCTTTCATTATTCAGACAGAGAATACAATTTATAAAGTTTTCCAATTTACGTCTATTATCAAATTTACTTGAGATAAGATAATGCTTATTTATATCTGTCTGTGATTGGCCACAATGAGATAAGATAAGCAGCACTAAAGAGTGTCCCCCTGAACTTGTTTTAAACATTTAATTGTATGCAGATTATTTAGAATATAGTGCTGCATTGCTGATATGTACTATATACTTCACCTACATATATTGTTTCAAGCTCTTATACTTCATTCTTTCTTGGAGCTTGAACTTAATTTTACATATTTTCAACTTCTTTCTTTTGATTGTATGCATAGGTTGTCTATTAAAACAATTGTACTTATGTGTTTGCATAACAGAATGGGAACACTTCTCTGTTTCACTTTCACTTTTTTATTTAATTATAAGGTAGCTCATTTTCCTTGTTACATAAGGTAATTAGTTATGCTGAAATCATTGCCAGAAGTCAATAATAAAAGAAAGAGTAATACACGTTTTGTCTTAGATAGGTGCAGAAACACTCTAAAGCTTCTAAAATGGAATTATTTCCCTTTCCATATGGTTTAACCTTAAAGGGACACTGAACCCAAATTTTTTCTTTCGTGATTCAGATAGAGCAGGCAATTTTAAGCAACTTTTTAATTTACTCCTATTATTACATTTTCTTCATTCTCTTTGTATCTTACCAAGTGCTGGGGGGCCCATAGCAGCCAGTCTATACAATAGGAGTATGCAGGATGTGTACAATCCTACTGCAGGGGAGCCTTTTAATAGTGCAGGTTCTATCTATCATCTATATATCTAATATCTGTCTATCTATTATTTCTTTCTAATGACACTGTGAGTCCACGGATCATCATCAATAACTGTTGGGGAATATCACTCCTGGCCAGCAGGAGGAGGCAAAGAGCACCACAGCAAAGCTGTTAAATATCACTCCCCTACCCACAATCCCCCAGTCATTCTCTTTGCCTATAGTGCAAAGTAGAGGTGAAGTTTAGGTGTCTGATGAGCAGTTTTCTTCAATCAAGATTTTATTACTTTTTTAGCATAGTAAGCTTATTCTTTTCTTTTCTGGGGTCTAGCCTAGTCCACATCAGTCTATTCAGTAGGGCAGTGGTGGCTTTTGAGCACTTGAGAACTTGTGAGGTACAATCCTTGCTGCGTTTTCTCAAGAATCTACTGCCCTAACTAGAAAACCTAAGTAGGTTTACTCAGTTTTTCTCTCTTTACAGGTCCATGAGGTGCTGCACCCTCTCAAACCAGGTGAGCTGTCCTGCTGCCAGACAGCACTTTCAGGTAAGTGCCATTTTAACTTACTTTTGCAAGGAGATTGCTGGCACTTGTTACAGCTAAAAGCTGTCTTATTTAATATGGGACTTTATTAAACCTTCATGTTTGGGGTTTCTTTTAGGCAGTTTGAGCATTGAGATGATTTATGGTGGCTCAGGGTGTTATAGTAGTTTTTATACTTTAAATTTTGGTCATGGAGATTACTGTTGTAAGTCATTTTTTTTCGTCCGTCAGTGGCTCAATGTATGGAGGAAATCGGTCTGATGGTGGCTTCCATGGACATCATTTCGTTTGCTCGATTCCATCTCTGACCTCAGCAGTTATGCATGCTCAGACAATGGAATGGGGACTATACGGACCTGTCTCCGTGTGTTGCTCTAGATCAGGTTTTATTAGACTCTCTTCCATGGTGGCTTTCTCAGACTCATCTCTCCCAGGGTAATTGCTTCTGCAGACCCTCCTGGGTGATTGTGATCATGGATGTCAGCCTTCTATGTTGGGGAGCAGTATGGGGCTCATTGAAGGCTCAGGGTTTATGGACCCAGGAGGAGTCAGTCCTGCCCATAAACATCTTGGAGCTGAGAGCAATATTCAATGCTCTTCTGACCTGGCCTGTTAGCCTTAGCCCGGTTTATCAGATTCCAGTCGGACAACATAACCTCGGTGGCCTACATCAACCACCAGGGGGGAACTCTGAGTTCCTTGGCCATGACAGAGGTGGCCCAATTATTCAGTGCGCGAAGACCCACAACTGCTGTCTTTCTGCGATCCACATCCCAGGAGTGGACAATTGGGAAGTGGATTTTCTGAGCAGACAGACTTTTCATTCCGGGGAGTGGGAACTTAATTTGGATGTGTTTTCCAGCTTGACCCTCAAGTGGGAGCAGCAGGAGAGGGCGTCTGTAATTCTCATAGCCCCGGCGTTGCCTCGCAAGATTTGGTATGCAGACCTAGTGGAAATGTCATCCTTTCCACCTTGGAACCTGCCTCTGAGGAAGGACCTTCTACTTCAGGGTCTCTTTCTTCATCCAAATCTCGTTTCTCTGAAGCTGACTGCTTGGAGATTGAACGCTTAGTTTTATCTAAGCGTGGATTTTCAGAGTCAGTCATTGAGACCTTGATTTAGGCTTGTAAGCCTGTGACTCGCAGGATTTACCATAAGATCTGGTGTAAATACTTGTATTGGTGTGAATTCAAAGGATACTCTTGGAGTAGAGTAAGGATTCCTAGGATTTTGTCCTTTCTCCAGGATGGTCTGGAGAAGGGTTTGTTGGCAAGTACTCTAAAGTGTCAGATTTTGTCATTGTCTATTTTGTTACATAAGCGCTTGGTGGATGTGCCAGACATTCAATCGTTTTGTCAAGCCTTTGGTTAGAATTTGGCCTGTGTTTAAACCTGTTACTCCTCCATGGAGTCTTAACCTTGTTCTTAAAGTTTTACAACAGGCTCCGATTGAGCCTATGCAAGTTTTGTTTCTTGTTGCTATTTCCTCTGCTCGGAGAGTTTCTGAACTCTCTGCTTTACAGTGTGATTCTCCTTATCTTATATTTCACTCTGATAAGGTGGTTCTGCGTACTAAGTTTGGTTTCCTGCCCAATGTTGTTTCGGTCAAGAATATTTATCAGAAAATCGTTGTACCTTCTTTGTGTCCTAATCCTTCTTCTCACAAGGAACACTTGTTGCATAATCTGGATGTTGTGCGAGTGCTAACATTTTATTTGCAGGCAACTAAGGACTTTCGTCAGTCTTCTGCATTGTTTGTTTGCTTTTCTGGGAAACGCAAGGGTCAGAAAGCTATACTTCACTTTCCTTTTGGCTGAAGAGCGTTATTTGCTTGGCATATGAGACTGGACAGCAACCTCCTGAGAAAATCACAGCTCATTCCACAAGGGCTTTTTCTTCTTCCTGGGCCTTCAAAAATGAAGCTTCTGTGGAACAGATTTGCAAGGCTGCAACTTTGTCATCTTGGCACACTTTTTCCAAATTCTATAAATTCGATACTTTTGCCTTGGCTGAGGATTCTTTTGGGAGAAAGGTTCTTCAAGCAGTGGTGCCTTCTGTTTAGGTTCCTGTCTTGTCCCTCCCTAATCATCTGTGTCCTCTGGCTTGGGTATTGGTTCCCAACAGTAATTGATGATGATCCGTGGACTCACAGTGTCATTAGAAAGAAAATGAAATATTTGCTTACCTGATAAATGTATTTATTTCTTGACACGGTGAGTCCATGGCCCACCCTGTATTCAGACAGTTTATTTTTATATAAACCTCAGGCACCTCTGCACCTTGTGTTACTTCCTTTCTCTCCTTTCCCTTTGGTCGAATGACTGGGGGATTGTGGGTAGGGGAGTGATATTTAACAGCTTTGCTGTGGTGCTCTTTGCCTCCTCATGCTGGCCAGGAGTGATATTCCCCAACACTAATTGATGATGATCCGTGGACTCACCGTGTCAAGAAATAAATAAATTTATCAGGTAAGCATAAATATCGTTTTATCTATTCTCCATTATACAGAGCAGCATTTGTATGTCATTACTATTACAAACTCACACACCCCTGTAGATCACGGCATGCACAGCTGAAAGGCCGGATGTAGGACAGAAGGTCACCTGATACCTCTAATCTGCCCGGGGGGCCGTAGCTAGTGGCAGATGAAACCGCTGAAAACAAACAACTTTCAAAGTAGTAGCAGGCACTGCTCAGAGAGTGATATAAAAATATATACTTTATTGATTCCAAAAGATTAAAAAAGTCTCACAGACATGTACAGAGGCATGGTAGCTTGACGCGTTTTGCACCCCCCTAGTTGCTTTAACTCATACACAGTCTATACTTTGGAAGTTGTTATGTCATTACTATCGCTTACTACTGAGTTACCTTTTGGGGGCCCAAAAATATTTTTGCACTAGGGCCCTCTGTAGAATAGGACCGCTACTGGTTAATAAGGTTACAGGTCTTTACACTAGAGCAGAGCTTTCCAAACTTTTCATGTTGGTGACACACTTTTTAGACCTACATCATTTTGCGACACAGTAATTCAGTTGAACTAGCAAACAGGAGGTTAAACTAATTTGTTTTAAGAGATACGGACACATACATAAATGATATAATAACAAAATGTATTTACAAGTGAGTGTGTGCAAGAATTAATAACACCAATAGCTACTTAATATTTTAATGGGATGTATGAGTTTGATGGGATGAACACAGTTTCTGAATATTTATTGGAATATTGTATAAGACACTCACATTTCATCATCAAGCAAGCTTTAAACTTCCTATCCATATATCAAGAGCAGGAGCAGCAATGCACTACTGGGAGCTAGCTGCAAAAAAAAAAAAAAAACACTTTGACTTCTGACTTCAGCTCAGTGTTTAAGCTGCTGCCCTCAGAGCTCTGTGAGTCCGACTGACTACTGCCCGCGCTGCAAACACACTGCTGTCCCACTCACTGACTACACATGCAGTCACGAGCCGATTAAGGAGACTACACGTGCAGTTAGGAGCCAATGTACCACCAATGGGAATAGTTTCAGTTCCCGCTGAGCTGCACCAATAGGTTAAGATGATCTGTGACTCACTAGTTATCAATCACGTGTCAATCATGTGATATGCGTAGCAGGCAGGCAGAAAGTCGGAAACCAAAATAAAATGTAAAAAAAAATTTGTGCTGAAGCTGGGACACACCTACACACTGCTGCCAACACACTAATATGTCACGGCACACAGTTTGGAAAGCACTGCACTAGAGCCTTGAGGGCCCATTTATTTATTAATTTTACTGCATTAACATTGCACAATCAATCGCATGCTCAGCCACGCCCCTCTGCTCTAGCACAACCAATTGTAATAGAGGAGGGTGTAATAATCACCCGAATCAGATCAGGATGATTTAACTCTGTGACTCTTGAGCCTTAAAGGGATATGAAACCCAAATGATTTTCTTTCATGCAATTTAAAGCAACTTTCTAATTTACTCCTATTATTCATTTTTCTTCATTCTCTTGGAATCTTTATTTGAAAAAGCAGGTATGTACATTTAGCCACCAATCAGCAAGCACTACCCAGGTGCTGACGCCAAAAATGGGCCTTCGCTTAAGCTTATATTCCTGTTTTTCAAATAAAGTTAACAAGAGAACGAAATTGATAAAAGGAGTAAATGAGAAAGTTAAAAATCACATGCTATATCTGTATTTTTTTATCTCTTTAACTAGCATTTCAGTTCTGCTCTGGCCCCCGAAGCTAGGATATATGAAGCTTCTCCAACCCATCCACCTGTGAGCATACCACTATTTAACTGTGAAATCATTTTCTCTGTGCCAATGCTTTGTACACCCCAAACATTTAAATGCAAACGGAAGTCAAAATTAAAATTTTGTGACTCACATAAAACATACACATAAAAAAAATAATCTAATTTGCTTCTGTTATCAAATGTACCCTTTTTTTTCTCTGTGAGATCATACTGAGGAGTGTGCACATCTTGATGAGTGTATATATGATGCTACATATATGCTCTACCCTATAGTGTTCAATACACATGCACAAACCTGAGCCTCCTTATGCTTTTATAGAACGGAGCTGCTTTTTAAGCATTCACAATCCAAAACATTAAACTCCATTTATTAAGCTGTGAATGCAGCTTTGATGTCTGAGCGTTGCAGCCTCGCACAAGTAGCTGTGGCCTTCAGACTCTTGAGCTGGCAGAGCTAAATCATCCTTCTCCGCATCGCCTGGGATGTATGACAAGCCCTGGGTGTTTGTTAAAAGGAAACGTGGCTATGGAGGGTTTAATAGAAAAGAAGGTAGGTAGGTTCAGAAGTGTGCATGTTTTTTGGAGCAGCATTTGGCAGCAGTTTTGCACAAATATTTTAACAATGCAGTACATTTTCTGAAGCACTAGATGGCCACAGTGTTTCCAGCTATGTAGTGCACACTACCTAACTAGGAATGTTTTTTAACAAATAATACTATGAGAACAAAACAAATTTGATAACAGAAGTAATCTGGAAACTTTTTTTTTTTTTATTGCTTAGTCATGAAAGAATTTTTTTGGATGTCATGTTCATTTAACTTCTGTCACACACACAAATAGCTGATTAAGACTATTATCCTTAGGCATGAGCTTTTCACCTACTGCACATTTTAACCTATTTTCAACTATTCTTAATCAAAAATATTTGTTTTTTAGGTTAACCTCAGGGCCGGCTTAAGGCATAAGGCCAGTTAGGCGATGGCCTTAGGGCGCCCAGCAGGGAGGGGCGCAAACTTGGAGCGGCAACACATTGATAATTTTTTTTTTTAACATTTGTGTATGTTTTACTGTGTCTGCTGGCCTGTATGGGCTTTTTGGGCAATATGCGTGCCCTCCCTGTGCTCTGTCTGAACCCCCACATGTGTCGGCTCCCACCATGCATCACCACCCCAATACCCCATTCTGCTAGACTGCTACACATTCCAGTTCCAGCCACTGCCAGGTCATCGGTCATGTTCCTATTAGTCACACACACAGCAGAAGGAACATGACCGGAGAGCAAGGGGGAGGAGCCAGCCAGGCTGTGCAGAACAGAGCACAGAGGAACTAGAGAGCGGGAAGGAGCAGCACCAGGCATCAAGCTGCAAAGAAGATCTTTGAAAAATGACTGACAAAGATCTGGGGTAAGTGAAGTGGCGTCATTGACAGGGTGTGCGGACCGTGGGGTGACATGCTCAGGGGATGAGTGATATCAGGGCTTGCACCACGCCAGTCCAAAGAAACTATTGTTGTTTTTTTATTGTGGCAAAACACTGCACTGCACGTGGCTTTATCTTCATATAAAGCACATGGCTAGTAACTAAATGACACGCGCTTTGTGGGGCCCCACAAAAAACCAGGACATAATTGTTGGTAGTACAGTGGATTAGTGGAAACTAGCACAGGGATGCAGCAGCCCTGGTTATAAGAGAAGTGTTAGTGTTTTCTGTGTGTTCTGATTTATAGCTGTTACTTACAGAGCAGCTATCAGGTTACAAACTTAACTGATAGCTGCTCTGTAAGTAACGGCTATAAATTCTGCTTGGCTACTCCACATGTGAATCGGGAGGAAGGGTAGTAAAAAGTTAAAGGTTAAAACTGATGTGGCTGCGTGATTTCAAGAGGGAAAGCTGTCAGTGAGAATGTGTCAGACAACATAACACTCCTTCACTAGAATAAATCAACCATCTATATAATTTACTGGCTGCTGATCTCTGGACTATGTCTATGGAACAGATCAAGGTAATTTTATAATCTGAATATCTATTATAAGATTTGTTTACTGCTGTTTATGACTATAGTCCATTGGCTTTTAATTGAAGCAGCTGTCTGTATGTATGTGTGTATGTATGTGTGTCTGGGTATGTACATTGTGTATGTATACAGTATGTTACTGGGCATATGTTTATATGTGTGTGTATGTATATGTGTATATATCTGTCTGGGTATGTACATATGTGTGTGCATGTATGCATATGTGTGTGTATATCTGTGTGCTTGTAAGTGTGTGTATATGTGCCTGTGTATGTACATGTGTGTATATATATATATATATATATATATATATATATATATTTGTATGTATATTTGTGTGTGTGTGTGTGTGTATATATATATAAAATGTGTATGTATGTGTGAGTGTCCTAAAAATGGTCTTTGGCTCCCAGGAAATGCCCTGGTTTGAGGAGAGAATTAAAAGGTCCAACAAATGCCAGGTTCAATACTCGCCACCTTATTCCTGACAATTTAGTTCTAACTCACATCACTGTCTAGTGGAATAAGTATAAATCTGTCAAAAAAGGTTAACTCACTTACAAATATGCAATGCAGTAGTTAACCATTTTGTTTCTGGGGTTTTCATATTGAGATTTATACTTGTCTTACATTTTTTGTAACAATGGAAAGGAACCATTTCAAATACTTTTTCTGTTTTTTTTGAGGATTTTTTTTGTTTCTTTTATAATTTTTTTTAAACCTGCTATTTTTAGAAATGTACATGATATACAAATCAGTTTAAAATGTACAGAATGTCTGCAATTAAACATCATAGCCAACCCCCCTAATATAAAAACTAGTTATTTAAACTGCATAGGTTTGTAAACATTTTACATTACCATCTTAGTTTAAAGTTTCAATTATTCTAATATACAACTGTTCTTTCTAAGAACAACAACTCTAGCCAATTAATAGCCAATTAAATTATATATATTTTATTCCTAAGAAGGGGGTGACACCAACCCTAGTGACGCTACTGGGTAAGTGGGGTTACATAGGTACACCGTACTAGGTTATTAATGTTGGATCAAAGATATCATGCATGCTCTGACGAGGACCTAGGATTACTCTGCAGGGCTGTAAGATTTGTCCAAAGAATTTAAACAATAGTTCCAGTGCAGGGTGCAATGCCTTTTAGATCTTTCCCTTTTAGATCCCAGGAGTTTTCATGTGTTATAGAAAAAAATGCAGAAAGGCAGCACTCCAAAAAAGTAGAAAATAACCTTTATTTGAAAGCTAAAACATAGCTATGTTTTAGCCTTCAAATAAAGTTGTTTGGGTTTTTTTTGTGCTGCCTTCCTGCCTTTTTTTTTCTTTAGTACATGAAAACTATCAGGTCAGAGATAAATAATCAATGTTAAATTTGACTAAATTAAATTATGCACATGCTTTTAAACAACATATTTTTCAAATATTATTTAATCCTGTTAAAGTCAGTGTTTGTATATAGCAATGATTCCCAACTAGGGTGTGCACACATACTAACCTATCAGTACCAAATTTATGTATTAACAATTAGTGTTGTGGGGGAAATAAATATGCAAGCTGATTTATGAGTGACAGAATAAATAACCTGTAAAGGAAGGTTAATTATAAATGTATATAATATTTAACCTCTTGGTTGCTCTGCAATACATTTTAGCCCTCAAGGGGTTAACATTTAACTTACTGCATTTTATATAGATGGCATTTTAAAGAAATGCTATGCTTATCATATTTCTAATAAAAATGCAGCACTACCACTGTTTAATTTGCATTTAGCCACCATTCAGCAAGCGCTACCCAGGGTGCTGAACCAAAAATGGACCGGCTCCTAAGTTTACAATCCTGCTTTTCAAATATAGATACCAAGAGAACGAAGAAAATTTGATAATAGGAGTTGATTAGAAAGTTGCTTAAAATTGCATGCTCTATCTGAATCATGAACAAATAAAAATGGGATTTCATATCCCTTTACCTAGCAATGGGATGGTATGTAATCGGGGGGGGGGGGGGGGGGGCGGCAAAATGTATCCTCGCCTGTGTGGCCAAAAATCCTAGCACCGGCCCTGGTTAACCTTTAAAGAAATTCACCTGATCCTGATTCACTAACTACTAGACTCAAGGGACATTGTACTAAACATCAGTCATAGCAGTATTTACATTTGGTAAAATAGTTTTTCTTGTCTGAAATATGTGAAACCCTTTAAACTGAAACTAGTATAGTATTAGTAACGTACTTCCTACTAATGCAGATTCTTCCTGCTGATGTTGATTGGCTGACAGGTACTTCCTACTAATGCAGATTCTTCCTGCTGATGTTGATTGGCTGACAGGTACTTCCTACTAATGCAGATTCTTCCTGCTGATGTTGATTGGCTGACAGGTACTTCCTACTAATGCAGATTCTTCCTGCTGATGTTGATTGGCTGACAGGTACTTCCTACTAATGCAGATTCTTCCTGCTGATGTTGATCGGCTGACAGGTACTTCCTACTAATGCAGTTTCTTCCTGCTGATGTTGATCGGCTGACAGGTACTTCCTACTAATGCAGATTCTTTCTGCTGATGTTGATTGGCTGACAGGTACTTCCTACTAATGCAGATTCTTCCTGCTGATGTTGATTGGCTGACAGGTACTTCCTACTAATGCAGATTCTTCCTGCTGATGTTGATTGGCTGACAGGTACTTCCTACTAATGCAGATTCTTTCTGCTGATGTTGATTGGCTGACAGGTACTTCCTACTAATGCAGATTCTTCCTGCTGATGTTGATTGGCTGACAGGTACATCCTACTAATGCAGATTCTTCCTGCTGATGTTGATTGGCTGACAGGTACTTCCTACTAATGCAGATTCTTCCTGCTGATATTGATTGGCTGACAGGTACTTCCTACTAATGCAGATTCTTCCTGCTGATGTTGATTGGCTGACAGGTATTTCCTACTAATGCAGATTCTTCCTGCTGATGTTGATTGGCTGACAGGTACTTCCTACTAATGCAGATTCTTCCTGCTGATGTTGATTGGCTGACAGGTACTTCCTACTAATGCAGATTCTTCCTTCTGATGTTGATTGTCTGACAAGTACTTCCTTCTAATGCAGATTCTTCCTGCTGATGTTGATTGGCTGACAGATACTTCCTACTAATGCAGATTCTTCCTGCTGATGTTGATTGGCTGACAGGTACTTCCTACTAATGCAGATTCTTCCTGCTGATGTTGATCGGCTGACAGGTACTTCCTACTAATGCAGATTCTTCCTGCTGATGTTGATCGGCTGACAGGTACTTCCTACTAATGCAGATTCTTCCTGCTGATGTTGATCGGCTGACAGGTACTTCCTACTAATGCAGATTCTTCCTGCTGATGTTGATTGGCTGACAGGTACTTCCTACTAATGCAGATTCTTCCTGCTGATGTTGATTGG
Source organism: Bombina bombina (assembly GCF_027579735.1). NCBI lineage: Eukaryota > Metazoa > Chordata > Amphibia > Anura > Bombinatoridae > Bombina > Bombina bombina. The sequence continues at coordinate 108,617,114 of NC_069501.1, read as the reverse complement.
CTGACAGGTACTTCCTACTAATGCAGATTCCTCCTGCTGATGTTGATTGGCTGACAGGTACTTCCTACTAATGCAGATTCTTCCTGCTGATGTTGATTGGCTGACAGGTACTTCCTACTAATGCAGATTCTTCCTGCTGATGTTGATCGGCTGACAGGTACTTCCTACTAATGCAGATTCTTCCTGCTGATGTTGATCGGCTGACAGGTACTTCCTACTAATGCAGATTCTTCCTGCTGATGTTGATCGGCTGACAGGTACTTCCTACTAATGCAGATTCTTCCTGCTGATGTTGATTGGCTGACAGGTACTTCCTACTAATGCAGATTCTTCCTGTTGATGTTCATCGGCAGACAGGTACTTCCTACTAATGCAGATTCTTCCTGTTGATGTTGATTGGCTGACAGGTACTTCCTACTAATGTTCATGTTTAAATGTTGCTCTTTCTTATCCAGAAAACATTTTGATTGCAGTGTCCCTTTTATTTAACAGTGAGTGCAGTGTCCCTTTTATTTAACAGTGAGTGCAGTGTCACTTTTATTTAACAGTGAGTGCAGTGTGACTTTTATTTAACAGTGAGTGCAGTGTCCCCTTTATTTAACGGCGAGTGCAGTGTCCCTTTTATTTAACAGTGAGTGCAGTGTGACTTTTATTTAACAGTGAGTGCAGTGTCACTTTTATTTAACAGTGAGTGCAGTGTGACTTTTATTTAACAGTGAGTGCAGTGTCCCCTTTATTTAACGGTGAGTGCAGTGTCCCTTTTATTTAACAGTGAGTGCAGCGTGACTTTTATTTAACAGTAAGTGCCTTGTGCCTTTTATTTGACGGTAAGTGCCTTGTGACTTTTATTTAACTGTGAGTGCCTTGTGCCTTTTATTTAACAGTGAGTGCCGTGTGCCTTTTATTTAACCGGTAGTGCCTTGTGCCTTTGATTTAACGATGAGTGCAGTGGGACTTTTATTTAACGGTGAGTGCCTTGTGCCTTTGATTTAACGATGAGTGCAGTGGGACTTTTATTTAACGGTGAGTGCCATGTGCCTTTTATTTAAAGGACTATTAAACAGTATTGGCTAGATTATGAGTAGAGTGGTAGTTTACGCTCCGGCCCCACATTAACCCCGCTAGACTTTGGCTTTTTGAGCACGTCTGGTTGCACATGTACAAGTTGAAAGTAAAAAGTTTTACTCACAAGCAAACCCGATCACATTTTCTCAAGTGCACTGACTACGCATGGAAATATGAAAATTTCAAATTTCAATGTTCTTCACATAAAAAAATATGTTAAATTTATTCATAAATACATATATATATATATATATATATATATATATATATATATATATATATATATATATATATATATAGAACAAAGAAGAGAGTGCACTCTTTGTTCTATTTGCCTATCTGCTGCACCCTGGGCACCTGTGACTTGATTTCTGGAGTGCTTGTCTATTTTGAACTCTTATATATAAATATATATAGGAATATCTATTTAAAAATACATAGAACAAATTCTCCTATGTAAAGAACATTGGAATGTGAAATATTCACAGTAAATACGTAGTAAAACACTATATTAAATACTAGTTGATAATCCTGCCCAGAGGGCAGTCTATCGGCTAGATTTAGAGTTTTGTCGGTAACGACCCGCGTAGTTAACGCTGGATTTTTTCCCCCGCACCTTTTAAATACCGCTGGTATTTAGAGTTCACAGAAGGGCTGCGTTAGGCTCCAAAAAGGGAGCGTACAGGCATATTTACCGCCACTGCAACTCTCAATACCAGCGGTGCTTACGGACGCGGCCAGCTTCAAAAACGTGCTTGTTTGAGCTGAAAAAAAAGCAGCGTTCAGCTCCTAACGCAGCCCCATTGTTTCCTATGGGGAAACACTTCCTAAGTCTGCACCTAACACCCTAACATGTACCCCGAGTCTAAACACCCCTAACCTTACACTTATTAACCCCTAATCTGCCGACCCCTGCATATATTTTTTAACCCCTAATCTGCCGCTCCGTACACCGCCGCAACCTACATTATACCTATGTACCCCTAATCTGCTGCCCCTATCACCGCCGACCCCTATATTATATTTATTAACCCCTAATCTGCCCCCCACAACGTCGCCGCCAGCTACCTACAATAATTAACCCCTAATCTGCCGACCCGACCTCACCGCTACTATAATAAAGTTATTAACCCCTAATCCGCCTCACTTCTGCCTCAATAACCCTATAATAAATAGTATTAACACCTAATCTGCCCTCCCTAACATCGCCGACACCTAACTTCAAGTATTAACCCCTAATCTGCCAACCGGACCTCACCGCTACTATAATAAATGTATTAACCCCTAAAGCTAAGTCTAACCCTAACCCTAACACCCCCCTAAGTTAAATATAATTTAAATCTAACGAAATAAATTAACTCTTATTAAATAAATTATTCCTATTTAAAGCTAAATACTTACCTGTAAAATAAATCCTAATATAGCTACAATATAAATTATAATTATATTGTAGCTATTTTAGGATTTATATTTATTTTACAGGCAACTTTGTATTTATTTTAACCAGGTACAATAGCTATTAAATAGTTAAGAACTATTTAATAGCTACCTAGTTAAAATAATTTCAAAATTACCTGTAAAATAAATCCTAACCTAAGTTACAATTAAACCTAACACTACACTATCAATAAATTAATTCAATAAAATACCTACAATTAAACCTAACACTACACTATCAATAAATTAATTACATGAAATACCTACAAATAAATACAATTAAATAAACTAACTAAAGTACAAAAAATAAAAAAAGCTAAGTTACAAAAAATAAAAAAATTAATTACAAACATAATAAAAATATTACAACAATTTTAAGCTAATTACACCTACTCTAAGCCCCCTAATAAAATAACAAAGCCCCCCAAAATATAAAAATGCCCTACCCTATTCTAAAATTAAAATAGAAAAGTTCTTTTACCTTACCAGCCCTTAAAAGGGCCTTTTGCGGAGCATGCCCCAAAGAATTCAGCTCTTTTGCCTGTAAAAATAAACACAATACCCCCCCCAACATTACAACCCACCACCCACATACCCCTAATCTAACCCAAACCCCCCTTAAATAAACCTAACACTAAGCCCCTGAAGATCTTCCTACCTTATCTTCACCACACCGGGTATCACCGATCCGTCCAGGCTCCGAAATCTTCATCCAAGCCCAAGCGGGGGCTGGAGATCCATCATCCGGCTGAAGTCTTCTATCAAGCGGCAAGAAGAAGTCCAGAAGAGGCTCCAAAGTCTTCATCCTATCCGGGCAGAAGAGGAGATCCGGACCGGCAACCATCTTTATCCAAGCGGCATCTTCTATCTTCATCCGATGACGAGCGGCTCCATCTTGAAGCCCTCTGGCGCTGATCCATCCTCTTCTTCCGACGTCCTAAGTCCGAATGAAGGTTCCTTTAAATGACGTCATACAAGATGGCGTCCCTCGAATTCTATCAGCCAATCGGAATTAAGGTAGGAAAAATCTGATTGGCTGATGGAATCAGCCAATCGGATTCAAGTTCAATCCGATTGGCTGATCCAATCAGCCAATCAGATTGAGCTCGCATTCTATTGGCTGATCGGAACAGCCAATAGAATGCGAGCTCAATCTGATTGGCGTATTCAATCAGCCAATCAGATTTTCCCTACCTTAATTCCGATTGGCTGATAGAATCCTATCAGCCAATCGGAATTCGAGGGACGCCATCTTGGATGACGTCATTTAAAGGAACCTTCATTCGGACTTAGGACATCGGAAGAAGAGGATGGATCCGCGCCGGAGGTCTTCAAGATGGAGCCGCTCGTCATCGGATGAAGATAAAAGATCCCGCTTGGATGAAGATGGTTGCCGGTCCGGATCTCCTCTTCTCTCTGGATAGGATGAAGACTTTGGAGCCTCTTCTGGACTTCTTCTTGCCGCTTGATAGAAGACTTCAGCCGGATCATGGATCTCCAGCCCCCGCTTGGGCTTGGATGAAGATTTCGGAGCCTGGACGGATCGGTGATACCCGGTGTGGTGAAGATATGGTAGGAAGATCTTCAGGGGCTTAGTGTTAGGTTTATTTAAGGGGGGTTTGGGTTAGATTAGGGGTATGGTGTTGGGGGGGGGGGTATTGTGTTTATTTTTACAGGCAAAAGAGCTGAATTCTTTGGGGCATGCCCTGCAAAAGGCCCTTTTAAGGGCTGATAAGGTAAAAGAGCTTTTCAATTTTAATTTTAGAATAGGGTAGGGCATTTTTTTATTTTGGGGGGCTTTGTTATTTTATTAGGGGGCTTAGAGTATGTGTAATTAGCTTAAAATTGTTGTAATATTTTTATTATGTTTGTAATTAATTTTTTTATTTTTTGTAACTTAGCTTTTTTTATTTTTTGTACTTTAGTTAGTTTATTTAATTGTATTTATTTGTAGGTATTTCATTTAATTAATTTATTGATAGTGTAGTGTTAGATTTAATTGTAGGTATTTTATTTAATTAATTTATTGATAGTGTAGTGTTAGGTTTAATTGTAACTTAGTTTAGGATTTATTTTACAGGTAATTTTGAAATTATTTTAACTAGGTAGCTATTAAATAGTTCTTAACTATTTAATAGCTATTGTACCTGGTTAAAATAAATACAAAGTTGCCTGTAAAATAAATATAAATCCTAAAATAGCTACAATATAATTATAATTTATATTGTAGCTATATTAGGGTTTATTTTACAGGTAAGTATTTAGCTTTAAATAGGAATAATTTATTTAATAAGAGTTAATTTATTTAGTTAGATTTAAATTATAGTGAGGCGGATTAGGGGTTAATAACTTTATTATAGTAGCGGTGAGGTCCGGTCGGCAGATTAGGGGTTAATAATTGTAGGTAAGGTAGCAGCGACGTTGGTGGCGGCAGATTAGGGGGTAATAAATATAATGTAGGGGTCGGCGGTGTTAGGGGCAGCAGATTAGGGGTACATAGGGATAACGTAGGTGGCGGCGGTGTGCGGTCGGCAGATTAGGGGTTAAAACAATTTATTAGAGTGGCGGTGATGTGGGGGGACCTCGGTTTAGGGGTGCATAGGTAGTTTATGGGTGTTAGTGTACTTTAAAGCACAGTAGTTAAGAGCTTTATGAACCGGCGTTAGCCCAGAAAGCTCTTAACTCCTGACTTTTTTCTGCGGCTGGAGTTTTGTCGTTAGATTTCTAACGCTCACTTCAGCCAAGACTCTAAATACCGGCGTTAGAAAGATCCCATTGAAAAGATAGGATACGCAAATGGCGTAGAGGGAGATCTGCGGTATGGAAAAGTCGCGGCTGCAAAGTGAGCGTTAGACCCTTACCTACAAGACTCTAAATACCAGCGGTAGGCCAAAACCAGCGTTAGGAGCCTCTAACGCTGGTTTTGACGGCTAACGCAGAACTCTAAATCTAGCCGTATGTGTTAAAAATGTAACCCCCAAGCTACAAAAAAATAAAAAAGTAAAAATACAGAAAAATATAAACAAAGCTATCCAAAATAATAAAATTAAACCTAAACTAATATCCCCTATAAAAATAAAAAATACAGAAAAAAATAATAGCACCCCTAATCCAAACTAAACTACCAATTGCCCTTAAAGGGACAGTCTAGGCCAAAATAAACTTTAATGATTCAGATAGAGCATGTAATTTTAAAAATGTTCCAATTTACTTTTGTCACCAATTTTGCTTTGTTCTCTTGGTATTCTTAGTTGAAAGCTTAACCTAGGAGGTTCATATGCTAATTTCTTAGACCTTGAAGCCCACCTCTTTTCAGATTGCATTTTAACAGTTTTTCACCACTTGAGGGTGTTAGTTCACGTATTTCATATAGATAACACTGTGCTCGTGCACGTGAAGTTATCTGGGAGCAGGCACTGATTGGCTAGACTGCAAGTCTATCAAAATAAATGAAAAAAGGGGTAGTTTGCAGAGGCTTAGAAACAAGATAATCACAGAGGTTAAAAGTATATTATTATAACTGTGTTGGTTATGCAAAACTGGGGAATGGGTAATAAAGGGATTATCTATCTTTTAAAACAATAAAAATTTCTGATGTAGACTGTCCCTATAAAAAGGGCTTTTTGTAGGGCATTGCCCTAAATAAATCTGCTTTTTTACATTAAAAATAAAAAAATAAAAAGTCCCCCCTAACAGTAAAACCCCCCACCCACCAAACCCCATAAAATAATAAAAACCTTACACTAATAAACCTAAACTACTCATTGCCCCTAAAGGGGCATTTGTATGGGCATTGCCCTTAAAAGGGCATTTAGCTCTTTTTCACTGCCCTTAAAAGGGCATTCAGCTCTTTTGCAAATTGGCCAATAAACTCTAATCTAAAAAAACAAACCCCCCCAAAATTTTTTTAAAAAAACCTAACACTAAAGCCCCAAATAGGTACTCACGGTTTCAGAAGTCTGGCGGAGGTCTTCTTCCAGGCGGGTCCATCATCTTCATCCACAGCGAAGGCAGCGTGAAGCGGAAGTCCGGATCGGTCTTCCCAAATGTGGCGATCCTCCGCGGTTGTCATCTGTGGCGGCGTCGGCGGTCCTCGGCGGCGACGGTCTTCCCGGCGGTGGTAGTCCTCGGCGACATGTAGGCTCCTCATCACCCGATGTCTGTCGTATACTGAATATTGAATGAAAGGTACCGCAAATCAATTTGGGGTACCTTGCATTCCGATTGGCTGAATTTTTAAAACAGCTAATAGGATTAGAGCTACTGAAATCCTATTGGCTGTTCAAAGCAGCCAATAAGATTTCAGTAGCTCTCATCCTATTGGCTGATTTTGAAAATTTCAGCCAATAAGAATGCAAGGTACCCAAATAAATATGGTTTATTGGTCTTCAGTGTGCGGCAGACGATCGCATAAGAGGAACCTCTTTGCTGAGGACCGCCACCGCGAGGAGCGCCGCTGCCAATGACCGCCGCCGAGGATCGCCACATCTGGGAAGACCGCTACGGACCTCCGCTCCGCGCACATTTGGGAAGACCGCTCCCGACCTCTGCTCTGTGCCGCCTTCACTGTGGATGAAGATAATGGGCCCGTCTAAAAGAAGAAGACTTTAGTGTTAGGTTTTTTTTGTGGGTTTTTGTTTTTTTAGATTAGGGTTTATTGGGCAATTTGCAAAAGAGCTGAATGCCCTTTTTAGGGCAGTGAAAAAGAGCTGAATGTCCTTTTAAGGGCAATGCCCATACAAATGCCCCATTAGGGGCAATGGGTAGTTTAGGTTTATTAGTGTTAGGTTTTTTTATTTTAGGGGGGTTTGGTGGGTGAGGTGTTTTACTGTTAGGGGGGTACTTTGTTTATTTTTAATGTAAAGGAGCTGATTTCTTTAGGGCAATGCCCTACAAAAAGCCCTTTTAAGGGCTATTGGTAGTTTATTCTTAGATTAGGGGGTATTTTTGGGGAGGCTTTTTTTTCATAGGGATTAGGTTTAATGTTTTTATTTTGAATAGTGTTGTTTATTATTTTTTGTAATGTTACCCTTTTTTATTTTCTGTAATTTTAGATTAATGTAATGTAATTTTTTTTTTTTAATTGTAATGTAGTATTTTTTTAATGTAATTAAGGGGTTAATTTAGAGGGTGTTAGGTTAGGGGGTTTAGTCATTAAATTTGTTTTTTGCATTGTGGGGGTTGGCGATTTAGGAGTTAATAGGTAAATTAGGTTTAATGCGTTGTGGGGGGTTGGCGGATTAGGGGTTAATAGATGTATTAGGTAGTTCGCTATGTTGTGGTTGGTGGATTTAGGGGTTAATAATTTTATTGGGTTTTTTTTTTCTTAATAATACTGTTTGTTTATTTTTTTCTTAATAGTTCGTACGGGCGTTTTTTTTTAAATACTTATTGCGGGTGGTTATTTTTATTTTTTTTTCAAAGCTGCATCGAGGTGAATTCTTTTGGCTGCCTCATGATGCCAACATTCCTTTGAGGATGCGTGTGCAACTGCCGACAGCGACGCAATTATAGTATAGATGAATATTGCATAAATAGGCTTTTACTGTTTTCATCTATTTGACTGCAAAGGGCTCCAATGTACACACACACACACACACACATATATATATATGTATTTAAGTGTTTATATGTGTATATATGTCTGAAACACATATATATGTAGAAAAAGATAGAAGCAACTTGCTGCAGTAAAATCCAATGCTTTATTCGGAAATATAACAAATGTGAGGTCACGGACATTATAGTGCAATTTACAAAACACATCACTCTCTAGCATATATACATGAGTGTGTTAGCAATGGTAGTAACAATGGCAATATAAATCATAGCATAGCGAAATAGATATATACAACAGTATAACTAACAATATGTACAGACTGTGCACTTAACATCCCTTGTCGTGAGACCCACATATTGGATCCTACATTTGGAACAACCGATAAGATAAATTACATAAGTTGAGGTGCAATTTAAACGAGAGTCAATTTTGTAGGTTTTCTTTTTGGACGCAGATGTAAAACTCTTCGTCACTTGGATATATTCACAGACTTTACACTTACTGTGGCCACATTTATACATCCTACATGTTTTAACCATGAAAACTGGAGGCAAGTTGTTTTGATTTTAATTGTTTTCGGAGACAACATGGACCCCAGTGTCGGGCATTTTCTGTATGAACATCTAAGCTCTTCTCTAACTAGTGTTGTCAGACAGTCATCTGCTGCTAATAGTGGGAAATGTTTCCTAATGATAGGGCAAATATCTGGATACTGTGCACTGTAGCCTGTGACAAATGTAACTCCCCCAAAATCTTTATTAGGAGATTTAGTGCCTGATAATAAGCTGTCTCTTGAACATGACTGTACTGCCAACCTAGCGTTCTTAATATACCTTGGAGGGTATTTCCTTATTTGAATAAGTCTGAGAGGAAGGTATTAAAATCTCTTAAAGCGAATGTAAATTTTGATGAACCAGTGCCCGGTTTTTAATAATCCTATTAAAAACAGGGGCACTTTCATTCATCAAACTTTACATTTCACTGGTTTTGTTAAAATACTTACCTTTTCTTCATGAAAGCCGCTCCAGCGCTTCCCCCGTCCATTGCAAGCCTCTTCCTACGTCAGCAATGACGATCCCTGCCTTCCTCCAATCACCGCGTTGCTTTAGGCAATGATTCCCCTGGGGCAGAAGCCGTGATTGGAGGATGCCAGAATCGTCATTGCTGACGTATGAAGAGGCTTGCAACGGGCTGGGAAAGTGCTGGAGTGGCTTTCAAGAAGAAAAGGTAAGTATTTTAACAAAACCAGTGAACTGTAAAGTTTGATGCATGAAAGTGCCCCTGTTTTTAATAGGATTTTTAAAAACCGGGCACTCATTCCACAAACTTTATATTCACTTTAAGAAGAATATAGATTTGGTCATATGCCCAGCAGACAAAGGTGGATCTGTAGTAGTGTTAAATCATGATCAATATATACAGGAAGCACTATGTCAACTTAATAATTAACATGATTATATGGTGTTAAAATGAGATCCCACCACTAAGTTTAAAAGTGAGCTGTGGCATATTTTGGACGATGGTCTTGAACTAGGTTTTATGGACAAAGTTACAGTAGAGTATCTGTACGTTATATTTACAAATGTCCCCCTGTTCCCCCATTCTCCAAAAGTGCATATGACAGTTGATAATTTACAAGGCCGCTAAATAGTCAGTGGTGTGGACTCGCTCCTAGAACATCTTTCACAATGGCTTGACTCTATATTACAGCCTCTAGATACAGCTCACCCATCCTATCTGAGAGATACAAAAAATGTATTGAAGGTTATTCAGGATCTGGAATGGATCCTTTTGGCTGCCCGTTGATGCAATTTCCCTTTACTCATCAATACCTCATGATAGAGGGATAGAGGCAATAACCTTCTTCCTCCAATACTTCACTGACTATACAGAGCAATTTCAACTATTAACCATCAGGGTATTGGCTTTTCTGCTTACCCATGACTTTTTTAAGTTTGAGGGGAGATTCTCCCTGCAAAGGTGTGGTATAGCCATAGGAGCAAAGTTTTCTCCCTCTTTTGCAAACTCGTATCTAGGCTGGTGGGAGTTTTACCACATCTTTGCAAATATAAGCCCCTTCAGGTCTCATGTGAAACAATATAAGCATTTCATTGATGACTTGCTTTTGGTATGGCAGGGGCCTGTGGAGCTTGGCTCAATACTAATAATGTGGGTCTCCGATTTACCTTTGAATATAACCATTCACAGGTCAACTTTCTAGACCTTACTCTCACAGGACAGAGGAATGGTAAAATATGTTCAGCTGTGTTTTGGAAACCCATATCAGGGAATACATTGTTGCATGTTAAGAGCTGCCATCCAAAGCACGTCCTGTATGCAGTTGCTAAGGGTCAATTTACCAGGCTAAAAAGGAATTGCTCAGAAGACAGGAACTTTTATGAGGAGGCAAATAAACTAGAGACAAGACTGAAAGAAAGGAAATATCCTCCAAGTGATATTAAGAAAGCTAGGTTGACAGTACAGTCATATTCAAGAGACAGCTTATTAGCAGGCACTAAATCTCCCAATAAAGATTTTGGGGGAGTTACATTTGTCACAGGCAGAGGCGTAACTGTAATCCATAGGGCCCAGGTGCAAGAATCCAAGCAGCCCCCCACACCCAAAAGATGTGAATTTAATACATTTTTTATTTCAACATTTAACACAGAAAAAAAATTGTGCTTCCTGTATACACACACATATATAAATGAAAGTGCTGTATACACACACACTATATATATATATATATATATATATATATATATATATATATATATATATATATAAACTGTAGCAAAGAAGCACTCACTGAACGATTCCAACTGTGACAAAAGACTTTAATTCAAACGAGTGACGTTTCGGGACAATAGCAGTCCCTTCCTCTGACAAGCTAACAATGTGAAAAAGCAGGCCTTAAATAGGCTCCAAAAATACCCTCCCCATAAGTGTGACCAATCATGGTCAAGGTAACAAAACCTATCTTACCCAGTAACAAATAGTAATCGATATTACAATAGTGCAAAACAAGTTAATCAAGTGAATTAAAACATAGGGCCCCGTGTTGCTAATAGAGTGGGGGGAATAATCTCAGTCCAGCCATTTATAATAAGCTGCTAAACGACTATAAACAAAGTAAAAAAACGAAGTAAAGAAACAATATAATGAGAGGATCGTAATCCAACCAATCAGTGTGATCCCAGTCATGTAGATCGTAATTCCACCAATGGGCAGTCATCTGACTTGTGGGAATCATAATAGTACCAATCAGCAGCCTAATAGCATTCTGTATCAGAAGCGTCATACTTCTACGCTCTCCAGATACGCCCACCTGTCACTGAAAATGCCTGTTGCATATAGCAACACAGCAAAAACATCTTGCTAAATCTGACCAGATCGCTGCTTGCCAGTCATGGACAGACGCAGCGATGAGCTCGCCATAGAAATCACAGCGGATTTCCTTCAGAGTTATTGTTAGTATTACCCGTATCAGATAACAAAGGCGTTACACAGCCAAACTAATGCTGTCAAAGAGATGGCGAGATCTAACCAATCAGCAGTATGTCCACACCCCCATGGGCGTAACAAGACCATCGCTATGTTATTGTCCGCCTTTATGACTCTATATCAGAAATGATGGGCTAACCTATTAAGATAATCACACCCATCTAGAAGTGACAAGCAGTTTTCATCTAGGACCACACACATGGACAATGGCGAACATGGCTATATTCGTGTAACATTACCAATAAGTGTTAGTTGTTTATTTCATAACAACAAACTGTGATTCTAATACCTATCTGTTTCTACGGTCGCTGCATGCAGACTCATATTCTGTGCATCAATCAACATCCTAAAAATAAAGTGTAAACAGTGTAAACGGAAACAAATGAACCTATATGTATATATAAAAAGGGAAACCTATATGCATAAAACCTATATGTATAAAACAACATATAAGCTATTCTATATCCCTAGTTAATAATAACGAAAAAGTGAGATGTATATCACTGTCGGTTCCTTGTGAGGGCACCGCAAGCTTAGCATCTAACCATAATTGTGGCACAGATTATGGGTTTGGTGTGAGATAGACCACCCAAGCTAGAAAGCAACACGGAGTATACACAAAGTGAAACATACAATTAAATTAAGATAATGTTAAAATTAATTCGTCCATATAATGGACACAATAATACCAACATAATGTTAAGAGAGCCACCTATGGATATTACATAAGGGCAATATAGGACAGAGAAATCAGCATTGTCTTCGGTTACATTATGCTCTTCAATCAGTCAACTGTATTCAGGGTCTAGAACTATTAGAGGTCAAGAGAACTCAATAAAAAAATATAAATAAAAAAATATAAATAAAAATTAATAATAAATAAATGAATAAAAATAAAAATAAATGAAAATAAAAATAAAACTAATAAAATAAAATGATAATAATAATGGTAGAAAAATAAAAGGTAAAAAGTAAAAATAATAATAAAGTAAAAATAAAAATAAATATAAATATAGATAAAATTAAAATAAATAAAATTAAAAATAAATATAAATAAATAAAATAAGATGATAAAAATAAAATAAAAAAAAATAAAATAAATAATAAATGAATAAAATCAAAATAAATAAAGAAAGCAAAGAAAATAAAATAAACAAAGAATAAACATAAATGAATGAAAATAATGAATGTAAAATAAAGAAAATAAATATAGATGAAGATAAATAATATATAAGAAAGACAAGAGAAAAAAGGAGAAGAAACTGAAGAAGAAGAAAAAAAGCCAATAGTGGATTAGACAGAAACAGCCACCATACCGATAATGAAAATAAAAAAAGAAACCACAATAAGTATAGATACGAAGGAATCAAGAAGTCAAGTTGGAAAGGAAAAAGAAATAGAGAAAGAGTGAAGACTAGGAACTAATGGATCATGAGCTCTCATTGAAATGGACATCAATATTCATATAGCCTGGGTCTCAGCGTTCATAGATAACATTGCCATCCTGTGTGGGTGTTAAGACCCCTGGGACTGAGGGTGCCAAGTTCATAGATCCACCTTGATTCTTTGCGGAGTAGCATGTTATCTCTGTCTCCCCCCTCCGTGGGGTCGGTACGTGGTCGATCAGTCGAAATCTCAGATCGTTGACAGTGTGGCCTGCCTCCAGGAAGTGCCTTGCGACCGGTTGGTCTGCCTTTTTGTTTCTTATGGCCAAACGAATGCTGGACCTGTGGTTGGCCATTCTCGTCCTTGCATCGTCGGTTGTTTTGCCAATGTGACTCGTTAGTGTTACAAGGTCTCAGGTGTAAATGGGGAGCTGGTGTGTTAAATTTGGTGTTATCGCTCTCACACTCTCTCATACTGGTCACTGGAAGTTCAACATGGCACCTCATGGCAAAGAACTCTCTGAGGATCTGAAAAAAGAGAAAAAAAAGACCTAGGCTATAAGAAGATTGCCAAGACCCTGACACTGAGCTGCAGCACGGTGGGCAAGACCATACAACGGTTTCACAGAACAGGTTCTACTCAGAACAGGCCTCACCATGGTCGACCAAAGAAGTTGATTGCACGTGCTCAGCATCATATCCAGAGGTTGTCTTTGGGAATTAGACATATAAGTGCTGCCAGCATTGCTGCAGAGGTTGAAGGAGTGGGTGGTCAGCCTGTCAGTGCTCAGACCATTCGCCGCACTCTGCATCAAATTGGTCTGCATGGCTGTTGTCCCAGAAGGAAGCCTCTTCTAAAGATGATGCACAAAAAAACCTGCAAACAGTTTGCTGAAGACAAGAAGACTAAGGACATGGATTACTGAAACCATGTCCTGTGGTCCGATGAGACTAAGGTAAACTTATTTTGTTCAGATGATGTCAAGCGTGTGTGGCGGCAACCAGGTGAGAAGTACAAAGACAAGTGTGTCTTGCCTACAGTCAAGCATGGTGGTGGGAGCGTCATGGTCTGGGCCTGCATGAGTGCTGTCGGCACTGGGGAGCTACAGTTCATTGAGGGAACCGTGAATGCCAACATTTACTCTGACATACTGAAGCAGAGCATCATCCCCTCCCTTCAGAGACTGGGCCGAAGGGCAGTATTCCAAAATGATAACAACCCCAAACACACCTCCAAGATGACCACTGCCTTGCTAAAGAAGCTAAGGGTAAAGGTAATGGACTGGCTAAGCATGTCTCCATATCTAAACCCTATTGAGCATCTATGGGGCATCCTCAAACGGAAGGTGAGGGAGCACAAGCTAACCCACTTGTGATATCGTCATGGAGGAGTGGAAGAGGACTCCAGTGGCAACCTGTGAAGCGCTGGTGAACTCCATGCCCAAGAGGGATAAGGCAGTGCTGGAAAATAATGGTGGCCACTCAAAATATTGACACTTTGGGCCCAATTTGGACATTTCCACTTAGGGGTGTACTCACTTTTGTTGCCAACATTTTAGACATTAATGGCTGTGTGTTGAGTTATTTTGAGGGGACAACAAATTATTATACATATATACACACACATATAGCCACAAGATAATTTAAGGCATACTGAACTACTCCCCAAAATTCAAAAGCTAATCATACAGTGTACATCCATACATCACAAAATTCACTTTAAAAAAAGGGGGGAGGAGTAACAAAAAGCTAATAAGTTTTCAGAGGAAAATGAGTTAGCTGTCAACAGTTTGATTTTGCCAGAGCAAAGAAAAGGAAGTCTTACAGGTTGGACACAAGCTTGTCCCAGTGCAGCTAGGACAGGAGACCCACTTACAAAAGGAGCAAAAACTAGAAAGTGCTTTCTGTGGCTTTATCACAACAGTTGCTGCATCTGCTATATAAAATCCCAGTAAAACAGTTAAGGCGGAATAATTACACACGAAAGCGATTAGAGATTTATGTGGCTTTTCTGCCAAACACTTCAACTGAGGGCATCACTAATTAAGTTTGCAGCAGAGGAGAAGCCTGTCCGAATATAAAGGCAGATACTACTGTGTACATCATTTATAATAAATGTACTAGTATAATTGGTATTTAAATGTCTCTTCTAATAAAAAAAAATGTTTGAAGGTGCTTCTTATTGAAGCAGAGTGATTAGATTTTTATCCCATCATGGGAATATATTATTGGATGATCTTGTCACGAAACCCCTCCCAGCAGATGTCAGTTGTGTGATGCTTTCTAATTACACACTATTATGCTGATAAACTAACCTTATGGAGGATAGGGGTATTGAAAACCTGTGAAAATAAGTTGCAGCTACTGTTTGCTGCCATCAAACGCTTACATTATATAGAGCTCTTTATAATCTAATAGAATGAAACAGATCTCTTTAAGTTAGAGCAACAATAAATTTAAAGCCCCACATATAGGTTAAGATAAAGGGATCACTGTGTTCCATTGTAAACTTATGGCAAGACTTAGTGTGCAGGTTCCGGGAGAGGAGAGCAGTGATAGCGAGAGGACAGCAGTGATTTATTTATTTATTTATTTATAAAATATTTTACCAGGAAGGATACATTGAGATTTCTCTCGTTTTCAAGTATGTCCTGGGTCCACAAGACATTGCATTGATACAATAGGGTACAATAAAATACATAGTGATAGCGATAGGAGAGCAGTCATAATGAGAGGAGAGCATTGATAGCGAGAGGAGAGCAGTGATAGCGAGTGGAGAGCAGTGATAGCGAGTGGAGAGCAGTGATAGCGAGAGGAGAGCAGTGATAGCGAGAGGAGAGCAGGGATAGAGAGGAGAAGGGAAACCCAAAGCAAATAAACACAGGGCGGGAGACAGATACTTACAGATATGTGCTCTGCTAGTAAGTGCAGGCAGAGAGGGGTGTGATGTGCCATGTGACCTGCACTAATCTGCACCAGGAATGACAGGCATTCAGCTGAGCAGGAGGGAGGGAGGTTAATAGGAGAGGGATTACCGCATCTGAGACGTGCTGCCAGTCTGCCAGACATTGATGCCTGTTGCCTTGGCTCCAACATGGCCGTCTGCGGGCCCCGTAACCGGTGTAGTGTCGAAATCTGTGACCCATTGGAATGTGCGACCATAACATGAACACTTAAGGAGGGATAACATACAGCGCTGTCAGAAGCACACAAGCATAGTGACAGAGGTAAAGGATCCATCTGAGCCACTTTCATTACAGACGGCTAGACTATCCGTAGACTATATTGCTCACACCTGTACTACAAACTCTTTCATATGTTACAGAGGCTAAGTAAATATGAGAGCAGCACAGGGATTCTCATTGCTTTTACCTTGTCCACGGAGGTGCTGTATGCTCAGATTTTAACTCCCACATTCAATTAGTTGTAAGACTATCAGTCACAGAAATGTCAGAATCGTTCATGCTTCTCTAAACAAATGTATGCAGATGCTCTGTAATATAACACAAGAGCTTAGATACTATTCTGTCATTGTATCAAAGCTCTTGTGTTTGTGATATCCAGCTCAGCTGTTCTGTTGGATTTTGCATCTAGTCACATGTGCGCTTAGGAATGTGTTGACGTCATGGTCTCACATTCTGACAGGTCGCAGATTTTGACACTACATCGGTAACTTCAAAATCACTACTGACAGTCAAGACTCAGAGATACAGAGCAAATGTGCGTGCCAAAGTCGCCAGCCAATGGGAAGTTCTTCCGGCTGAGCTGCACCAATGGATCTATTCTTTGGTGAGCTGTGGCAATGGGCTGACTGAGACTCTGTAATCGATATGAGTAGCATATCGAAGAAGTGTCAGAAGATTTGGATAGTCCTGTAATGGGTATGTTCCCTTCAAGAAAGGACTGGAGTTTTAAGTAATCATGTCAACCTCTCAGAGAGAGTATTGATGAAAGTTAGAGTCTGGAGATGCAGGGAAAGTTTTTCTGCGAACCCATCCACACTGTCGCTAAAAGCTCCTGAGCAATCAGTGTTGATGAGTTTCACTGTTTGCTGTTACACACTCAAGTCCATGTCAGAAGCTCTGCTGCAAGACTGTCACACTTGAGAGGCTGTGCCTGTTCCACAGCATGGATCCTGGAGGGTAATACCGTTTTTATATATACACTTTAAAATGCTATACAGGGTCATAGTGTGGCTCCTTTATACCTCGATAGGATCAAGGGTTAATATCTCCTTCAGGGAGATTATTTGAACAGCTTGGGGATTTATATCTGCTTAATGTGAGAGTTCTTTTTGTTTTGTTTTTTGCCTCTTAGACTGTGTGTTTTCACTTTTGTTTTTGAAGTGTTGGGCAGCTCATAATTGCTTAGCGCCCTTTTTCATAGCAGGGGAAGTCCTGTCTTGAACACCACATGACCTGGTGCGGTCTCTTTCATTTCCTAAGATCCTGCTGCAGACATCATTCCTGAGGAGAGTGTTTTCACTGTTAGCTGTCTGGGTCTAGGAGGTGCTGAGTGCCCCAGCCATTGGGAGTATTAAGGTGCCGTTTTTGAAATAAAAGCGTTTCTTTTTGTTTGTCCTTCTGTGGGTATATACAAAGCTATGGAGGACATTAGAAGGTTCCGCTCCTTCTGTACTGATTAATAATTCCTGTTTATATTGTGAGGAGGCTGTGGTTTGCCCGCCTGCTTGATTTTGTTCCATTTGCCTAAACACTGTTCTAAACTCTAAGAAGGGAGACAAGCCTGCTAATACTCATAGCACGTTTAGACCTTCTGAGCCGTCTACTTCTCAGGAATCTGGGTCCTGAGAAATTACTACCTTTTCTACATTACCCACTCCACATGCAGTTCCTCGCGGCTCAACTAATCCTCCATCAGGAGGGGGCCTTTTTCCAGCGGACTTTCCTGCGCAGTTACAATCAGCGGTGTCTGCGGACCTGAGTGCCTTACCTCTCTCTAACAAACGCAAGAGAAAGGTTAAACATAGTTCTCCTGGCCTAGAGTCATCTAAATATCTGTCAGATTTAGCTACTATATTCCAGCTATCCGAGGATGAGTTAACCTCTGTAGCTTCAGAGGCTGAACTTTCTGAATCAGAGACTTCAGTTTCTAAACCTCCTTCAGCGGAGGAACCCTCCTTTAGATTTAAAATTGAGCATCTGAGTTTTTTATTAAAGGAGGTGCTGTCTACACTAGCGGTTCCAGAGGATACACTCCCTGAGGAACCTAAGATCCCTAAATTAGACAGGGTTTATGAAGATAGTAAGGTCCCTCTGACTTTTCCTGTGCCAGTTAAGATGGTGAACATTATTAGTAACGAATAGGAAAGAGTACGAACCTTCTTTTTTTTTTTTTTTTTCCCTTTTTTTTTTTTCTCTTTTTTTTTTAATAATTTTTTATTGAGGTTTTGAAGAATGTTACAGGTAAGAGTCATCTTTAGACAGCAATAACATAGCAAGCTAACAATAAGACATACATTATTGAGGCATTAACATAATCTAATAGTTGAGAGGCGACAGCTCTGGACAAAAAGTCAGAGCTTCTCTGGAGAGATAAATGTATTAAAACCATAAAGTATATAGTTATGCCCAAATTAGAATTGCCCACGTGGGAATAAAGGGAAACTATAATATGAAGATGGAGGTGACATTCCAGAACGTGGTTAGCATGTATGTCTGAGAAAAAAAAAAATAAAAAAAATAAAGAAAAAGAAGATGATGGAGTTTATAATGAAACCTCTATTTTATAATTTATGGATAAAGCAAAATGAAAAATGATCCCCTCCTAGCCAGAAAGAGCTTTCATACGGTTATCTGTTCAAATAAGATTGGGGTAGGTGGGGAATTAGCTACATTGAAATAATATATATTAGGGAAGGATCACTACGTTGCCATAGGACTCATTTATAGAATTGTATATTCTAGTATTGGTGAGACAAGTGTGAGTTAGCTTATATTTGGCCATTTTTAGACCAAGTTAGTAAAGAGGGGGGTAAAGGAATGCAGCGGGCAAGAGCCGCTCGAAATGGAGTGGGGGAGGGAGCGGAGGGCGGAGCCAAACAAGATAACAATATAAGTGGTAAAGATGATATTATACAATTACAGTATGTTGGGCTTAAAAGGAGGATGAGTTGTTTATAAAAAGTGAGGGATAAAGACTAAGCAGGGGGCAGCTGAATCCTGATCTAATGCTTAGCATGCATAAAAAGAGTGCTCTGCAGTAATATATGTAGAGGGGGACAGTGGAATATTTAGAACATAGGGAGCTACTGAATGAGTTCCTCTCCTAGGCGAGTGCCACCTATGGGCGATGTGGGAAAAAGGAGAGGGGGTATGACCCGCCGGCAATAAGGACCGGCGGGAAAGGGAGGAGAGGGGCTCAGCAGAAAAAAGTAATATGTACTAACAATGTGGACCGAACTATAAACAGTGGGGTAAAAGCTTAACAGCATGTAGAGATAATAAAGAGTCGAAAACTTTTAGGGCTAGACATGCTAGGCTTAGAACAGTACCATCTTTCATATGGAGGAGAGAGGAACTCCAGTGTATTGCTAATGTATATATGAGGTCAGGACTGAACAATATAAAGTTAAACTATATCCCTATCTCGTTCTCAGCGCCCCTATTATGAACAACTTGTGAACCACTAACTTCAGACCCTTTCATAATTGTGAGGTTGAGCTAAGTTAGAATTATGGGTTAAAACATAACCAAGAGGTCAACATTATTTACAATTACCTGAATGAAATATAACAAATAGTGGATATATGAATTAATGGGGTTACCTCTAAGGCAGGAAACAACTAGTGAATAAGCACTTGCGTTAAACCTATGGGCGAGCCCATAGAAAGAATCCTGGTCTGCCAAATGATAACTAGAGTCCCCATACCTGTTGCTTTAGATATCATAGCTTCAGAGACAAAAGTGTAGTCTTAGATATTATGGAATAGAGTCCCAAGAAATAATAGTGGGTTAATCTAACATTGTGCTTACGGCGAAGGTTTCAGATACTTCGCACTTAAGGTATAATATTGTAACACATGAAACTAAGTTGAATATACATAAGAAAATGCTCTAACATAAAACTTCAAGTACACATATCAGACAGTGATAAACTTAACACACAAGAAGGATATATTTATAAATCCCTATACAGTGGTATTGGCAAATGGTCAGAAGAACATACAGATGGTATAAGTAAGGAGACTCAAATAAGATCCTCAATGTAGAAGGCATAATGTAGTATCAAGTGCATCACAGGTGCTAATTTCTCTTGTACGCGTTTCATGTAAGTAACTAGGGACAGTGCTGTGGACTGGGTTACTAGCGACCATGAGAACCCCAAGGGGCTTTTATATTAAGAGGTATGGTGTCAACCATAAATATTATAATAAAGATTAATATCATTATTCAGCTCCTGTATGTGGCAGGTCAAAAAAGAGGTGTTTCCTGCTATTATAGAACTTCTAGTCATGTCCCATCCCACAGTTATCACAACTGTTCTGCAGATTATTTGTATAAATGTAGAGCTAAACAAAATATAATTTATTCTGCGGGATTCATAGTTTAGACGCCATAATGTAAAACCATGTAGTGTGGATCTATTCGCACCTAGCTAAATCCAAATGAGCAAAGGGAGATATTATTAAGGTGGATGGTGTCTATGTGTAAAAGGGTATATAAGGAACCTAGGAAAAATGCACAGTGCAGGCTGAAATGTTAGCTAAACATCATATACTCAGTGACTCCAGAAGTTCATTAACAAGACATTGAATTATATCACCTCTGACGCAGGGTAGCACCTGTTATAGCTGTCTCATGTGGACAGAGGGTGCTCCTGCAAAGAAATATAAAACAATAACGTGCTGTGCTGTACTGTCAGATAAGCCAGCAGAAAACATTGAGGAACCTGCAAAATTAGAGAAATAACTTTAAACAGTTAGCGTTCAGTGTAGTTGTTTGTAGTCCCACATATAGCTATGAAGTCAAACAATAATGAACTGTGCTGTACTGTCATATAAGCCAGCAGAAAACATTGAGGAACCTGCAAAGTTAGATAAATAACTTTAAACCGTTAGCGTTCAGTATAGGTGTTTGCAGACTCATATATAGCTATGAAGTATACCAGACATTGAAATCATTTGCACGTCTGACTGTCTCGGCTGTTGGCTCCGCCCCCCACGAACCTTCTTTTCCCCCTTGTCTACTTTTAAAAAATTATTCCCGGTCCCTGACTCTCAATTAGATTTGTGGGGCTCCATCTCTAAGGTGGATGGCGCTATCTCTACGCTGGCTAAGCATACTACTATCCCTCTGGCGGATAGTTCTTCTTTTAGAGAGCCTATGGATAAGAAAATGGAAAGTTTTCTAAGGAAGATGTTTCAACATACAGGGTTTTTATTTCAACCGGTGGCAGCTGTAGCTGCGGTTGCTGGAGCAGCAACCTACTGGTGGGACACTCGGAGCTCATTGAGGTAGAGACTCCCCTCGAGGATATTCAAGAGAGCATTAAAGCACTGAGACGTCATATCTTCAATAGGGCCCAGGAGTTCACTAAAGGGTTCCTTCAGGTATCCCTGAAGGTCTGTCGGATGGACATCTTCTGGGATTCTACAAAACCGGGCATTATTTCTGCGGGCCCTATCTTCCACATCAGCTAACTTAAATTTGTGCTGTGTTAACTGGTCAGCCATAGCTTCCAAGTATGCTAAGAGATTTGTTTGGTCTGTGGCCATATCATCTTGTTTCCTTTCGAGAGCTTCGACTCTCTCGCCTATCTCAGAAATATCTTTCCGTAGTCCAGCAAAGCTTCTCTGTATCTCCTGTGTAATAGAACGAGTTTGCAGAGCAAACATTTTTTTCAGAGTTGCTTTGGTAATAAAGTGTTGGGATTGAGTGGAGAGGTGCATACTGGAGTGAGAACCTTCTCCTAGTGATTCTGATTCACTAAGACCATCATTTGACCCCTCCTCTGGGTCTTTAGATGGTTGGGTAAAGTGGTCAAAAACGGTCTTTTTGATGTTCGTCTTGACTTTAGGTGCCTTCTTGAAGTGTGAATACATACCCTTTTAATTATAGTTGGAAAAGTGTTGTTAGGTTATTTTTAGTTGACAAAAGAGAAATCACTTATTTAATTAACTTATCATGTAAGTTGGAGCAGGGCTGGGTGGTGTCTCCCTGGCGCTACCCCCTCATGTCAGCTAATGGGGTGGGCTAAAGACCTGCCTCAAAGGACCAATTAGGGCAGGTACGGGCTCCCAAGGAGAGGGAATGGTCAGGGATACAGAAATGTGGGCCTAATTTAGCTAATAAGCTTTTGATATATGATAAGTTGTCAACCAAATTGTAGACTGCCACCAATTACGGGATATACTACTTGCTAAATCTAGTAGCGAAAGAGGGGCAGGTACCAAGAAGAAACCACAAAGCAAAATCAGAGGTCACACCCAAGTAATACAGTGATATAGTACGTATGCGTTTGCTCTAGTTGTTGGTTTCACCACCCCCCTTAGTGGCAGACATTCCATCAGTGGAGGAAAGAGGTAAAGCTAGTAAATACAGGCTTGTTTGGCGCAACCAGCTAGGCCCCAGCACAGTGAAGAGGGAGGGGGTGGAGCCAAGCACAAGGCAGTGGTTACAAAAAGTTTGTTATGTCAGCGTACAACCAAGACACAGAAAAAATATTTTCATCAAAATTACAATATGCGGGTGCTGTTGAAATACAGTTGTGACTTGGGGAGGACCTGGTATGAGTAAGAAGGGCACTGCAGTTGAGCAGAGTTTGTCTTTCACCTCAGGGAAAGGGGATACGACTCAAAGGAAGGGAAAAGGGAGAGAGGAAGTGACTCACCTAGACAAGCTAGATGAGAAAGGAGGAGGTGAAAGGGGGACTGCACAATGAGTTAGTGATACAGGCTACTTATAGAGGTGTGTCTCCACTTTTGGGTATAGTTAATACACAGATCCAGGGCTACTTGTTTGCAGTGTAGTTGTTAATCTCAGAGAAAAAGGCTAAAATCTATCCCCTACCTCTGGGAAACAAAGGGATACGACCCAGTGGGAAGGAAAAAAAGGAGAGGGGAAGTGACCTACCTGGGCAAGCTAGGCAGGAAAGGGGGAGGTGGGAGAAGAGCTACACAGAAGGGGGTCAGAGTTAAGTGGAGACTCAGGAAAAAGCCATCTGCTAGTTGCTGAAAGAGGGGGGGTGAAAAGGTGAGGTCACACAATGACAAATCAAACCCACAGACAATATATCATGCAAATTTAGGAAAAATAATAGCACAGCATATAGACCACAATGATAACAGTAATGAAATGTCCTGCAGATTGAGAGAAATAATTGTAGTTTTTTTCTCTGTCAACCATCAACAACAGTTTATGTTTGGGATGTGTGGTTTGGGGGTTTCACTTAGATCATGGCCCAGCGTACTTGAGCAGCTTCTCCCCAGATTATGTTCTCCCAATTAGGAGTAATGGGATATATTAGCTTTTAGTTCTCAGAGTGGCCTAGGTATGTTGAGTCTGCAGGGTTAAATATTCCACTGAATGGGGCAAGGGAGGGTACATAATCAGTAGGTTTAACTGCAGGTTCTGCTAGGCCCCCAGGTGTTTAAAGCTAGGTCAGGCAGTTGTATGGCAACCAGGGACATAGGAAAAATCAGAAAGGTGTCACTGGGCTGCAGGAAATGTCAGCGTCTGCACAGCAGCTTACTTTGCCTCGATCACATTGCAGGATGTGATGTAAAATGCATCTAGCACTCAGTACAGCGATGTCTGTGGACAAAAGTTGCTGCTGGGAGGTAGAGCTGCAATCGAACCGGCACTCAGGGCCCTGTCTGGTAAGTAAGAGGGTCTGGGTAGTACCAATGTGCACCAGAGATAGGCTGTGCTGGGTGTGGAAGTTGTCAGGCAAGATGGCGGCCGTTCACGCTACTTCTCCCTCCGTTGTTCCTTCTTGGAGCAGTCCCCAATCTAGCTCATATTGGGGTGTTTAGTTGGCCTTACCGGCTATGCAGGCCTAGTATTCAGGCTCAGGGGCCAATCGAGTGCCTTAAGTTGGTGGGACACTCTGGATCAAGCAGAGGCCAAGATGTTGTATGGGCTGGCGGCTCCTCTCAGCCCAGGGCCTCCCTCAAGCGGTGCCGGCAAAAGTACAACAGCAGAGTTTGCTTTCTCCGGAGCGGAGCCCCGACACTCCGGAGTGCTGTGCAAGTGTTCTAGAGGCCTCTGCGGGATGTGGGCCAGTGCCGCTTTAACTCTTAGCAGCGGCCACCTCAGAAATATGGTCAGACTTGAGCGAGGGGTCTAAAACTTGATGTGGTGAACACCTCTTGATATCCAAGGATGTTAGGGTGGATTTGGTGTCAATTATCTTCTGATTTACTTCACAATTAACAGTAGTCACACAGAGCTCTGGTTAAGTGGGACTATTTTGTTTGACAGTTAACTCCGCCCCCTTCATATGTAATTGTTTTAATTTTGTAATAACGTAATTTCTACTAAATTTTGGCATCAGTATACTGTAAAACGGTTTCACCTTGATGTATTTCCACTGACTTGTTCTAGTAGATGTAGAGTTTAAAATGCATAGGAAATTATTGTTCTGTATATGAAATAGCTGTTTCTGCAAAATGAAACCACAACCCAGTCAAATGAGCTGATATTGTAGGGAGAGCAGATCTTGTTATATTTTGTATGTATATTAATCCTCTTTATCTCTTGCTGTGTATACTTACAGATGATGATGGAAAATTTGCGTTTTAATACATCTTTGTACCACTAGGAGTGTGATTTCTTCTAAACCTTTTTCTTACTTTGCTTTTACTGTAAATAGTTCTTATGTAGTGAAAATGTCAGTATATGTGGGGATACAACAGGAAAAAGCAGCTATTTCAAATGACAAAATAAAGGTAAAAGAGCTATTTGTAAACAACTTAATATGCTCAAGCAGGTAAAATAGACTATTGTGAACATAGAAAAACAGAAAAAATCACAATACACTGTGCTTGTTTGTGTAAAAATGCAGACTTGCCAAAAACAGGGGTTGTTTACAGCCTTGCACTCGTTTTCAGTAGATAGTGATTTCACAACTTCGGTCAGCATTGTAACTGTGTTTTTCCAATTCAAAAATGCTTCTGCGGTTAACACCACTCAAGCTTAGAAATATTACCCCCAGGAAACAACACACAATCCTTGCCCTTAATCTCTCCATTTTCTTAGTGCAAGAATCAAATATTCACAATTAAGGACAACATTTAGATTTTGCAGATTTAGCAGCTACATCACTGGAGTAACTTGAGCTGGTTTACTATTCAGATAATGTTAGAGAGACAGAAAATCTTTTTTGCTTCTGTTCAATAGAGGCAGAATGCAACTTAAGTTTAAAACATAAATAAAAAGAGAGAAGTGCTCAACCTGGCAACGAACAGTAGCATAATAGCTTGTTCTATGGCTAGTTACCACCCAAGAAGCAGCCTCTTTTTGCTCAACATGTGCCTTCACAGAGAAGAACTTTCCTGAAGCAAATCAGTCTGATCCTGACTTCACAGTACAGTCCAGCCCCGAAATACCAGGCAATCCCTCTTTGAACAAGAGAAACAGCAAAACCCCAGACGTACATTTTTGGCTTATTGTGGGCCTCGTTAGTGAGGTGCAGCCATATCCCTCTAGGCACACTGAGCAACGGGTCCACGTCTGGATTCCCACATCACACTTAGGGAGACTTCCCTAAGAGTCATACTTTGCATAAATAAAAAGAGAGAAGCGCTCAACTCCTTTCTACCAATTATATTTTAAATGAGCTTCTTTGTTCTTGCACCCTATATGCTGTAACTATCGCCTATAAAAAGTGTTGTTCATCTTCTAATAAACAGAACAGATGTTAGACTGATTGCTGCGTGGTCTGATTCCTGTTCTCTGGGATATCCCGTCAACAAGTAACCCATTCATTTCCAGGTGGCAGTATAGGATCCAGGCCAAGTGCTGACTGACACACTCCCCCCCTGAAAATAACACCTAACAATTCTGGTGTCAGATCGTGGGATTCGCACTGGATAAGTAGATAAGTGTTTTTTACTCTACTTTTCCCTCTGTGAATCTGAACCTAAATTTTTATTATTTAAAAAAAAAGTGTTAGTGATATATGTATATATAAAGGGTTTAAGTCCTTTTATAATTGATAAGGGGTTCCTGCGGTGAAGGTGCAGGTTTGCGGATGTTCGAGTCCTGCCGGCATTTGTATTAACCCCTCTAGACAGGTTAAAGTCCTGCACAATAACGAGAGAAACGGCAAAACCCCAGACGTATGTTTCGGCCTATTGTTAGCCTCGTCAGTGAGGTGCAGCCATATCCCTCTAGGTACACTGAGCAACGGGTCCACGTTTGGATACCCGTATCACACTTAGGGAGACTTCCCTAAGTGTCATTATTTGCATAAATAAAAAGAGAGAAGCGCTCAACCTGGGAACGAACAATAGCATAATAGCTTGTTCTATGGCTAGTTACCACTCAAGAAGCAGCCTCTTTTTGCTCAACATGTGCCTTTCACAGAGAAGAACTTTCCTGAAGCATATCAGTCTGATCCTGACTTCACAGTACAGTCCAGCCCCGAAATACAAGGCAAATCCCTATCTGAACGAGAGAAACGGCAAAACCCCAGACATACGTTTCGGCCTATTGTTGGCCTTGTCAGTGAGGTGCAGCCATATCCCTCTAGGCACACTGAGCAACGGTCCACGTCTGGATTCCTGCATCACACTTAGGGAGACTTCCCTAAGTGTCATAATTTGCATAAATAAAAAGAGAGAAGCGCTCAACCTGGGAAGGAACAATAGCATAATAGCTTGTTCTATGGCTAGTTACCACCCAAGAAGCAGCCTCTTTTTGCTCAACATGTGCCTTTCACATAGAAGAACTTTCCTGAAGCATATCAGTCTGATCCTGACTTCACAGTACAGTCCAGCCCCGAAATACCAGACAATCCCTCTCTGAACGAGAGAAACGGCAAAACCCCAGACGTACGTTTCGGCCTATTGTGGGCCTCGTTAGTGAGGTGCAGCCATATCCCTCTAGGCACACTGAGCAATGGGTCCACGCCTGGATTCCCGCATCACACTTAGGGAGACTTCCCTAAATGTTATAATTTGCATAAATAAAAAGAGAGAAGCGCTCAACCTGGGAATGAACGATAGCATAATAGCTTGTTCTATGGCTAGTTACCACTCAAGAAGCAGCCTCTTTTTGCTCAACATGTGCCTTTCACAGAGAAGAACTTTCCTGAAGCATATTAGTCTGATCCTGACTTCACAGTACAGTCCAGCCCCGAAATACCAGGCAATCCCTCTCTGAACGAGAGAAACTGCAAAACTACAGACGTACATTTTGACCTATTGTGGGCCTCGTCAGTGAGGTGCAGCCATATCCCTCTAGGCACACTGAGCAACGGGTCCACGTCTGGATTCCTGCATAACACTTAGGGAGACTTCCCTAAGTGTCATAATTTGCATAAATAAAAAGAGAGAAGCGCTCAACCTGGGAAGGAACAATAGCATAATAGCTTGTTCTATGGCTAGTTACCACCCAAGAAGCAGCCTCTTTTTGCTCAACATGTGCCTTTCACAGAGAAGAACTTTCCTGAAGCATATTAGTCTGATCCTGACTTCACAGTACAGTCCAGCCCCGAAATACCAGGCAATCTCTCTCTGAACGAGAGAAACGGCAAAACCCCAGACATACGTTTCGGCCTATTGTGAGCTTCGTCAGTGCGGTGCAACCATATCCCTCTAGGCACACTGAGCAAAGGGTACACATCACACTTAGGGAGACTTCCCTAAATGTCATAATTTGCATAAATAAAAAGAGAGAAGCGCTCAACCTGGGAACGAACAATAGCATAATAGCTTGTTTTATGGCTAGTTACCACCCAAGAAGCAGCCTCTTTTTGCTCAACATGTGCCTTTCACAGAGAAGAACTTTCCTGAAGCATATCAGTCTGATCCTGACTTCACAGTACAGTCCAGCCCCGAAATACCAGACAATCCCTCTCTGAATGAGAGAAACGGCAAAACCCCAGACGTACGTTTCGGCCTATTGTGGGCCTCGTCAGTGAGGTGCAGCCATATCCCTCTAGGCACACTGAGCAACGGGTCCACGTCTGGATTCCCACATCACACATAGGGAGACTTCCCTAAATGTCATAATTTGCATAAATAAAAAGAGAGAAGCGCTCAACCTGGGAATGAACAATAGCATAATAGCTTGTTCTATGGCTAGTTACCACCCAAGAAGCAGCCTCTTTGCTCAACATGTGCCTTTCACAGAGAAGAACTTTCCTAAAGCATATCAGTCTGATCCTGATTTCACAGTACAGTCCAGCCCTGAAACATGAGATAATCCCTCTCTGAACGAGAGAAACGGCAAAACCCCAGACGTACATTTTGGCCTATTGTGGGCCTCGTCAGTGAGGTGCAGCCATATCCCTCTAGGCACACTGAGCAACGGGTCCACGTCTGGATACCCGTATCACACTTAGGGAGACTTCCCTAAGAGTCATACTTTGCATAAATAAAAAGAGAGAAGCGCTCAACTCCTTTCTACCAATTATATTTTAAATGAGCTTCTTTGTTCTTGCAGAAATACTATGTAAGATGATGTAGTTATGAACACGTCACTGTTTAACCCTATATGCTGTAACTATCGCCTATAAAAAGTGTTGTTCATCTTCTAATAAACAGAACAGATGTTAGACTGATTGCTGAGTGGTCTGATTCCTGTTCTCTGGGATATCCCTTCAACAAGTAACCCATTCATTTCCAGGTGGCAGTATAGGATCCAGGCCAAGTGCTGACTGACACACTCCCCCCCTGAAAATAACACCTAACAATTCTGGTGTCAGATTGTGGGATTCGCACTGGATAAGTAGATAAGTGTTTTTTACTCTACTTTTCCCTCTGTGAATCTGAACCTAAATTTTTATTATTAAAAAAAAAGGTGTTAGTGATATATGTATATATAAAGGGTTTAAGTCCTTTTATAATTGATAAGGGGTTCCTGCGGTGAAGGTGCAGGTTTGCGGATGTTCGAGTCCTGCCGGCATTTGTATTAACCCCTCTAGACAGGTTAAAGTCCTGCACAATAACGAGAGAAACGGCAAAACCCCAGACGTATGTTTCGGCCTATTGTTAGCCTCGTCAGTGAGGTGCAGCCATATCCCTCTAGGTACACTGAGCAACGGGTCCACGTTTGGATACCCGTATCACACTTAGGGAGACTTCCCTAAGTGTCATTATTTGCATAAATAAAAAGAGAGAAGCGCTCAATCTGGGAACGAACAATAGCATAATAGCTTGTTCTATGGCTAGTTACCACTCAAGAAGCAGCCTCTTTTTGCTCAACATATACCTTTCACAGAGAAGAACTTTCCTGAAGCATATCAGTTTGATCCTGACTTCACAGTACAGTCCAGCCCCGAAATACCAGGCAAATCCCTATCTGAACGAGAGAAACGGCAAAACCCCAGACATACGTTTCGGCCTATTGTTGGCCTTGTCAGTGAGGTGCAGCCATATCCATCTAGGCACACTGAGCAACGGTCCACGTCTGGATTCCTGCATCACACTTAGGGAGACTTCCCTAAGTGTCATAATTTGCATAAATAAAAAGAGAGAAGCGCTCAACCTGGGAACGAACAGTAGCATAATAGCTTGTTCTATGGCTAGTTACCACCCAAGAAGCAGCCTCTTTTTGCTCAACATGTGCCTTTCACATAGAAGAACTTTCCTGAAGCATATCAGTCTGATCCTGACTTCACAGTACAGTCCAGCCCCGAAATACCAGACAATCCCTCTCTGAACGAGAGAAACGGCAAAACCCCAGACGTACGTTTCGGCCTATTGTGGGCCTCTTCAGTGAGGTGCAGCCATATCCCTCTAGGCACACTGAGCAATGGGTCCACGCCTGGATTCCCGCATCACACTTAGGGAGACTTCCCTAAATGTTATAATTTGCATAAATAAAAAGAGAGAAGCGCTCAACCTGGGAATGAACGATAGCATAATAGCTTGTTCTATGGCTAGTTACCACTCAAGAAGCAGCCTCTTTTTGCTCAACATGTGCCTTTCACAGAGAAGAACTTTCCTGAAGCATATTAGTCTGATCCTGACTTCACAGTACAGTCCAGCCCCGAAATACCAGGCAATCCCTCTCTGAACGAGAGAAACGGCAAAACTACAGACTTACATTTTGACCTATTGTGGGCCTCGTCAGTGAGGTGCAGCCATATCCCTCTAGGCACACTGAGCAACGGGTCCACGTCTGGATTCCTGCATCACACTTAGGGAGACTTCCCTAAGTGTCATAATTTGCATAAATAAAAAGAGAGAAGCGCTCAACCTGGGAAGGAACAATAGCATAATAGCTTGTTCTATGGCTAGTTACCACCCAAGAAGCAGCCTCTTTTTGCTCAACATGTGCCTTTCACAGAGAAGAACTTTCCTGAAGCATATTAGTCTGATCCTGACTTCACAGTACAGTCCAGCCCCGAAATACCAGGCAATCCCTCTCTGAACGAGAGAAACGGCAAAACCCCAGACATACGTTTCGGCCTATTGTGAGCTTCGTCAGTGCGGTGCAACCATATCCCTCTAGGCACACTGAGCAAAGGGTACACATCTGGATTCCCGCATCACACTTAGGGAGACTTCCCTAAATGTCATAATTTGCATAAATAAAAAGAGAGAAGCGCTCAACCTGGGAACGAACAATAGCATAATAGCTTGTTTTATGGCTAGTTACCACCCAAGAAGCAGCCTCTTTTTGCTCAACATGTGCCTTTCACAGAGAAGAACTTTCCTGAAGCATATCAGTCTGATCCTGACTTCACAGTACAGTCCAGCCCCGAAATACCAGACAATCCCTCTCTGAATGAGAGAAACGGCAAAACCCCAGACGTACGTTTCGGCCTATTGTGGGCCTCGTCAGTGAGGTGCAGCCATATCCCTCTAGACACACTGAGCAACGGGTCCACGTCTGGATACCCGTATCACACTTAGGGAGACTTCCCTAAGTGTAATTATTTGCATAAATAAAAAGAGAGAAGCACTCAACCTGGGAGCGAACACTGGCATAATAGCTTGTTCTATGGCTAGTTACCACCCAAGAAGCAGCCTCTTTTTGCTCAACATCTGCCTTTCACAGAGAAGAACTTTCCTGAAGCATATCAGTCTGATCCTAACTTCACAGAACAGTCCAGCCCTGAAATACCAGGCAATCCCTCTCTGAACAAGAGAAACGGCAAAACCCCAGACGTACGTTTCGGCCTATTGTGGGCCTCGTCAGTGAGGTGCAGCCATATCCCTCTAGGCACACTGAGCAACGGGTCCACGTCTGGATTCCTGTATAATACTTAGGGAGACTTCCCTAAGTGTCATTATTTGCATAAATTAAAAGAGAGAGGCGCTCAACCTGGGAACGAACAATAGCATAATAGCTTGTTCTATGGCTAGTTACCACTCAAGAAGCAGCCTCTTTTTGCTCAACATGTGCGTTTCACAGAGAAGAACTTTCCTAAAGTATATCAGTCTGATCCTGACTTCACAGTACAGTCCAGCCCCGAAATACCAGGCAATCCCTCTATGAACGAGAAAAACGGCAAAACTGCAGACGTACGTTTCAGCCTATTGTGGGCCTTGTTTTATTTATTTAAGTGCTCACGCCCGTGGAGTTATTTAGGAGTCTGCACTGATTGGCTGAACTACATGTCTGTCAAAAGAAATGAAATAAGGGGACAATCTGAAGAGGCTTAGAGACAAGGTAATTACAGCGGTAAAAAGTATATTAATATAACAGTGTTGGTTATGCAAAACTGGGGAATGGGTAATAAAGGGGTTATCTATCTTATTAAACAAAAAATATTTTAAAGTAGCATGTCCCTTTAATATATTTTTTTTTACTATAGGGACACTGTTAAATATCCTTTTAATAGTCTTTAGTGATGGTAATAGGTGACGTGTGCACACCAAAACATAGATAAATGTCCAGGGCCGTCTTTAACACGGAGCAAAAGGGGCAGCTGCCCCGGTTGGGCCCAGTCTTTGTTGTGGGGCCCAAAGTAGCTGCCCCTTGAGCCCGTGCTGCCCGCCATAACCAAATAAATAAATAAGACTTCGGGTCCTAGGGCTAAATTGCAAGCTGCAGCTATTTAAGGCAGATTGGTGGCCCAGCATGTAGCGCTACTTAATGCGCACTACACTTATTTAGCGCGGTATGTTTCAAGAGCAGGTATGAGGGGCGGGCATTTAGGGCAACAAGGAAGCAGCTCCAGTGTGCGCTCACATTTTAGATTCTGTCTGATGTTGTTTTGAGCTGATTTATAGTTAAGGGTAGCTTCTCTTTCTCAGTTACTATTATTTCACTTTAATATTCAATGTGATTAAGTTGTCTTTTGTTTGCTAATAAATTTGAATATACTGACGCTCAAGAGCCTATAAAACGTTCTCTTGCCATTGTATATTTAAGTAAAGATGATGGCCTCTACTTATCAAGCCGTCAACTTACCTGCATTCGACGGCCCCAATACACTCGCCTAAGTTCGCCTAACATCGCTGCCGCGGACCTGAATACGTTCTCCAAAATTATCAAAATAGCTGTCAAGAAGCCGCACACCAAGTACTGAGCGATGAGCAGCGGACTGTTCTTAACTGACAGTCATCGATCTTGCTGCTATTCAGCTTTTTTACAGCTTTATTGGTACCCTGTCACTTATCACCCACACTATACTACACTGTTTTACCTCCTATACCGCCGCTCCCGGAGCCCCCCGCAACTAAATAAAGTTATTAACCCCTAAACCGCCGCTCCCGGAGCCCTCCGTCACCTACATTATACATATTAACCCCTGATCTGCCACCCCCTATACCGCCGCCACCTACATAAAGTTATTAACCCCTATCCTGCCACTCCCGGACCCCGCCGCAACTAAACAAAGTGTTTAACCCCTAAACCGCCACTCCCGGAGTCCACCGCCACCTACATTATATTTATTAACCCCTAATCTGCTCCCCCTACACCACCGCCACTATTTTAAATTTATTAACCCTTAAATCTAACTCTAACCCTAACACCCCCTAATGTAAATATAATTTAAATAAATCTAAATAAAATTACTATAATTAACTAAATTATTCCTATTTAAAACTAAATACCTATAAAATAAACCCTAAGCTAGCTACAATATAACTAATAGTTACATTGTATCTAGCTTAGGGTTTATTTTTATTTTACAGGCATTATTTTACTAGGTACAATAGTTATTTACTATTTAATAACTACCTAGCTAAAATAAAGACAAATTTACCTGTAAAATAAATAAAGACAAATTTACCTGTAAAATAAAACCTAACCTAAGTTACAATTACACCTAACACTACACTACAATTAAATTAATTAAATAAATTAACTACAATTAACTACAATTAAATAAAATTAACTAAAGTACAACCCCCCCACTAAATTACAGAAAATAATAAAATAATTACAAGAATTTTAAACTAATTACACCTAATCTAATCCCCCTAATAAAATAAAAAAGCCCCCCAAAATAATAAAAAGCCCTACCCTATACTAAATTACAAATAGCCCTTAAAAGGGCCTTTTGCGGGGCATTGCCCCAAAGTAATCAGCTCTTTTACCTGTAAAAAAAGAAATACAACCCCCCCAACATTAAAACCCACCACCCACACACCCAACCCTACTCTAAAACCCACCCAAACCCCCCTTAAAAAAAACTAACACTAACCCCTTGAAGATCACCCTACCTTGAGACGGTTCCTTTAAATGATGTCATCCAAGATGGCGTCCCTTGAATTCCAATTGGCTGATAGAATTCTGTCAGCCAATCGGA
The DNA here is from genome assembly GCF_027579735.1 of Bombina bombina. NCBI lineage: Eukaryota > Metazoa > Chordata > Amphibia > Anura > Bombinatoridae > Bombina > Bombina bombina. Next base: position 108,583,265 of record NC_069501.1, on the reverse strand, counting down.
ATTAAGGTAGGAAAAATCCTATTGGCTGATGCAATCAGCCAATAGGATTGAAGTTCAATCCTATTGGCTGATCCAATCAGCCAATAGGATTGAGCTTGCATTCTATTGGCTGTTCCAATCAGCCAATAGAATGCAAGCTCAATCCTATTGGCTGATTGCATCAGCCAATAGGATTTTTCCTACCTTAATTCTGATTGGCTGATAGAATTCTATCAACCAATCGGAATTCAAGGGACACCATCTTGGATGACGTCATTTAAAGGAAACTTCATTTGTCGGGTAGTCGTCGGCCAGGATGGATGCTCCGCGTCGGATGTCTTCAAGATGGAGCCGCTCCTCGTCGGATGGATGAAGATAGAAGATGCCACCTGGATGAAGACTTCTGCCCGTCTGGAGGACCTCTTCTGCCCGGATTGGATGAAGACTTCTGCCCGTCTGGAGGACCTCTTCTGCCCGGATTGGATGAAGACTTCTGCCCGTCTGGAGGACCTCTTCTGCCCAGATTGGATGAAGACTTCTGCCCGTCTGGAGGACCTCTTCTGCCCGGATTGGATGAAGACTTCTGCCTGCCTGGAGGACCACTTCTGCCCGGATTGGATGAAGACTTCTGCTCGTCTGGAGGACCAATTTACCTGGCTTCGTTGAGGACTTAGGCCAGGTTGGTTGAAGACGTCTCAAGGTAGGGTGATCTTCAAGGGGTTAGTGTTAGGTTTTTTTAAGGGGGGGTTTGGGTGAATTTTAGAGTAGGGTTGGGTGTGTGGGTGGTGGGTTTTAATGTTGGGGGGGTTGTATTTCTTTTTTTACAGGTAAAAGAGCTGATTACTTTGGGACAATGCCCCACAAAGGGCCCTTTTAAGGGCTATTTGTAATTTAGTATAGGGTAGGGCGTTTTATTATTTTGGGGGCTTTTTATTTTATTAGGGGGATTAGATTAGGTGTAATTAGTTTAAAAAAAACTTGTAATTATTTTTTTATTTTCTGTAATTTAGTGGGGGGGGGTTGTACTTTAGATAATTTTTCTTAATTGTATTTAGTTTAGGTAATTAATTTAATTATAGTGTAGTGTTAGGTGTAATTGTAACTTAGGTTAGGTTTTATTTTACAGGTACTTTTGTCTTTATTTTAGCTAGGTAGTTATTAAATAGTTAATAACTATTTAATAACTATTCTACCTAGTTAAAATAAATACAAAGTTGCCTGTAAAATAAAAATAAGTCCTAAAATAGCTATAATGTAACTATTAGTTATATTGTAGCTAGCTTAGGGTTTATTTTACAGGTAAGTGTTTAGTTTTAAATAGGAATAATTTAGTTAATTGTAGTAATTTTTTTATATTTAAGTTAGGGGGTGTTAGGGTTAGGGTTAGACTTAGGTTTAGGGGTTAAACAATTTATTTAGTTGCGGCGGGCTCCGGGAGTGGCGGTTTAGGGGTTAATCAGTTTATTAGAGTGGCGGTGGGCTACGGGAGCGGCGGTTTAGGGGTTAATAAGTATAATGTAGGTGGTGGCAGTGTAGGGGGGGCAGATTAGGGGTGTTTAGACTCGGGGTACATGTTAGGTGTAGACATTTACCATAGGAATTAATGAGCTATCAGGCAGCAGCGAACATGAGCTTTCGCTGCTGTCAGACTCCCATTGATTCCTATGGCATCCGCCACCTTCAGGGCGGCGGATTGAAAATAAGGTACGCTGGGCCGGAAAAGTGCAGAGCGTACCTGCTAGTTATTTGATAACTAGCAAAAGTAGTCAGATAGTGCCGAACTTGCTTTCGGAACATCTGTAGTGACGTAAGCATCGATCTGTGTCAGACTGAGTCCGGCGGAACGTATGTTACGTCACTAAATTCTACTTTTGCCGGTCTGTAGCCTTTGATAACTAAGGCGAATCAGGCTCGTCTGATTTATTGGTACCCTGTCGATGTCTAAAGTGAACAGACCTGATATTTAGTGATGATAAGTTATTCCCTACACTAGCTGAAATTAATGTTACACATGCAGATTCAGTGCCCTATAGACAGATTTGAGGTTATGTTTTCTAGTTTTTGTTAGAAAAAATTAGGTTATTAAATGCCATATCTTTCTTTATAAGTCTTAGACACAGTACCTTTTTTATATGCATACTGTCCTGACTTATTTACTTGTGTATGCCTTATGTATGTATTTGTGTGTATAAATGTGTGTGTGTGTGTGTGTGTATAAATGTGTGTATGTATTTGTGTGTATAAATGTGTGTGTATGTATTTGTGTGTATAAATGTGTGTGTATACATGTGTGTGTATAATTGTGTGTATTTGTGTGTATAAATGTGTGTGTGTGTTGTCATGAGATGCAGGACATATGCAGGACACAGCAATGATGGTACAACTCTATTTTATTGCAGAGCATAACAATACACATCTAGTCAGGTTGATTGTACTAAACTAACTGCGACACAGACACCGGACCTAAGCCCCGCCCACATACTAGTGACATCACATCCTGCTCTCATCACATCTTCCCCTTTTTCAAAGGCAAAGCATACATTTGCATATAATAAATAACAAGGTACACCAACAGGGTATACAACAACATTTTTGTTTTTGAACATTATAAAAACAGATAGATTAGAAAACATGAACAAATAAATTACATCCTGACTTGGACATCGGGGTAGACTACCCTAGTCCACAGTGACCATGGGATTATTCTGCCCATACTTCCGGTCACTGTTCTAGCTAAAGTCAGTCCCTGTATCGGGCCGGAAGTTTCACCACTCTTCCGCTTGATGTAACTTTGCATGAACTGTCCTCTGATACAGAAGATGGTGAACAAGAGTCTGCTGGAGGCAAAGATATATCCCCGCTGTGATCTTGCTGAGGGGAAGGCACCTCTCTTAGAACAGGGGATCCCACCGGCGGTGGTACTGAGGTATCCGGTTCCAGACTCTCAGGTACAGGCTGAAGATGTCTTCGGTTACGGCGTGTAACCGTCCCTCCCTCTGTAAGGACTGTGTAAGACCTTGGTTCTGGAGAGCGGCCCACTACCGTAGCAGGCGTCTTCCATTTCTTCTCATCATCCAGTTTAATTCTGACACTTTGGCCCGCTTTCAGTTCCTGTAAAGGCCTGACAGAATGTCTCCTGTCGTAGAAGAAACGATAACCCTTTTTGGCCTCTTCATCCCTCCTAAGGACTTCGTCCCGAGGAACAGGGCCAGGCGGCTTGAAGACACCCACTGAGGGTAAAGTGGTGCGAATCTGGCGTCCTAGCATCAGCTGTGCTGGGCTAAACCCGGTGGCTTGAATGGGCGTCGCCCTGTATGACAAGAGGGCTAGGTACGGCTCAGATTGCTTTAGAATGAATTTTGTTGTTTGAACTGCCCTTTCGGCCATTCCGTTGGCCTGCGGATAATGTGGACTTGACGTGGAATGTACAAAATCATATTCCCTGCTGAAAGCACTGAATTCTGTAGAAGCGAACTGCATACCATTATCACTCACCAGCTCCATTGGAATGCCCCAGCGGGCGAACAAGCTCTTCAGGCGAATGATAACGGCCTGACTTGTGATATCATTCAGGGGTGCAATTTCCAAATACCTGGAATAGTAGTCGATCACAACAAGAAACTTTTTCCCGTGCAGTTCACACAAATCAGCAGCTATTTTCTGCCACGGCCCCGCAGGCAGCAGAGTAGACATTAAGGGCTCCCTTCTCTGAGTAGGCCGGCGTTCCCGGCAAAAGGCACATTTAGACACGTGATTTGCAATGTCGGAGCTGATCCCAGGCCACCACACAGCTGTAGCTGCCCTTTCTCTGCACTTTGTAATGCCTAAGTGGCCATCGTGAATCCTGTTTAACATCTCCTTCCTCATGCTGACAGGAATTACAATGCGGTCTTGGAACAGCACCAACCCCTCCAGCTCCGTGAGCTGCGACCTCTCTGGCTGGTAAGCATTTAAAGACATCCAGGCTGCCCGGCTCTCGGGCCAGCCATCTTTTATGTACCTTATAACTTCTTGCAGATCTGTGTCCAAATATGTCTCTTTCTTTATCTCTTCCAGTTTCCTTGAAGAAATGGACTTAGAGGCCAGAACTGAATCAACATACACTTTCACATCCGATTCCGTGGAGGATTCTTCAGCAGCAGCCAGCGGGAGCCTGGATAGTGTATCTGCCACAACCAGTTGTTTCCCCGGCACATGCACTGCCTGAACATTGAACCTGAGCAGTCTCATTAAAAGTCTCTGGCATCTCAAGGGTGTTTTGTCAATGTCATAAGAATTGATTAGAGGGACTAGCGGTTTGTGGTCAGTTTCCAGACTAAATTTCTCCAAACCCACTAGATAACGCTGAAAGCGCTCACAGGCCCAAACTGCAGCCAGGCACTCTTTCTCAATTTGAGCGTATTTTGACTCCGCAGCCGTCAGTGTGCGGGAACAGTAGGCGATGGGCTGTAGTTTGTTGTCATTCAGCTGCAGGAGTGCAGCCCCCAACCCATGACTGCTTGCATCAGCACTAACCACAGTCTTTTTTGAAGGGTCGTAGAACCCCAGCACTGGGGCAGACCCCAGCAGTGACTTGGCATGCAGGAACGCTTTTTCCTGTGAGGGTCCCCAGACCCAGGCAACATCTTTCTTAAGCAACTCTGTGATAGGGTGTAAAACTGTAGATAAATCTGGAAGAAACTTGCCCACGTAATTTACAAGGCCCAATATCTGTCTCAGCTCATGTACATCAGAAGGGCTTTTCATCTGTTCAATAGCCCGAATTTTCTCGGGGTCCGGCTTGATGCCATCCCCGTTGATGATATGCCCAAAGTAGCATAATTCAGTTTTCCTAAAATGACATTTTTCTTTATTCAGCTTCAGCCCAGACTCTTTGATAGCCTGCAGCACACAACTCAAACGCTGATCATGCTCCTCCACTGTAGACCCATACACTAGAATGTCGTCCATGACGACCGCTGTGCCCACGTGGCCACTCAGGAGAGAACTCATTTCCCTTTGAAAGATTTCAGGAGCGGAGGATATCCCAAAGGGGAGTCTGCAGAAGCAGAACCGACCTACCGGTGTGATAAAGGTAGTCAGTTTGCGGCACTTTGGATCCAGGGGGATCTGCCAAAAGCCGCTAGAAGCGTCTAATGTGGAAAAGAACTTCGCCCCAGCCAACTTCGGGGCTATATCTTCAAATGTCGGCAGCACAAATCTCTCCCTCTTCACTGCCTCATTCAACCTTTTCAGGTCCACACAGATGCGCACCTTTCCATTTTTCTTTGCAACTGGAACAATGGGGGCACACCAATCAGTTGCTTCAACAACCTCTTCAATAACCCCCATAGACTTCATGCGCATGAGCTCTTTCTCCACTTGAGGCATGAGCGGGAACGGAATTCTACGAGGAGTAGAAATACTGTATGGGACTGCGTCACTTTTAAGTGCTATACGGACAGGTTTGCAGTTCAGTAGGCCCAACTCGCCAAACATATCTTCAGAGATCTCATTCACTCTGGCCACGAGGCCCAAGTCACAGGCTGCTTTTCTGCTCAATAAACTGTTAACACACTGACTTCGGATCACATGCACCCACATGGTGAACTTCCTCTGTTTGTACTCACAGCTGGCAAGAAATTTCCCCACACAATCAATGCGGCCACCAGGACTATGGACATTTGTAGTAACCTTCGCCAGCTGGGGCTGTCGAGGCAGTTTCATAAATTCAGCAAAAGACATTACAGTGATATCTGCTCCTGTGTCAATCTTAAAATCAACTTTGGCTCCCATTACAGTAAAAGTAACTTTCCAATCTTCCTCTGAGCTTGTCCGTTCCACAACAGACCCACACAAAAGACACTTCCTGACCCTCCTGGTCACTGTCCACCTGCATCTCCTTAATGTATTCAGTTTTACACACCACTTCAAAATGGCCTATTCTGTTACATTTTCTGCATCTTTTATCTCTGGCCGGGCATATAGCACTCTGATCATGAGCCCGGTAGCACCGTGTGCATCGGCCATGTTGCGCCCATCCACTTCTAGGCCTTTCCAGTACTTTAGATCTACCGCTCACACTGTGCCTTTCACTAGTAATTTTCCTAGACTGTTGCACTTCATCCACAATACTCTCAGACCTCAGATCAGCACTTTGCTTTTTCACCAGTTCACTCTGGCGGGCCATCCTAATAGCCCCTTCTAACGTTAAATCAGGCTCTAACTGCAGCTTCAGGGAGACTTCAGCATCTGCAATTCCAATAACTATTCTGTCTCTGATTTGCTCTTCTTTAGCAACACCAATCTCACAGAATTCAGCTAATTCATACAGGCTGCGCACAAATGACTCCACAGATTCTCCCACACGCTGATTACGTTTGTGAAAACAAGCTCTCTCATGAATCACATTTCTTTTGGGCACAAAGTGGGCACTGAGTTTATCCATAACTATATCAAAGTTAACTTCTTCCCCTTCTTGGAAAGTAAAAGCATTGAACACTGGCTCTACATCTTTCCCCATGGAGTATAAAAGAGAATTAACTTGTACTGCACCACTCTCCTTGTTCAGTTTGGATGCAATCCTGAAGCGCTGAAACCGCTGACGCCATGTGGGCCAAGCTGCAGGCTGAGAAAAGTCAAAAGGCTCAGGTGGGGTAAACTTTGACATTGCAATCGATCAGGAACAGAAGCGCAGTCCAGAACTTCTGACACCATGTCATGAGATGCAGGACATATGCAGGACACAGCAATGATGGTACAACTGTATTTTATTGCAGAGCATAACAATACACATCTAGTCAGGTTGATTGTACTAAACTAACTGCGACACAGACACCGGACCTAAGCCCCGCCCACATACTAGTGACATCACATCCTGCTCTCGTCACATGTGTGTATTTGTGTGTATCAATATATGTGTATTTTTGTGTGTATTTTTGTGTGTATGTATGTGTGTGTGTATTTATGTGTTTAAATGGGTTTATAAATGTGTGTGTGTGTATTTGTGAGTATAAATATGAGGGAGTATAAATGTGTGTGTATGTATTTGTGAGTATAAATGTGTGTGTGTCTGTATGTATTTGTGTGTATAAATGTGTGTATGTGCATTTGTGAGTATAAATGTGTGTGTATGTATTTGTGAGTATAAATGTGTGTGTATGTATTTGTGAGTATAAATGTGTGTGTGTGTGTATAAATGTGTGTATGTATTTGTGAGTATAAATGTGTGTGTGTGTGTGTGTGTGTAAATGTGTGTGTATGTATTTGTGAGTATAAATGTGTGTGTGTGTGTGTATAAATGTGTGTGTATGTATTTGTGAGTATAAATGTGTGTGTGTGTGTGTGTGTAAATGTGTGTGTATGTATTTGTGAGTATAAATGTGTGTGTGTATATAAATGTGTGTGTATGTATTTGTGAGTATAAATGTGTGTGTGTATATATTTGTGAGTATAAATGTGTGTGTATGTATTTGTGAGTATAAATGTGTGTGTGTGTGTGTGTGTATGTATTTGTGAGTATAAATGTGTGTGTGTATAAATGTGTGAGTATGTATTTCTGTGTATAAATGTGTGTGTATGTGTATGTATTTGTGAGTATAAATGTGTGTGTATAAATGTGTGTGTATGTATTTGTGAGTATACTGGGATAAAGTGAGTTTGTACCGGGAGTCCTTTCCAGTGGAGGGACAGGAGCCCTGGCTAGTGGTACCTAAACAGTTTAGAGTGCAACTGTTGGGAGTGGCCCATGAAATCCCTATGGCAGGACATCTAGGGGTACAGAAAACCAAAGCCCGGTTGACCCATCACTTCTATTGGCCTGGGATGGGTACTGATGTTGCCAATTATTGTTGCTCCTGTCCTGCTTGTCAGAAAATGGAGAGGTGGGATGTGCCCCTTTAATTCCCCTCCCCATAGTGACTGAGCTGTCCCAAGCAGTTCAGGGAAAAGAGTCATTTTGTTAGATTTGTTAGAAAAAAATAGGTTATTAAATGCCATATCTTTCTTTATAAGTCTTAGACACAGTACCTTTTTATATGCATACTGTCCTGACTTATTTACTTGTGTATGCCTTATGTATGTATTTGTGTGTATGCATTTGTGTGTATGTGTATAAATGTGTGTATGTATTTGTGTGTATAAATGTGTGTGTATGTATTTGTGTGTATACATGTGTGTATTTGTGTGTATAAATGCACGTGTGTGTATCAATAGGTGTGTGTATTTGTGTGTGTATGTATTTGTCTGTATAAATGTGTGTGTGTATTGATTTGTATAAATTGCTCTCTTTTTCCCTGAGGGCAGGGGCTACAATGAGACATTCTAAATGTCCATTTTGCAAGGAAACAAGTAAGTTGTTTGCTGTTTTTACTCAGTCTAGTCAAAATTAAATTACAGGTAGGGCATGTCATTTTAAACAACTTTCCAATTTACTTTTATCATCAAATTTGCTTTGTTCTCTTGGTATTCTTTGTTTAAAGCTAAACCTAGGTTTTATCTCAGTGTATTTTGACAGTTTTTCAAAGATTGAAAGCTCTAGTTCATATTAGCCATATAGATAATATTGTGCTCATTCCTGTGGAGTTATTTAAGTAATCACAACTGATTGGCTAAAATGCAAGTCTGTCAAAAGAACTGAGATAGTCTGCAGAGGCTTAGCTACAAGGTAATCACAGAGGTAAAAAGTATATTAATAAAAATGAGCTAGTTTCCATTGAGCCGTAATTAGGTTTGTGTGCGCTCGCAAACCGTTTAATAAACTGTCAGAAGCAATATTGTTCACCGACTGCTTCCAACGGCCCGTTATAACTCAATTTCGGCAACAGATAAAATTATATTTAAACAGGAGCGCTGTAGCTAAAGGTGGATGTGAAACAAAATATCAAAATTAGGCAGGTGATAAAATTACAAAAGATACGTGTTAAAACATCAATGTTAATAAAAATATTGGGATAGTGACAGAAGCTTAGTGATATTCGTGCATATTGTGAATAATCAAAAATAAAAGGGCTTAAAAGTTTTTTAAAAGTTCCACAGATGACAAGCAGCATCAATCTGTAACAGCAACTGGTAGCTGTGAAATACTTCTTCAAATTAGAAGTAGGCAACAAACATCAACGGCGGTAATTTCTTCTTTGCTTTTATCGAAAGCCGCAATTGTTTGGGGGTAAGCCTGCATCATCTATCCACATATTAACTTTTATCTGGACTGTTTTATCCCATCTCTGGCCATAAGGAGATACATTTTGACATTGTCGGTGTATTGGCATATTTTGTTTTATACGGAGACGTCCGTTTTTAGTATATATTGTTTTTATCCTGTATCTACATATGTTGCATTAAATACTTTTAGGCAGAGCCTTGCTAAATCACACTTGTCACTGTTTATTTCAGTTTACTTTGCTTCATAAAGCCCTTTTTTTTTTGATTATTCACAATATGCACGAATATCACTAAGCTTCTGTCACTATCCCAATATTTTTATTAACATTGATGTTTTAACACGTATCTTTTGTAATTTTATCACCTGCCCTAATTTTGATATTTTGTTTCACATCCACCTTTAGCTACAGCGCTCCTGTTTAAATATAATTTTATCTGTTTTTTACATGCCTATATTAGGGACTTTTTAGGTATATCAGGAGTTTGGTGTTTTACTCTGCGCTTTTTATTCCATATTTTTAGAATTTCAATTTCGGCAACTCCGGCTGCCGAAAACATTATCGTGTCCCATACAAAGTATCAGAAGCCGCTAATCTTTACATTTTAACCGGTTTCCAATGCCTGCACAAACTGTTAATACACTGTCGGAGGCTGCCGATACAGTAACAAAAATGACACCCAGCTCAACTAGGTGTAAAACAGGAAAAAGGTGCTTTATGAGACCTTTTTCCCATTGATATCTAGCCCGACACGTCAAAACCCCTTATCCGCCATCCGCCCTACATCGCAACTTATAATAAATGTATTAACCTCTTATCTGCCGTGCCCCACAACACAAACTAGCTATTTAATCTATTAACCCCTAATCCGCCATGCCCCACAACGCAAATAACAGTACTATTTATTAAGCCCCCTAACCTAACATCCCCTAAATTAACCCCCATTACATTAATTTAAAAAATCCTAATTTACTATTAAAATAAAAATCCTAACATTCATTTAAAAAAAAAAAAAATAAGGTTAAATTACAATAATTAAATCTAAAATTACAACAGCAAAAAAGGGCTAAAATTACAGAAAAAAATAAACCAAATTATCCAAAATAAAAAAATGAAAGCTAATCCCTATGAAAATAAAAAAGGTCCCCTAAAATTAAAACACCCCCTAATCTAAACTAAACTATCAATTCCCCCTAAAAGGACCTTTTGTAGGGCATTGCCCTAAGTTGAACAGCATACAAGTGCGGCGCATATATTTTACCCGTCGCTCGCTGTTAAAATAAAATCAAACACCTAATGCATGCGCAATATCTACCTCTCAACTGCAACCCCCCACCACAATTACTAATGTATTAACCCCTAATCCACCAACCCCCATATCGCAAAGTATCTATCAGTTATTAACCCCTAAACCGCCACCCCCCAACAACGCAATCTAGCTATTTAAACTATTAACCTCTAATCCACCAATTAACCCACATCAGAATTAACCTAATAAATCTATTAACCCCTAAACCGCCAAACTCCCACAACGCAATTAACCTTATTAAGCTATTAACTCCTAGACCGCCAACCCCCCAAAAATATCAAATTAAATTACTTAGCCACCTAACACCCCCTAAATTAACCCTAATTACCTAAATTAAAAAATAGTAAGTTATAAATTCAAATCAGCCAATAGGATGAGAGCTACTGAAATCCTATTGGCTGTTCTAATCAGCCAATAGGATTTCAGTAGTTATAAAATTGAAAGACTAGAGAGGAACAATACAAACAAGCTGACAACAAAGTCCACTTATATATACATGCAAATATAGTCCCCTGAATAGGCAGAAAGTATTTAACCGGGTGAGACTTACTGGTTGCACACTGCTTTATTAAACCAACCACTAGCTCTAATCCGGACAGTAATCTGTTTAAACTGTCAGGTGTCCACCGGGGCTAATTAGTATTGGAGAACAACATGGAGGTAAATGTCCCAAAAGCAGTTAAACAAGATGTAATAACCCTTCGCTAGATCCTGAAAGATGGGTGAAATATACATCAAAGAAAATCACTCACCACTCCATTATTGGAAATGACAGGATACAACGCGTGGGTAAAGTCCTGATATGTAATGAATACTCTGTCTATTACCGTGCAACTCTTTGCTCACCCGGTTTAAAGAAATGATGAATGCAGCTCAGCATTCTGTGTGTGTTTTGTTTGCTCCAGTATCTGGTAACGCAACAGAATCCTTGTGTCTGGCTCTGCGTGTCAGGTGACTAAGCTGTGGCCAATCATAGGCGGAACCGGCTTCTGAGGTTGAGGACGTCCTCCAATGGTAGTAACTTAAAAGAATGTACAGGGTCCCCAGCTTTTACATCGGCACTTCACTGCACTAGCTATAATACTAGCCGATCTGGGAGCGTGAACTTTCAGTAGCTCTCATCCTATTGACTGATTTGAATTTGAAGATCCAAATCAGCCAATAGGAATGCAAGTGACGCCATTTTTAAAAACGTACCTTGAATTCAATCCTCAGTGTGCGGCGGTGATCATACGAAGAGGATCCTCCACGCTCCAGGGCTCCGTGGTCCAAGGTCTTCAGTTCTGTGGTCATCTCCGCACCGCGCCGGATTGGTCCTGGACGAAGATGGATGAAGATGGAAGATGTCGCCGGCTCCAAGAAGAGTTTGAGTGTAAGGTAAGGTTGGGTTACCATAGTAACCTATTAATGCTTTAGAAATCTGGCATCAGGTGGAAGCATTAATACAACGCTAACTTACGCCTACACGAAAACAGCGACTGCACACAAAGCAGAAATTATTTCAATGGTAATCTTGTAATAAAATGGAGCCGTAAATTACTTTTAGCTGTCGGCCGCTTCAGTATCTTACGGCTTCATTTTTAACGGCTCAATGGAAGGGAGCTCAGTGTTGGTTATGCAAAACTGAATAATGGGTAATAAAGGGATTATCTTTTTAAACAATAAATATTTTCAAGTAGCCTGTCCCTTTAACATATGTGTTTTTACTATAGGGACACTGTTTAATATCCCTTTAATAGTCTTTAGTGATGGTAATAGATGACGTGTGCACCAAAACTATAGATAAATGTCTCTCTAAGAGATTTGAACTGAAACATCAGTATAGTGTACAGAGGAATTTGTTGGGTTATTGATTTGACTAATTGTTTTTACTGTGAAAAGTGTTATTATACAATAACCTTAATTGATTGAGCAGGTAGTGTTTGTATCTGTTATGTGACGTTGCTTCGTAATAACATTCAATATGGTGGGGGTAATGTCAGTGCATTTTGTGCACATGGAAAGCCCATCCTACATTTAAAAAACATTTTTGGTACTTGTTTTTAAGTGGAAAAATGTTATCTGAAATTTTATCAAGAACCTTTAGCTGTGGAATTCAATAAATAAAAATTGACCCCATAAATGTGTCATTAAGTATAGAAAATTTGGATTGCCCTCTCTAATATTATGTAATTAATTCTTATTGAATTCATATGTACATATTTCTAGATGTTTGACATTATAAAAAAAGTCCACTGATGTCAATTGTGGAGCCTTAAAGCAAGTAAGAGTTAAAGGGACAGTCTAGTCAAAATTAAACTTTCATGATTCAGACAGGGCGTGCAATTTTTATTTTATTTTATAATTTTTTTGTTCGATATTCATATTTTAACAATCATTTTCAAATTAAATGCAAAGATACAACATATTGCTTAAACACTGTTCATAATTAACATTTGTCACAAATAAACAAAATAAGAAACTAAACAGTCTTCTTACACTGTTACATTTTGCTTCCTAAATTTTTTTTTACCATAAATAACCAAACCAAAACATTACATGATATGTTCCATTTACATGTAATATCATTAACACTAAGATCACAATGGAACTTTCAATTTCCAATATAAAACCTTAAACTTTATCAAAAACAGAAAATTGATTGATAATTTGTATTATGCTGTTCCAATATACATTGTTTTTTCATACAATTTTTAATCTCAGTTAGACTGGGTGTAGAGGATTCTTTCCATTTTTTAAATATAAGATATCTAGTTGCTAAGATTGCTCCATTGACAATTTTTTTCTCCTTTGAATGAGTTTTTTCTTCTGCTTTAAGAAATATTATTTTTGTATAGGACAGAACCAGACAGGAGACTCCAACCTTTCTAACCAGCCAGTATTCTAATTTTTATCCAGACCATATAAATTTTTGGACAATCCCATAGCATATGTTTGAGATTAGCCGCCCTCAATGAACATTTTGAACATTTAAAAAAATGGGGATTCCCCCACTTATAGCCCTTCTCGGGCGTGAAATATGTCATGTAAAGAAGTTTAAGATGTGATTCTCTCCATGTGGCTGACAAAGTGACATGATTAACTTCCAGTATAGGTGCTTGTATCATACCATCTTCTGATATCAGATCTGAAACTGCTATCCACTTAGATTCTATCTTTGTTATGTTATCAGAACCTTTTCTTGCAATTAGTTTTTGATAACAAGGATATATTGACATCTGACCATTTTTAACTAAATTCAGCCAATTATCTAAAAATCCTAATGACCAGTTCCAACCGGATATAGAAATTAATTTCCAAGTGTAATGTCTCGCTTGCAGATAAGCGTAAAAATCTTTCTGGGGGAGATCATAATCCCTTCTAAGATCACTAAATGTTTTAATATTTTGCTCTGGTATGTCCAATAATTGAATCAACTTTTCTAACCCTGATACTTGCCACCTTTGAAAAAGTGAAGATTGTAGGCCCGCTTGAAAATGAAAATTCCCATTTAAAGGCAAATATTTAGACACTTTCCCATATATTTCAAATATTTTACAAATCTTGCACCATGCCTTAATTGGATTAACTATAGTTTTAATTTTTTTTTATTTCCTGCGGAATTTCCTCAACTCTAGTATGAACTAACGCTATGGGAAGGTATGGAGCAGCTATATTATTTTCTAACTCATTATCAGTCACATAGTCCATACCACATAACCAATCAGTTACTATACAGGCTAGAAATACCAGATTATATAGTTTTAAGTCCGGTAGAGCAAAGCCCCCATATTTCTTAGGTAAACATAATCTTGAGAATGATATTCTAGGTTTTTTTCCTTGCCAGAGGAATTTTCTTAAGGCTGTATTTAATATCTTAATATCTTTCCCTTTTATGAATATTGGAATATTTTGACACAAGTAAAGAATTTTCGGGAATAAAATCATTTTATATATTGCAATGTGACCTGAGAGGGAAAGGGGGAGATTTTGCCAATTTTTCATTACATTCCTTATTGATTCGATTAATGGAGTTATATTAAGATTATACCATAAATCTGAATTCAGTGATATTTCAATGCCCAAATACTTAAATGAATCCTGAACTATTTTAAAAGGTATCATTCCCCTGGACTGTCTTGTTTGTTTTATCCATAATAACTCAGACTTATTAATGTTCATTTTATAACCTGAGAATGAGCTAAATTGGTTAACAATTTGCAGTAAGATTGGAATATTAATTTGTGTATTGCTCATATAATTAAGGACATCATCGGCATAGAGAGCTATCTTAAGCTCTTTTTTTCTAATTTTGATACCTTCAATCTTTTGTCTAATCATAATCGCGAGCGGTGTCCCTCTAGCTAACTTTATATCCGATGATAGTCTGCTATTAACTATCAATCTCGTGTAGGCTTTATTATATAAATTCTCAATAAATTTAGAAAATTGACCTCTAAACCCAAATTGAAATAAAGAATATGAGATATGATCATGGTGAACTGAATCAAATGCTTTTTTGGCGTCGATTGCAATTATTGCCTTATCTATATCTTCTTGTCCTCCTACCTGTACATCTTTTTTATCTAAATTAAGGTAATCAATAGTCAGAAATAATTCCCGAATTTTCGCTGGAGAATTTCTATGTACTAGAAATCCTGCTTGATTTTTATGTATTATGAGGGGGAGAAAAGTTTGTAGTCTGCATGCCAAAATAGAGGTGAACAATTTATAATCTGTGTTTAACAAAGCTATTGGTCTATAAGATTCCTTCTGAGTTGGGTCTTTACCTGTTTTTAGAATAAGTGTAGAATATGATGCCGCAAAGTTGGGGGAGGCTACATTTTCTTGTATATACATATCATTAAATAACTTAGTTAAATGTGGGGCCACAGCTGGAGCTAGAATTTTATAAAATTCATTTGGTAAGGCGTCTGGGCCTGCTGCCTTATTAACAGGCGTCTCCTCAATAGTTTTCAAAACCTCCTCCTCAGTAATAGGAGAGTTTAATGCTGTGTTCATCTCCTCTGTTATACAGGGACAAGAAATTTTTTCCCAAAAGTTTAACCTTTCAATCTCATTGGAAGGTCTATCAGAATAAAGAGTTTGATAATATTCCCCAAAAAATTTTAGTATCTCTTCTGCATTTGTAACTAATATATCATCTTGCTGAATAGCTTCAATCGGGGCTGTGTCCCTATCCAGCTTAACTAAGTTAGCCAATAGTTTACCTGCTTTGTTCCCATATTTATACAATTGTGATTGCAGCCTTAACTCTTTCTGTGTGGCTTTATGAATTAAAAAAGTGTCCCTTTCTTTCTTAGCTTGTGAGTATTTATTCCATGTTTCAGATGTTTTATTTAGAATATAGCTATTATAAGCATTTGATAAAGTTTTCAGAATTTCCTCCTCTTTTTTTTTGAATTTCCTAGTTCTATTAATATTATATGAGAGAATCTCCCCCCTCATCACCGCTTTTGCTGCTTCCCAGAAGACCATTGATTGATTTACAGATTCTCTATTTAATTGAACATATTCCTCAAATTTATATTCAAGCCATGTTTTAAATTCTAGATCTGAGGCTTAATATTTAAATGAAACCGGAGATTTTTATTTTTCAGATCTATTGGGCATATTTCAAATGTTATCGGAGCACGATCTGATATCGTAACCGGAAGAATATCCGCCACTATTTTGAATTTATATAATTTTTCATCAATTAAAAAAAGATCTATTCTCGAAAGAGATTTATGAGCCTTTCAAAGGCAAGTATATTTTTTAATATCTGAATTTTGTGATCTCCAAACATCCTTAACTCTTAAATTAGAGAACAGGTTGCCAAAGATTTTTGCTTCTAAATTGTCTCTTTTTGTTTTTATAAAAGAGGCATCTTGTCTTAATCTATCCATGAGATAGTATGGGGCTATGTTAAAATCTCCCGCAATTATCAAAAATCCTTCCTTCTTAGCAAGAATCTTAGTTTGTAAACTTTGCCAGAAATCATTATTAATAATGTTTGGTGCATGTATATTACATAGTGTATACATAGTCTTATTCATTTAGATTTTTAATATTAAGAATCTCCCGTCTGGGTCCGCCTCACAAGCCACCTTCTCAGCTCTTATTCTTTTCTCTAATAAAATTGCCACTCCTCCCTTCCTTCCAACTGATGGTGAAGAAATTACTTGCTGGACCCATAAATTCTTAAGTTTATTTACTTCATCTATTTTCAAATGTGTTTCTTGGAGGAAGGCGACATCAGTATTTATTTTCCTCAAGTAAGTTAATATTGTTTTTCTCTTGATGGGAGATGACAACCCCCAAATGTTCCAAGAAACCATTTTACAACCCTTCTCTATTTCCATCGTTTAAATAAGGGAGGAAAAGATCCCATAACAAAGTAGAGAGAGAAAAAAAACAAAAAAGCTGCAGCCCCTCCTCTCCCTCTCTCTCCCCCCACTAGAAAATTGTATAGGGGACAAACCCCCTCTGACCTGACCCCTATCTATGTACCTCAATTCCCATGCCTTGCCTAGGCAAGACCTTATCCCTATATATGGACTGATTTTAATACCAAACTCTAAATTCTGTCAGAAACCTAAGCTTCATTACAAATTTTAAGTTGTACTTCTTATTCTATAAAACTCCTATTTAGCTTGTGGTTGTCAACTGTGCAATACATTTTTCAGCCTCCCTAGCTGAATCAAAGAAATGTGGATTATTGTCAATTGTTATTTTTAATTTGGCTGGATATAGTAAGATAGCCTGGTACCCTTGATTAATTAGTTTCGTGCATATTGGAGATAGCTCTCTCCTTTTTGCTGGAGTTTCAGCTGAAAAATCTTGAAAGAGCAATATTTTAGAATTTCCCAAAAAAATCGGTTGATTTTTCATATAAAACTGCAGCAAAGTGAGTTTATCTTGATAGTTTAGTATTTTTGCAATTATTGGTCTGGGCCTGCTTTTCCCTTTCTCAAAATGTGGCCCTCCTAATCTGTGTACACGTTCAATTACCATTTGTGAAGAGATTTGTGGGATCTGTAACAAATGTGGTATTGTAACTGTTAACAATTTATTTAAGTCTTCATATTGTTTTTCTTCGGGAACTGCGATAACTCTGAGATTGTTCCTCCTTGCTCGATTTTCTAGATCTTCTAATTTATTTTGGTTTTTAAGAAGTTTAGAATTTATATCTTCTAGGATTACAGTGTGACTCCCTACAATATCTTCTACATCTGATATTCTCTGTTCTGCTTCAGTTATTCTATTCGAGAACTGTCTTATCTCATTTGTTAAAGAATTAATATCTAATTTGATCTCATTTCTAAGTGTTTCAAACTTAGGGGATAAAGCTTCAATTATCTTTGTCACTAATGCTTGTGTGTCTGTTGACTCACCACTTATATTAATACTGCTAGTATTTGTATCTGTTGATATTTCTTGGGTGCTCTTGTTTTTTTTTTTCTCTGTGTCTAGCTGCCATGATTGAAGGAGAAGTTCTGCCTTGTGCTGTGCAGAATTTATCCATGTGATCGTGATTAAATAAGTGAGGTAGGAAGTGCTTGGAGACTGAAAAAAAGCCTGAAAAAACAGTGATGAAGAGGGGAAAAAGAATTAAGCCCCTCTAGAGTGGATGTTAGAGGAAAGAAGAAAAAGAGTAAAAAGAAAAGAAAAGAGGGGGGGAATTTCCCGGGAAGGAGTGAGGGAATACTTAGTGCAAAGTGCATGTGAAAATATTTGTGAAAAAGAATGCCAAGAGCTTACTCTTCAACCAAGGCACCAGGCACTTTTAAATTTGTGTGAATACCAATTCTACACCTTGTCCCCCTGTGTCTTTTTTGATTATCCCAATAATTTTAAACAATCAATTCTCTTATTCTTCAGAGTCATTTACAGATATAGACCATTATTATTAAACTTTTTACTTTTTGCAAGATACCCAGCAGCATATATTCCCTTAGGCTCTATTTAAATAGTATACTTCAATTAAAGCCCAAATGTTTTTAAACCAATCATTCCTTGAAAAAAAACAATCTTCAATATGATACACCATTTTTCTTGTTCGCATACCATGTCTTTGTTTTCCTAGAGATTTTCACCTTTTATGATAATTACAACCACCTTCTTTTAAATTTAGGCAATCAATTCTCTTATTCCTCAGAGTCAATTGCAGATACACACCATTATTACTTAACTTTTGACTTTTTGCAAGGTACCTAGCAAGATAATTTCCCTTTGGCTCTGTTTAGAAAAAAGACTTCAGTTAAAACCTAATTGTTTTTAAACCAATCAACCCTTGAAAAAAGTCAGTCTTCAATATAATACACCATTTTTCTTATTCACAAATCCTCTCTTTGCTTTCCTAGAGACTTTCACCTTTTATGATAATTACAACTACCTTCTTTTAGATTTAGGCAATCTAGGCCTCGATCCGATATGCAGCGTCGCCCGCAAAAGCCAGCGAAGCCAAATTTTGCGCTGGTTTGGTATCACATATACGGCATAAGCTAGAAGTTACGCTCGTATATTTCTGCCTTCGGCCGTAGTTTTTTGGCCCATAGACAGGTATAACAAACCAGCGCAGTTTGGTATCCAATATACAGCATAAGGACTTACGTGGCGAAAATGGAGAACTCTTACTCCATTTTCACCTTGCCACAAATTGCAGGCGTAGTAAGCCTTACGCTGTCTATTGGAGCCCCGTAACTCCCTAAACTAGCTGCAAAATAAAACCTAACACCTAACGCATGCGCAATGTCTATCTACCTGTCAACCGCGAACTGCTAAATAAAACCTTTCTATTGGCTGATCGGAACAGCCAATAGAATGCGAGCTCAATCTGATTGGCTGATTGGATCAGCCAATCGGATTGAACTTGAATCTGATTGGCTGATTGAATCAGCAAATCAGATTTTCTTACCTTAATTCCGATTGGCTGATAGAATCCTATCAGCCAATCGGAATTCGACGGACGCCATCTTGGATGACGTCATTTAAAGGAAACTTCATTTGTCGTTCAGTCGTCGGGCCAGCTGGATGTTCTGCGTCGGAGGGCTGAAGAAAGAAGATTGAAGATGCCGCTTGGAGGAAAATTTTGCCGCGATGGAGGACCTCTTCTTTGCCGCTTGGATGAAGACATCGCCGAATGGAAGACTTCTTCTTTGCCGCTTGGATGAAGACATCGCCCGGATTGGATGAAGAGTTCGGCCCGGCTGGGTGAAGACGACTCACGGTAGGGAGATCTTCTGGGGCTTAGTGTTAGGTTTTTTTAAGGGGGGTTTGGGTGGGTTTAGAGTAGGGGTATGTGGGTGGTGGGTTTTAATGTTGGGGGTGGTATTGTGGTTTTTTTTTACAGGCAAAAGAGCTGTTTACTTTGGGGCATGCCCGCAAAAAGCCCTTTTAAGGGCTGGTAAAAGAGCTGGTTAATTTTTAATTTAGAATAGGGTAGGGCATTTTTTTATTTAGGGGGGCTTTATTATTTTATTAGGGGGCTTAGAATAGGTGTAATTAGCTTAAAATTCTTGTAATCTTTTTTTATTTTTTGTAATTTAGTGATTGTTTTTTGTAATTTAGTTTAGTATATTTAATTGTATTTTAGTTTAGAGATTTGTAGTTTATTTAATTTATTGATAGTGTAGGTGTATTTGTAACTTAGGTTAGGATTTATTTTACAGGTAAATTGGTAATTATTTTAACTAGGTAGCTATTAAATAGTTATTAACTATTTAATAGCTATTGTACCTAGTTAAAATAAATACCAAGTTACCTGTAAAATAAATATAAACCCTAAAATAGCTGCAATGTAATTATTATTTATATTGTAGCTATCTTAGGGTTTATTTTATAGGTAAGTATTTAGATTTAAATAGGAATATTTTAATTAATAATATTAATATTAATTAGATTTATTTTAATAAGAATTTAGTTAGGGGTGTTAGAGTTATATACTTAATATATATATAATATAATAACTATATTAACTATATTAACCCTAATATAATTAGGGTTAATATAGTTTATATAGGTGGCGGCGGTGTAGGGGGATTAGATTAGGGGTTAATGTATTTAATATAGGTGGCGGCGGTGTAGGGGGATTAGATTAGGGGGTAATACATTTATTATAGGTGGCGGCGGTGTAGGGGGATTTAGATTATAGGCAAAAGAGCTGATTACTTTGTGACAATGCCCCGCAAAAAGCCCTTTTAAGGGCTGGTAAAAGAGCTGATTACTTTGGGGCAAAGCCCCGCAAAAAGCCCTTTTAAGGGCTGGCAATAGAGCTGTTTACTTTGGGGTAATGCCACGCAAAAAGCCCTTTTCAGGGCTATTTGTAGGGTTAGACTTAGGTTTAGTGGTAGGGATAGTTTAGTATTTTAGGGGTTAATTAATTTAACATAGGTGGCGGCAGTATAGGGGGATTAGATTAGGGGTTAATAAATGTAATATAGGTGGCGGCGTTGTAGGGGGATTTAGATTAGGGGTTAATTACTTTAATATAGCTGGCGGCGGGGTAGGGGGATTTAAATTAGGGGTTAATAATTTTAATATAGCTGGCGGCGGGGTAGGGGGATTAGATTAGGGGTTAATAATTTTAATATAGCTGGCGGCGGGGTAGGAGCTCACATTAGGGGGTAGTTAATGTAGGTGGCGGCGGTGTAAGGGGCTCACATTGGGGCCGGGGGTAGTTAATGTAGGTGGCGGCGGGGTCCGGGAGCGGCGGTTTAGGGGTTAATAACTTTATTAGGTGCTGTGGGGTCCGGGAGTGGCGGTTTAGGGGTTAATACATTTTTTATTATTAGGAGAGTGAGGGGGGATAGCGGATAGAGGGGTATACGTGTCGGGCTATGTTTGGGAGGCGTGTTAGACAGTACGGGAGATTTTATAACTTAAATGAAAAGCACCTGACGAAGTGCCTACGGGCAGGAAACGCGTCGGACGTTCTTATCCTATCTGCTCTCTCCCGAGCTTATATGTACCTAGTTTCAACTTGAGACTTTAAATAAAGTCGGCTTTTACTTGCAACATTTGTGGCGGATTTTGTTTTCCTTACAGCAGGTTACCTCATGTGTTTTTCATTGGAGTTTCATTTTTTTCGAGACTGAGGAGTGTCTCTTTACCTGACTGCAAGGAGCCTCGCTATCGTCCCACGCAGGGGGAACGGCAGATACAAGGTAATCTTTTGTGTGCAAGATACCGATTGCATACTTTTCTATACAGTTGTCATTAGACATTTTTTACACCATTTGCTTGTTCCTTTCACTGGTGGGATTGACAAGAGACGTTTGACATACGAGATATTACACCAACAACACTACTAAGTTTGGGACACTTGATTTATCTGAACTGGTAATACTGTTACATAATTTTACATGGATAAAAGTGTAATATCGTTATAAAGTAACCAGAGTGTGCAAATTGTTTGATTTTATAACTTAGTCAGGTTTTGTAGGCGCCGGCAGTTTCTAAAGTGCCGTAAGTCACTGGCGACTCCAGAAATTTGTACTTACGCAGATTTCTGGACATCGCTGGTTTATCCTACTTACGGCACTTTAGCATCTGACGGCGCCGTATATGTGATAGCTCGAGTTGCGAGCTGAAACTACGGGCGGCGGGGGTTCCCTCGATTGTGCCGCAAACTACGATCTTTATCGGATCGCGCCCCAATTCTCTTATTCCTCAAAGTCATTTACAGATACATACCATTATTACTTAACTTTTTACTTTTTGCAAGATACCTAGCAAGATAATTTCCCTTAGGCTCTGTTTAACTAGAATACTTCAATTAAAGCCCAAATGCTTTTAACCCAATCAATTCCTGAAAAATCAATCTTCAGTATAATACACTATTTTTCTTATTCATATACCATATCTCTATTTTCCTAGAGACTTTCACCTTTTATGATAGTTACAACCACTTTATTTTAACTTTAAGCAATCAATTCTCTTATTCCTCAGAGCCTAGTTTTAACCTAGCATTTTGCACCCTTTAAAAAAAAAAAAAAAAAAAAGTGCTTTATATTACTGACATCTGACATAATTTTGTTTTTTACTCCTTAACCCTTAATTCCCCTTACAGAGCTATAAGATACTTTTATCAACCTTAGTTCACCCTTCCCCAATCTATTAATTACTTTAGTAACAGGGGAAGCAAACAAAAAAAAACACAAAAAAAAACCTGCAAATAAGAAAAAATAAAGAAAAAAGCCAAGGAGTCTCTGTGTATGATCAGAGTCCCTTTCTGTATTCCATCGGGGCAAAAGTACTTGGAATTAAATACGTGCCCATGGGCAGGGACACCTCCTTTACAGCAACGTTATGCCTGTTACCCCTTAGACCACAAAGTACCTGACCCAGTTTATGGGGTTCGGCCGTCGAGCCACCGCTCTCAGGATAAAGCAGAATCTTCTCTGATGGGGCTCCCTCACGCAGCACCAAAGACTCAGGTTCAGGGCCCGCTCCTCTGCCCACCCAGGGGCAAATAGTAAAATCCTCCTCTAAGCTGGACCTCAGCAACTCCGGTCAATCCGCCTTGCACAGGCTGCGAAAGGAGATGGGGCGCCTCTCTGTGTTGCGCAAGGGGGGTCGCCTCTGCCGGTTCAATCAGAGCTCTCAAACCCCAGCGGGAGACCGTGCAGGGCCACGACAGCTGGTATAAGCAAACAGGAGCAGACTGATCGCCAAGTCACCGATGAGCTCTTATTACAGGTTAGACACTTTCCCCTGTCAGTATTCAGCCCAGAGCAGTTTTTAAACGGCCATCGCAGCTCACACTTGCGCCCCAAAGATCACTCAAATAAGAAGGGGTGAAGTAAACTGCAAAGCCTTTCTGTTTTTAGCAGGGTAAATAAGGAAAAGTTCTTTTAGCAGCGTTAACCCACTTCAGGACTTGTCTTGTAGGGAAAAAGGGAAAAAAAAGTTTGTCTGCAGTTTTCTAAGAAAGTTTTCCTCCTCTCCCAATTATAGAAGGGGAGTAGGTAGTATGCATCAGTCCATAAATGTGCTGCATTACACAGCTCAGTGCAGTGGTATGGTACTGTGGTGGTGCTGGAAGCAGTATAGAATTGCAACCTGAGCAGGCCCCAGGTCAGGGGTGTGTAGCACAATAAATTACTGCCAGCTGCTCTCATTAGGATCTGGAGACCAAGTGCTGTGCAACCCTGCACCTGTGCTCTTCCCACCAGTACACCTCTCTAGCTCCAGGGCATGCTTTTTTTTTTTTATTTACTTTTTATTAACAGAAATAATTCACACAAAAAAAAGAAAAATCACAAAAATTTAGGACAAGTGTGTCAAATTTTAGCAACCAAACTTTGTTTTCTTACATCAAATTATCTGTACAGAGACAATCACAATAAAAAAAATACAAATAAACAAAGCATAACTTAAAATGGGAAGAAAAAAAAAAGGGAAAAGGGCAGGGAAGGAAATGTCCTCTCTCACCCGCTCCCTCTACCAAACGTCAAGTAGTACCAACTCTGAATTTCTAAATGGGAAGATCATCAGCTCTATTTATCCTTTAATAAAAGCTGACCATTTAAAAAAGAATTTTTTAATATCCTCTTCATTATCAATACTGGTGTCTCTCTGTTCTATCATGCATTGTTTCTTAAGACAATTTCTGACTTCTAAGATTGTAAGAACCCTATGTTTTTTCCAACATTCGAATATCAGATATCTAGCTGCTAGGATTGTTAGAGTAATTAATTTTTCCTGAGGTTGTTGTTCTTTGCTCTGTTTTATGCAAAATATAATCTGTGTCAATGTGAGAGCCAGAGGGGTGACTTCCGGGATGTTATTAAGCCAAAATTCTAATTTGTATCAGAATTGCCTGATTTTCAGACAGTTCCATATCATATGTACCAGATCTGCTGCTACAAGGGAGCATTTTGGACACTTATTATAATCTAAATTATGTATTTTATAACCTTTTTCTGGAGTAAAATATATGCTCTATGCAGTAACTTAACGTGCGCTTCTCTCCAGGTGGCAGAAAGAGTAGCCCGGGTTACTTTGCTAATTGACTTTTGAATAAATTTTGAGTCTATAATATTAAAAGTGATTAGCCTATTCCAGTCTAGCGCCACCTGTTCTAAAAGAGAGACTCCTTTGTTAATACTGAGAAGTAGATAGCAAGGAGTAATTGACATGTGGCCACTTTTAACAAATATCAGCCAGTTTTCCAGTTTTCCCAAAGCCCAACCCCATCCTATATTTCTGACTAATTCTGAGATATAGTGTCTAATTTGTAGGTATGCAAAGAACTCCTTATTCGACAACTTAAATTCACTTTTCAATTCCTCAAATGTTTTTACGCTGTTTGTTTCCTTCTTAATGAGTTGCTGAACTCTTTCTAAACCTAGAGAGGACCAATTGTCAAAGATAGCTGAATTCAAGCCAGGTTGGAATTTTGGGTTCCCTTTTATTGGCATGTATTGGGAAGCCATACAATTGATTTTTAACAGAGTCCCAATTTTCCACCATGCTTTTATGGGATTCAAAATGGTTTTAAGCTTCTTAATTTCAGGGGGTAGTGCTTTGGGCTTGCAATGAGCCAGCCCTACTGGGAGAAATGGAAAACAAATATTTTCTTCTAACAATACGTTTGACAAATAGTTTTTAGAAAGAAACCAATCCGTCACTGTTCGTGCCAAGAAGACCAAATTATATAGTCTAATATCGGGAAGAGCTAAGCCTCCAAATTCTTTCGCCAGGGATAATTTAGATAAAGAAATCCTAGATCTCTTCCCTTGCCATATAAAATTTCTAACTGCACTATTGAGTGCACGAATGTCTCTTTCAAAAACTATTATTGGAGTGTTTTGTAAGATATATAAGAGTTTTGGGAGGAGGATCATTTTATATAGTGCTATTCTACCAGATAATAATATTGGTAGATTTTGCCAGATTTTCATTTTTTCCCGTATATTTGTCAGGATTGGCATTATATTAAGTCTATATAGATCTGTGGGTTTAACTGGGATCGAAATTCCTAAATATTTGAATGATTCAGAAACCACTTTGAACGGACTATCTTCTATTGAGTTGATATTCTTCCTAAGCCAATATATCTCGGATTTGGACGCATTTATTCTATATCCAGAAAAAGATCCATATTGCTCTATAATTCATAGAAGTTTGGGTATATTTGCCTGTGTATTTGCAATATAAAGGAGTATGTCATCCGCATATAACGCGATTTACATCTCTATTCTGATGCCTTCAATGCATTGTCTGATCATAAGCGCTAAGGATTCTATGGCTATGTCAAAGAGAAGGGGGGATAGAGGGCAGCCCTGGCGCGTTCCCCTCTCAATTTCGATTTCTGAGGATAAAGAGTTATTAACTATCAATCTCGTTCGAGGTCCCTTGTATAAATTTTTTATAAAGGAAGAAAATTATCTTTAAGCCCGAACTTAACTAAAGAAGTGAACATGTGGCTAAAATAAACTGAATTGAAGGCTTTTTCAGCATCAATTGCGACTACTGCAAGGTCCGGGGCGCCCTCCATCCCCCCCTCTCGAGTCTGGAAGTATTCCGTTGTCATCAAGACTTCACGTATTTTAGAGGCAGAATTTCGATGATGAATGAACCCTACTTGATCGGTATGAATGATATGCGGGAGACCGCTTTGAAGTCTACGTACAAGAATTGAAGTAAGAATCTTATACTCCAAATTCAGGAGAGCTATAGGTCAATAAGATCCCTTAAGAGTAGGATCTTTTCCCCTCTTGAGAAGTAAGGTTGTATATGAGGCAGAGAAACTAGATGGTATAGTTTTACCATTTATATAAAAATTGTTGTAAAGATTACGTAGATAAGGAACCATTTCTTGAGCTAATATCTTATAAACCTCATTAGGGATCCCATCAGGGCCGGCTGCTTTAGTCAGGGGCATCTGAGAGATCATTTTTCTAACTTCCTCGTCAGAGATCGGACTATTCAAACTGATATTTATTTCCGCTGGGACTGTGGGGCAGTTTATTTTGCTCTAAAATTCCACGGACTGATCTTTATCAGTGGTTTTTGCAGAATAGACATCCTTATAGTAATTTGTGGGTGCCTCTGAAATATCTTCTATTTTTGTAAGAGACTTCCCTTCGTGGCAGATTTTATCAATCAGGGAAGGCTTTTTTTCTCCCCTGACTAGCTTAGCTAGTAATTTGCCGGATTTATTCCCATTTTGGCCTGAAACCTCAGCTCTCTCTGGCCTAGATTTAGAGTTCGGCGGTAGCCGTCAAAACCAGCGTTAGAGGCTCCTAACGCTGGTTTTGGCCGCCCGCTGGTATTTGGAGTCAGTGATTAAAGGGTCTAACGCTCACTTTACAGCCGCGACTTTTCCATACCGCAGATCCCCCTACGCCATTTGCGTAGCCTATCTTTTCAATGGGATCTTTCTAACGCCGGTATTTAGAGTCGTTTCTGCATTGAGCGTTAGAGCTCTAACGACAAGATTCCAGCCGCCTGAAAATAGCAGGAGTTAAGAGCTTTCTGGCTAACGCCGGTTTATAAAGCTCTTAACTACTGTACCCTAAAGTACACTAACACCCATAAACTACCTATGTACCCCTAAACCGAGCTCCCCCCACATCGCCGCCACTCGATTAAAAATTTTAACCCCTAATCTTCTGACCGCCACCTACGTTATACTTATGTACCCCTAATCTGCTGCCCCTAACACTGCCGACCCCTATATTATATTTATTAACCCCTAATCTGCCCCCCACAACGTCGCCGACACCTGCCTACACTTATTAACCCCTAATCTGCCGAGCGGACCGCACCGCTACTATAATAAAGTTATTAACCCCTAACCCGCCTCACTAACCCTATCATAAATAGTATTAACCCCTAATCTGCCCTCCCTAACATCGCCGACACCTACCTTCAATTATTAACCCCTAATCTTCCGATCGGAGCTCACCGCTATTCTAATAAATGTATTAACCCCTAAAGCTAAGTCTAACCCTAACACTAACACCCCCCTAACTTAAATATAATTTACATATAACGAAATAAATTAACTCTTATTAAATAAATGATTCCTATTTAAAGCTAAATACTTACCTGTAAAATAAACCCTAATATAGCTACAATATAAATTATAATTATATTTTAGCTATTTTAGGATTAATATTTATTTTACAGGCAACTTGGTATTTATTTTAACTAGGTACAATAGCTATTAAATAGTTAAGAACTATTTAATAGTTACCTAGTTAAAATAATAACAAATTTACCTGTAAAATAAATCCTAACCTAAGATATAATTAAACCTAACACTACCCTATCAATAAAATAATTAAATAAACTACCTACAATTACCTACAATTAACCTAACACTACACTATCAATAAATTAATTAAACACAATTGCTACAAATAAATACAATTAAATAAACTAGCTAAAGTACAAAAAATAAAAAATAACTAAGTTACAGAAAATAAAAAAATATTTACAAACATAAGAAAAATATTACAACAATTTTAAACTAATTACACCTACTCTAAGCCCCCTAATAAAATAACAAAGCCCCCCAAAATAAAAAATTCCCTACCCTATTCTAAATTAAAAAAGTTACAAGCTCTTTTACCTTACCAGCCCTGAACAGGGCCCTTTGCGGGGCATGCCCCAAGAAGTTCAGCTCTTTTGCCTGTAAAAGAAAACATACAATACCCCCCCCCCCAACATTACAACCCACCACCCACATACCCCTAATCTAACCCAAACCCCCCTTAAATAAACCTAACACTAATCCCCTGAAGATCTTCCTACCTTGTCTTCACCATACCAGGTTCACCGATCCGTCCTGGCTCCAAGATCTTCATCCAACCCAAGCGGGGGTTGGCGATCCATAATCCGGTGCTGAAGAGGTCCAGAAGAGGCTCCAAAGTCTTCATCCTATCCGGCAAGAAGAGGACATCCGGACCGGCAAACATCTTCTCCAAGCCGCATATTCTATCTTCTTCCATCCGGTGCGGAGCGGGTCCATCTTGAAGCAGGCGACGCGGATCCATCCTCTTCTTCCGATGTCTCCCGACGAATGACGGTTCCTTTAAGGGACGTCATCCAAGATGGCGTCCCTCGAATTCCGATTGGCTGATAGGATTCTATCAGCCAATCGGAATTAAGGTAGGAATTTTCTGATTGGCTGATGGAATCAGCCAATCAGAATCTAGTTCAATCCGATTGGCCGATCCAATCAGCCAATCAGATTGAGCTCGCATTCTATTGGCTGATCGGAACAGCCAATAGAATGCGAGCTCAATCTGATTGGCTGATTGGATCAGCCAATCGGATTGAACTAGATTCTGATTGGCTGATTCCATCAGCCAATCAGAAAATTCCTACCTTAATTCCGATTGGCTGATAGAATCCTATCAGCCAATCGGAATTCGAGGGACGCCATCTTGGATGACGTCCCTTAAAGGAACCGTCATTCATCGGGAGACATCGGAAGAAGAGGATGGATCCGCGTCGCCTGCTTCAAGATGGACCCGCTCCGCACCGGATGGAAGAAGATAGAAGATGCGGCTTGGAGAAGATGTTTGCCGGTCCGGATGTCCTCTTCTTGCCGGATAGGATGAAGACTTTGGAGCCTCTTCTGGACCTCTTCAGCACCGGATTATGGATCGCCAACCCCCGCTTGGGTTGGATGAAGATCTTGGAGCCAGGACGGATCGGTGAACCTGGTATGGTGAAGACAAGGTAGGAAGATCTTCAGGGGATTAGTGTTAGGTTTATTTAAGGGGGGTTTGGGTTAGATTAGGGGTATGTGGGTGGTGGGTTGTAATGTTGGGGGGGGGGGTATTGTATGTTTTCTTTTACAGGCAAAAGAGCTGAACTTCTTGGGGCATGCCCCGCAAAGGGCCCTGTTCAGGGCTGGTAAGGTAAAAGAGCTTGTAACTTTTTTAATTTAGAATAGGGTAGGGAATTTTTTATTTTGGGGGGCTTTGTTATTTTATTAGGGGGCTTAGAGTAGGTGTAATTAGTTTAAAATTGTTGTAATATTTTTCTTATGTTTGTAAATATTTTTTTATTTTCTGTAACTTAGTTATTTTTTATTTTTTGTACTTTAGCTAGTTTATTTAATTGTATTTATTTGTAGCAATTGTGTTTATTTAATTTATTGATAGTGTAGTGTTAGGTTAATTGTAGGTAATTGTAGGTAGTTTATTTAATTATTTTATTGATAGGGTAGTGTTAGGTTTAATTATAACTTAGGTTAGGATTTATTTTACAGGTAAATTTGTTATTATTTTAACTAGGTAGCTATTAAATAGTTCTTAACTATTTAATAGCTATTGTACCTAGTTAAAATAAATACCAAGTTGCCTGTAAAATAAATATTAATCCTAAAATAGCTAAAATATAATTATAATTTATATTGTAGCTATATTAGGGTTTATTTTACAGGTAAGTATTTAGCTTTAAATAGGAATCATTTATTTAATAAGAGTTAATTTATTTCGTTATATGTAAATTATATTTAAGTTAGGGGGGTGTTAGTGTTAGGGTTAGACTTAGCTTTAGGGGTTAATACATTTATTAGAATAGCGGTGAGCTCCGATCGGAAGATTAGGGGTTAATAATTGAAGGTAGGTGTCGGCGATGTTAGGGAGGGCAGATTAGGGGTTAATACTATTTATGATAGGGTTAGTGAGACGGATTAGGGGTTAATAACTTTATTATAGTAGCGCTCAGGTCCGCTCGGCAAATTAGGGGTTAATAAGTGTAGGCAGGTGTCGGCGACGTTGTGGGGGGCAGATTAGGGGTTAATAAATATAACATAGGGGTCGGCGATGTTAGGGCAGCAGATTAGGGGTACATAGGGATAACGTAGGTTGCGGCGGTTTACGGAGCGGAAGATTAGGGGTTAAAACTGTAATGCAGGGGTCAGCGATAGCGGGGGCGGCAGATTAGGGGTTAATAAGTGTAAGGTTAGGGGTGTTTAGACTCGGGGTACATGTTAGAGTGTTAGGTGCAGACGTAGGAAGTGTTTCCCCATAGGAAACAATGGGGCTGCGTTAGGAGCTGAACGCTGCTTTTTTGCAGGTGTTAGGTTTTTTTCAGCTCAAACAGCCCCATTGTTTCCTATGGGAGAATCGTGCACGAGCACGTTTTTGATGCCGGCCGCGTCCGTAAGCAACTCTGGTATCGAGAGTTGCATTTGCGGTAAAAATGCTCTACGCTCCTTTTTTGGAGCCTAACGCAGCATTTGTTTTAACTCTCGATACCAGAGTTAAATTTATGGTGCGGCCAGAAAAAAGCCCGCGGAGCGTTAACAGCCCTTTTACCGCCGAACTCTAAATCTAGGCCTCTGTGTTTCTAGAAGCAGTGCTAAGGCATCTCTTTCACTTTTGGCTTTAATATATTTAGCCCAGTTAAAAGGTGTTTTCTGCAGAAGATAGCGATTATATGAATTAACCAAGAAATGAGTAGCCTCTTTCTCTCTTTTCTTCAATTTCTTTGATATCATAGCAGCATATGCTGTTATTTCCCCTCTGAGGACTGCCTTAGCAGCTCCCCAGAAGATTTCTGGCTGATCGACATATTTGGAATTAAAGTGGATATATTCTTTAAATTTATCGGTTAAATGTTTTTTAAATTTTGAATCATTGGCCAAGTAGTATGGAAAGATGAATCTCGCAGGGATATTTTTAAAACGATTCAATTGTACTTCAAGAAAAATGGGGAAGTGATTAGACAAAACTATGGGGTTATTCATGCTATGGTTTTCATTGTACATAGTCGTTCGTCTATTAAGAATAAGTCTATTCTTGATAGTGTTTTATGCGCCTTTGATAAACATCTGTAATCCCGTACATCAGGCTTCTGAATCCGCCAAATATCCTTTACCGCTAAGTTCTGATTTATTTTTTAAACAGGTTTGTCTCTAAGTTATCCTTTTTATGTTTTATTTGTTTACTATTCTGCCGTAGTCTGTCCAGAGGTGATTGTGGGGCCATATTGAAATCTCCTCCTATAACCAGGTATCCTTCTGAATAGGAAAGTAAATTAGACTGTAATAGATTCCAGAATTCATAATCTAAAACGTTAGCATAATGTAAACAATTGATTTTGAATTTTGATTTTCAACATTACATATCTCCCCTCTGGGTCTCTTTTAAAATGTATTATTTCAGACTCCACTCTCTTACCTATCAGGATAGCTACCCCTCTTTTCCTCCTGAGGCTAGGTGAGGCAACTTCTTCTCTAATCCAAGAGCCTTTCATTTTTATTATGTCTTCCATATTTAGATGCGTTTCTTGAAGGAACACTAAGTCTGCTTGCATTTTCCTCATACGAGAGATGATAGCTTTCCTTTTAATGGGGGTCGATATGCCCCCTACATTCCATGATACTAACTTAAAGTTGTCTGGTATCTTTGTCATCTCTTTATGAGCAAAAAGAGTTTATGGAGAAGAGAGAAGAAAAGGAGAGGGAAGGGAGGGGGGGAGAGGGGGGAAAAAAAGGGGGAGGGGGGGAAGGGAGGGAAAAAACACGTAACAACCATTAACAATAGAAACTATAACCTCAATACACAGATCAGAGGGGGAGCCGCCCCCTCTTTTCCCTTAACCCAAAAATAATCCCTTTCCCGGGCCTGCATCTCTATATTAAGAACCATGATTTGCCTAAAGGACGCCTGAAAGAAAGAAAAAAAAGTCTGTTGCAAATTTTAATCATTAACCGCCTGACAGGGGTCTGCTATGCTGGAGAGTCTAGTTCGTCTAACAATTTTCCGGCCTCTTGTGCATTATCAAAAAAATATGTGTTATCTCTAACGATTACCTTAAGTTTTGACGGGTATATTATTGTTGCTCTGTACACTTTCTGTATCAATTTTGTGCAGATTGGTGCTAATTCTCTTCTCTTTATAGAAGTTTCAACTGAGAAATCCTGAAATAGAAGGATTTTAGCTCCTCCAATACTGATAGGTTGTTTTTTTCCTGAATTGCTGGAGTACATTAACTTTATCTAGATAGTTCAAAAAACGTGATATTACTGGTCTGGGTCTGTTATTAATTTTCCCCTAAATTTGATGCCTTAAAATCTGAAATAAAGCAAGATATTGTTCTATTAACTCAGGAAATTAGACAATTTTCAAACAGAATACAGGAGGTAGAACAAAGGGTCTCAGATCTTGAGGACCTCACTGGCTCTCAAAGCTCTAGTATAGAGGAAACAAATACGAAGATTCGAAAAATGCAGATAAGACTTGAAGACCTCGAGAATCGTTCTCGAAGAAATAATATCAGGATTATTGGTATACCAGAGGGTAAAAAGTATGAAATTTTAACCTTGTTTGTTACAGAAACTCTAGCTCAACTTCTTGAATTGCCTAATACTCAGATAATAATTGAGAGAGCACACAGAATAGGTCCACCCCTGACAGATAACTAACGGCTAGAATTCTGCGGCCAAAGGGGTGCGTTAGCTACGCGTGCTTTTTTTCCCCCGCACCTTTTAAATACCGCTGGTATTTAGAGTTCACAGAAGGGCTGCGTTAGGCTCCAAAAAGGGAGCGTATAGCATAATTTACCGCCACTGCAACTCTCAATACCAGCGGTGCTTACGGACGCAGCCAGCTTCAAAAACGTGCTCATGCACGATTCCCCCATAGGAAACAATGGGGCATTTTGAGCTGAAAAAAAACCTAACACCTGCAAAAAAGCAGCGTTCAGCTCCTAACGTAGCCCCATTGTTTCCTATGGGGAAACACTTCCTAAGTCTGCACCTAACACCCTAACATGTGCCCCGAGTCTAAACACCCCTAACGTTACACTTATTAACCCCTAATCTGCAGACCCCGCTATCGCTGACACCTGCATTATACAATTAACCCCTAATCTGCCGCTCCGTACACCGCCGCAACCTACGTTATCCCTATGAACCTCTAATCTGCTGCCCCTAACACCGCCGACCCCTATATTATATTTATTAACCTCTAATCTGCCGCCCCCAACGTCGCCTCCACCTACCTATAATTATTAACCCCTAATCTGCCCACCGGACCTCGCCGCTACTCTAATAAATGTATTAACCCCTAAAGCTAAGTCTAACCCTAACCCTAACACCCCCCTAAATTAATAGCCTGAGGAAACAGCCTGTGGTGGCTGAGAAACATGTCGCTGTTTTTAAAATAAAAGTTTTTAAATATACACTTGCTTTATCACAATTATTCTGCTCCTGTTTGGGGGCAGAGTGTGTGTGCTAGTTCTATCTTCCAAAGTGGTGATTTTCTGCATCCTGCAAATTGGATTCCACAGTCCACTGGGCGGCTGAGAGGTCCCAGTACTGCTGATATTGCACCTGGTGGTGCTTTGTTTCCTGTAAGTACAACCTTGAATCCTTTTTTATCTGGTGTACAAACGTTACTGGGCTATGTGTGTGCCTTTTTTGCCCTTATAGGCATCATAGGATAGGCCCTTGCCAAGGATCATCTCTATCTGGCTGGAGACACCAGTGAGCTGGACCACTGTTTGATGTTCCAGGCTGCCACAATAGCACCATTTGGGTGCGCTACGCTTGTGAGTATATTTCCTATCCTGCTGATGTTTTGTATCCGACTGCCGTGACGTTACTAGGCCATGTTGGCGCCTCTGTGCTTCTTTCTCTTATAAATATAATTTAAATCTAACAAAATAAATTAACTCTTATTAAATAAATTATTCCTATTTAAAGCTAAATACTTACCTGTAAAATAAATCCTAATATAGCTACAATATAAATTATAATTATATTGTAGCTATTTTAGGATTAATATTTATTTTACAGGCAACTTTGTATTTATTTTAACCAGGTACAATAGCTATTAAATAGTTAATAACTATTTAATAGTTACTTAGTTAAAATAATTACAAAATTACCTGTAAAATAAATCCTAACCTAAGTTATAATTAAACCTAACACTACACTATCAATAAATTAATTAAATACAATACCTACAAATAAATACAATTAAATAAACTAACTAAAGTACAAAAAATAAAAAAGAACTAAGTTACAAAAAATGAAAAAATATTTACAAACATTAGAAAAATATTACAATAATTTTAAGCTAATTACACCTACTCTAAGCCCCCTAATAAAATAACAAAGCCCCCCAAAATAAAAAAATGCCCTACCCTATTCTAAAATAAAATTAGAAAAGCTCTTTTACCTTACCAGTCCTTAAAATGCCTTTTGCGGGGCATGCCCCAAAGAAAACAGCTCTTTTGCCTGGAAAAAAAAACATACAATACCCCCCAACATTACAACCCACCACCCACATACCCCTAATCTAACCCAAACCCCCCTTAAATAAACCTAACACTAAGCCCCTGAAGATCTTCCTACCTTATCTTCACCACGCCGGGTATCACCGATCGGTCCAGGCTCCGATGTCTTGATCCAAGCCCAAGCGGGGGCTGAAGACGTCCATCCTCCGGCTGAAGTCTTGATCCAAGCCCAAGCGGGGGCTGAAGACGTCCATCCTCCGGCTGAAGTCTTGATCCAAGCCCAAGCGGGGGCTGAAGACGTCCATCCTCCGGCTGAAGTCTTGATCCAAGCGGCGGCTGAAGAAGTCCATCATCGGGCAGAAGTCTTCATCCTATCAGCCAATCAGATTCAAGTTCAATCCGGATTGAACTTCAATCTGATTGGCTGATTCCATCAGCCAATCAGAATTTTCCTACCTTAATTCCGATTGGCTGATAGAATCCTATCAGCCAATCGGAATTCGAGGGACGCCATCTTGGATGACGTCCCTTAAAGGAACCTTCATTCGTCGTCTAGTCGTCGGAAGAAGAGGATGGATCCGCGCCGGAAGTCTTGAAGATGGAGCCGCTCGTCGTCGGATGGAAGAACATAGAAGATGCCGCTTGGATGAATATGTCTACCGGTCCGGATCTCCTCTTCTGCCCGGATAGGATGAAGACTTCTGCCCGATGATGGACTTCTTCAGCCGCCGCTTGGATCAAGACTTCAGCCGGAGGATGGACGTCTTCAGCCCCCGCTTGGGCTTGGATCAAGACATCGGAGCCTGGACCGATCGGTGATACCCGGCGTGGTGAAGATAAGGTAGGAAGATCTTCAGGGGCTTAGTGTTAGGTTTATTTAAGGGGGGTTTGGGTTAGGTTATGGGTATGTGGGTGGTGGGTTGTAATGTTGGGGGGGGTATTGTATGTTTTTTTTTCCAGGCAAAAGAGCTGTTTTCTTTGGGGCATGCCCCGCAAAAAGGCCCTTTTAAGGGCTGGTAAGGTAAAAGAGCTTTTCTATTTTTATTTTAGAATAGGGTAGGGCATTTTTTTTATTTTGGGGGGCTTTGTTATTTTATTAGGGGGCTTAGAGTAGGTGTAATTAGCTTAAAATTGTTGTAATATTTTTCTAATGTTTGTAAATATTTTTTTATTTTTTGTAGCTTAGTTCTTTTTTTATTTTTTGTACTTTAGTTAGTTTATTTAATTGTATTTATTTGTAGGTATTGTATTTAATTAATTTATTGATAGTGTAGTGTTAGGTTTAATTGTAGATAATTGTAGGTATTTTATTAATTAATTTATTGATAGTGTAACTTAGTATTGATAATTGTAACTTAGGTTAGGATTTATTTTACAGGTAATTTTGTAATTATTTTAACTAGGTAACTATTAAATAGTTATTAACTATTTAATAGCTATTGTACCTGGTTAAAATAAATACAAAGTTGCCTGTAAAATAAATATTAATCCTAAAATAGCTACAATATAATTATAATTTATATTGTAGCTATATTAGTATTTATTTTACAGGTAAGTATTTAGCTTTAAATAGGATTAATTTATTTAATAAGAGTTAATTTATTTAGTTAGATAAAAATTATATATAACTTAGGGGGGGTGTTAGTGTTAGGGTTAGTCTTAGCTTTAGGGGTTAATAAATTTAATAGAGTAGCGGCAACGTCCGGTCGGCAGATTAGGGGTTAATACTTGGTTAGGTGTCGGTGATGTTAGGGAGGGCAGATTAGGGGTTAATACTATTTATTATAGGGTTATTGAGGCGGATTAGGGATTAATAACTTTATTAGAGTAGCGGTGAGGTCTGGTCGGCAGATTAGGGGTTAATTATTGTAGGTAGGTGGCGGCGACGTTTTGGGGGCAGATTAGGGGTTAATAAATATAATATAGGGGTCGACGGTGTTAGGGGCAGCAGATTAGGGGTACATAAGGATAACGTAGGTGGCGGCACTGTGCGGTCGGCAGATTAGGGGTTAAAAAAATTTAATAGAGTGGCGGCGATGTGGGGGGACCTCGGTTTAGGGGTACATAGGTAGTTTATGGGTGTTGGTGTACTGTAGAGCACAGTAGTTAAGAGCTTTATGAACCGACGTTAGCCCAGAAAGCTCTTAACTCCTGGCTTTTTTCTGCGGCTGGAGTTTTGTCGTTAGATTTCTAATGCTCACTTCAGCCAAGACTCCAAATACTGGTGTTAGAAAGATCCCATTGAAAAGATAGGATACGCAAATGGCGTAAGGGGATCTGCGGTATGGAAAAGTCGCGTCTGGAAAGTGAGCGTTAGACCCTTACCTACACGACTCTAAATACCAGCGGTAGCCCAAAACCAGCGTTAGGAGCCTCTAACGCTGGTTTTGACGGCTAACGCAGAACTCTAAATCTAGGCGTTAGTTCCTTCCTTCTTAATCCTCCTTGGGATTGATAGTTATCCTACTAATTTTGCTCTGAGCTTAATGTCCCAATTCTGGTTGCAAGAGTTACTGCAGTTTAATGTTCTGCTTGCAGATGTTCCAGAAATAAGAGTACTTATGATTGTCTGAATTCTATACTTGTATTAGGTCAGTTTAGACATGTATTCCATATCAGACCCATTCAGTCTTTTATGTCCTCTTTTCTTTCCTTTTTCTCTCCTTCCCTTCTCCTCTCTCCGTCTTTGCTTTATTTTTTATCCACTTTCCTTCCCTTTCTCTGTTTCATCACCCTTAGGTGTTAAAATGCGTTAAGATTCCTTTTCACCTTTTCCCTCTCTCTTTTTTTCCCTCTTTCTCCCTTGTATCCAAATGTAGCTATTTCCAGTATACACTTTGTAATTATCTTGTTCTGCTGTGTGTTAGAATTTAAAGCAATTGTGTCTTTAAGTATCGTTCCCCAGATGTTCTGTCATGTGTATCAAATTTTCTCTGTGTTGATAGCTTAAGGAAATATTTTCTTATATTGGGGAGGCAGAGAGTTTGTCTCTAAGAAGAAAAAAATATATTGGTTCACTCACCACCTTCACATGCGATGCTCTTGAAGTTCTTCGGCCTCACGGCGTGATCCTTTGATGAGCCGGCCTCCTCCCACGCAGCACCGGTGGGAGAGGAGGACAACGACAACCTATTGTCCGTTTGGAGCTCCCGGCAGTGATGTAGGGGCTGAGACACCTTTGGTAATTCCAAGCGGCTTACTCTGAAGCTACCTCCTCCCACGCAGCACCGGTGGGGGAGGAGGGAACCAAACACTTGATCCTGCGGTAGCCTCCTGCGTGACCCGGAATCCGTGCAGAGATCCTCGCCAGCCACAGCTGTCAATATTCAGCTCTCCGGACCAATAAGGGAAGGTGAGTGAGCGGTTGTGGGAATGTGAGAGGAGAGGGAGAGAGATAAAAAAAAAAGAGCAATTCTCCTGCAGGTCAGCAGGAATTACCTTTAAATGCGGTTTGTCTCTTCCCTCGCCGGGTCAGTTTGTGGGGGATAACAGGCGAACCTCTGGATCTGCTTCCTCCCGCGCAGCACCGGTGGGGGAGGAGGGAGCAAAAACACCTAGTCCCTTGCCAGTCTCCTGTGTGACTCAAGGTATGTAACAGGGATCCTCACTAACCATAGTGATCGGTATTCGGTTCTTCTCACCGGTAAGGGAAGGTAAGTGGGCGGTTATTGCAGTGTGATGGGAAGGAGCAATTCTTTTACCAATCAACCGGGAATACCTTTACGTGCGGCTTGTCTTCTTCTTTCACCAGGTCTGCTTGTAAAAGATAATGAGGCTGAGAAGAATGTTTATAGCAGTTTAACTGTTTCTTCCCTTTTTCTTTTTCTCCTCTTTTAAGGTAGATTTGCAGGTCTTCCCAGGCTAGGGAGTATCAGAACAGTGGGGTGAAGTTCCACTGTATTGTTCCGGTTGCGTTAGTATCTGCTGTCCAGATGGCTACCCCAATTTCCAGGGCTTGGCGCGTGAATTCACCACCAGGTGCTTTAGGACTGGAGTTCCAAGCTCACAGCAACCTGTGCTTAGCGCCTCCTCCAGAACAGGTCCAGGGCATGCAATTTTAAACAACTTTACAATTACGTTTATCATCAAATTTGTTTTGTTTTCTTGGTATTCATTCTTAAAAGCTAAACCTAGGTGGGCTCAAATAGATGTTAAAAAACACCTCTTATCTCAGTGCATTTTGACAGTTTTAAACAGTTCCACAGTGCTAGTTTATGTATGACATGAAGATACCATTGTGCTGACTCCCATGTAGTTATTTAAGAGTCACCTCTGATCGGCTAAATTGCATGTCTGTGAAAAGCACTGAGATAAGAGGGCAGTCTGCAGAAGTTTAGATACAAGGTAATCACAGAGGTAAAAAGTGTATTAATATAACAGTTAGTTATGCAAAACTGGGCAATGGGTAAGGGATTATTTATCTTTTTAAACAATAATAATTCTGGAGTAGACTGTCCCTTTAAGGTTCAGTAAAAAACATGCATCCTGCAAAACAGAGGCTGCTTGAGAAAACAACATATGACTTGTGAAAGTAACTCACAGAAACCGCAATAATTGTAATGTCTATAGAAATGTGGGTCCCAGAGAATAAGTTGTCATTTACCATAACTGTAAAATATCAAATAGGTTATAGAGTAAGGAGTAACAGATTTCACTATGAAAGTACTTATTGTAACATAGTAAAAAAACCTGCTGACTATGGCTATTCTCTGTAATATGAACAAGTATTATAATAGTCTTGAATGTAATGGTCTAGCTTGCTCCGGTTCTCTCCCGCTTTGCAGTCGCTCTTTGTGTCCTGCCAGTTTCATGATCTGTGAATACTTAAGCGTCTCACTTGTATAGACAGGTTTGTAAATAAATGCTAACCTTTGCCATTTGATCTATATTTACAGCTATCTCCAGAATCACTTTTGTCTCATCATTTCTCTGTCTCACCTTTTATTCAATACTGGATTGTCAGTGAAGTTCTGTTTGTTCCACATTAAACAGCTTAAAAGTAAAAAAAAACGTTAAAGTGTGAAATTCCTCCCCTTTACCAATGACTGCTGCAATCGATACAAAACATCTTTATATATATGTGTATATATATATACTAGTCCTAAAGCCCGTTCACACGGGCCATTTTTTGCAGTACAGCGGTCCCACCTCTTGCGCTCTCTCCCTCCCCCTCTCTTTTGCTCTCTCTCTCCCCCTCTCTTTTGAGCTCTCTCCCCCCTCTCTTTTGCGCTCTCTCTCTCTCTCCCTCTCTCTTTTGCGCTCTCTCTCTCCCCCCTCTCTTTTGCGTTCTCTCTCCCCCTCTCTTTTGAGCTCTCTCCCCATCTCTTTTGAGCTCTCTCCCCCCTCTCTTTTGCGCTCTCTCTCTCCCCCTCTCTTTTGCGCTCTCTCTCTCCCCCTCTCTTTTGCGCTCTCTCTCTCCCCCTCTTTTTTGCGCTCTCTCTCCCCCCTCTCTTTTGCGCTCTCTCTCTCCCCCTCTCTTTTGCGCTATCTCTCTCCCCCTCTCTTTTGCGCTCTCTCTCTCCCCCTCTCTTTTGCGCTCTCTCTCTCCCCCTCTCTTTTGCGCTCTCTCTCTCCCCCTCTCTTTTGCGCTCTATCTCTCCTCCTCTCTTTTGCGCTCTCTCTCTCTCCCCCTCTCTTTTGCGCTCTCTCTCTCCCCCTCTCTTTTGCGCTCTCTCCCCCTCTCTTTTGCGCTCTCTCTCCCCCTTCTCTTTTGCGCTCTCCCCCCTTCTCTTTTGCACTCTCTCTCCCCCTTCTCTTTTGCGTACTCCCCCCCCTTCTCTTTTGCGCTCTCCCCCCCCTCTTTTGTGCTCTCTCTTCCCCCTCTCTTTTGCGCTCTCTCTTTCCCCCTTTCTTTTGCGCTCTCTCTCCCCCCTCTCTTGCGCTCTCTCTTTCCCCCTCTCTTTTGTGCTCTCTCTCCCCCTCTCTTTTGC
The DNA here is from genome assembly GCF_027579735.1 of Bombina bombina. Taxonomy (NCBI): domain Eukaryota; kingdom Metazoa; phylum Chordata; class Amphibia; order Anura; family Bombinatoridae; genus Bombina; species Bombina bombina. Next base: position 108,542,709 of record NC_069501.1, on the reverse strand, counting down.
GCTCTTCCCCCCTCTCTTTTGCGCTCTCTCCCCTTCTCTTTTGCTGTCTCTATCCCCCCTCTCTTTTGCTGTCTCTCTCCCCCCTCTCTTTTGCTGTCTCTCTCCCCCTCTCTTTTGCTGTCTCTCTCCCCCTCTCTTTTGCTGTCTCTCTCCCCCCTCTCTTTTTCTGTCTCTCTCCCCCCTCTCTTTTGCTGTCTCTCTCCCCCCTGTCTTTTGCTGTCTCTCCCCCCCTCTCTATCTCTCTCCCCCATCTCTGTCTCTCTCCCCTCTCTCTATCTCTCTCCCCCCTCTCTATCTCTCTCCCATCTTCCATCTATCGCACGACCGTGCCCGGCCACACCCCTTCACGGCCATTCACGGCCGGCCACGCCCCTTCATGCCCGGTCACGCCCACTTCTGCCGCGGCGCAGATCTTCAGCTAGGGACTCAAAGGCCAGGTGTGTTTGTCCTCGTGCTGTCTCTACTGCGCATGACAGCCTCGGACAAACACACTTGGCCTTTTATTATATAGGATATATTCTTAATTTTATTTTTCATTCCAAACCCTTTTTCGGGTTCTTTCTATTTTTAAGTTCTTTATTTGTTAAGTGCCTGAAATGTTTGTGCATTTTTATTCGTACATTAAAACAGCTACAGTAAAATAAGGTAATATCATTTGCACACTTTTGTTTTCTAAAATGTATATTCATGGCAAATTATGTACCACAGATACCATAATATGTGATAAATAATTTTTGCCTTAGTGTAACAGTTGTCTTGCTATAGAAAAACCTTATAACTAACAGCCTTATTCGGAATCAAGTTTGTGTGTGAGGTGGGGGGGGGGGTCAAATGTATGACAATGTATGATATATATCTGCCCACCATTCAAAATGACAAATACTGCAGCATTTTTACACATACCTGGGAATCATCTGGTCACTTTAGAAGCTACATGTTTTATTGCAGGAAACAAATTTCAAGTTGAAAGTAAATTGTTAGCACACGAGCGAAACCCAACACACACTAACTTCAGAACTTCAGATATTTATAACTGTGTTAACTTCTTTTTCCCATAGATGTTAATGGAGTGCGGTTTCAAATAAATAACACTTATCGCTCACATGCTAACCCGACTTTGTGTTAGACCTTCAGCACTAAACACAAAAATGTTTATGAATATTTTACATTCCAATGTTATTCACATTAGGTAAATTTTCTTTTTATTTTAATATATATATATATATATATATATATATATATATATATATATATATATGTGTGTGTGTGTGTCTGTGTTTGTATATACATGTGTGTGTGTATATATATATATATATACATATATATATATATATATATATATGTGCGTGTGTGTTTATATGTGTATACATTTATGTATATACATATATAAATACACATTTATACACACATATTTATACACACATATTTATACTCCGATACACACGCGCGCACACGCACACACGTATGTATATATATAATAAATGATGGAATGCAGGTGTTATTATTAAGAATAGTAATAGCGTATCTTTCACCTAAGAATTTTACATTTTAAGACAACAATTAAATAAACCTTAAACAAACTAAGCTAATAAGAGAAATAATTTGAAGGCACATTTGTTTTAACTCTTACGCTTTACGCTATGTCTCCTCTCGTACTAACCAGACACGTGCAAATTTAGTTTGTTCTATAGCAAATGTGTTTACTTTCAACTTGCAATATGCGCCACTTGTACCCTGGCCCATTGTTGTTTAAAAAACCGCCTCATTTTGGGGTGATCTGAAAACAAGAATGCAACTACGGGGTTCGGTTGAAAAGACTTATCTTCTTATACTGGATTTTAACATTACTTAAACTGTAAAGTGTGAACCTGCTGCCTTGCAACATTGTATCTGCCTAGGAGACCCTCAAACTAGATAGTGACTTTGTGATTAGGTTTGTATAGGGCACTCTCCTATATACCCACTAAGTCCAAAAACGGTCACGAGAGTGCATTTTAAAGTGCTTTCACCTACATTATTGCACTTACTGTCACAAAGGCACATTCCAGTTTTAAAGTTCAATAATGTAGTCACAAACACTTTGAAATGCACTCTTGTTTAAAACTAGCATGCCTGGAGGCGGCTGGATTTGAAATTATTTTTAAATTATTTATTACATTATTATAAATGAAAACATTTTACCAGTCAGGAAATACAAGCAGTCAGCTTAGAAATTGTAAAAGGACTATTATAATTATAAAACGACATGCTCTAATTTTTTTTAGAGCATGCCGTTTTATCACTAGTGTCATTGCAATGCTATGTGCTTAATCCCAGTTAAACACATAGTTAAAATACAGCTATGGGGCACCAGAAAACTAATGAGCTGTGAGACTGCGCTAGAAAGCACAGCTGGTTTGTGAAACTAACGCTGCTGGTTGAGGGTTAGATTTCGAGTGGCGCTCTAACAGTTGCGAGCGAGCAATAAGGGGTTTATCACAGCTCTTTGCTTGCATCGGAAGTCGTGCGCATATTAAAAGTTGAAGGTAAACGCGTTTACTCAAGCACATTTGAATTTAACGCGCGTCAGGAAAGCGTGACTTCAGAGCTCTGGTTAAATGCTACACTTGAATAAAGACTTTCACAAAACACATTAAAAATACATTTAAAAGTACAGTTACACTCATCTAAAAATGTATTTAAAAAAATGTATAATATAATTATAAAGGCTCAGGTGTTAGAAAAAAAAAGACTGCAAAAGGCTTTTACATAGAGATACATACATACACGTCTAAATAGGTATAGGTATGTGTGTGTGTACATATGTATTTATATACAAAGCATTTAGTATTCCCGCACTCAAATGAAAATATCAAAGATATATACAGGGAGTGCAGAATTATTAGGCAAATGAGTATTTTGACCACATCATCCTCTTTATGCATGTTGTCTTACTCCAAGCTGTATAGTCTCGAAAGCCTACTACCAATAAAGCATATTAGGTGATGTGCATATCTGTAATGAGATGGGGTGTGGTCTGACATCAACACCCATTATCAGGTGTGCATAATTATTAGGCAACTTCCTTTCCTTTGGCAAAATGGGTCAAAAGAAGGACTTGACAGGCTCAGAAAAGTCAAAAATAGTGAGATATCTTGCAGAGGGATGCAGCACTCTTAAAATTGCAAAGCTTCTGAAGCGTGATCATCGAACAATCAAGCGTTTCATTCAAAATAGTCAACAGGGTCGCAAGAAGCGTGTGGAAAAACCAAGGCGCAAAATAACTGCCCATGAACTGAGAAAAGTCAAGCGTGCAGCTGCCAAGATGCCACTTGCCACCAGTTTGGCCATATTTCAGAGCTGCAACATCACTGGAGTGCCCAAAAGCACAAGGTGTGCAATACTCAGAGACATGGCCAAGGTAAGAAAGGCTGAAAGACGACCACCACTGAACAAGACACACAAGCTGAAACGTCAAGACTGGGCCAAGAAATATCTCAAGACTGATTTTTCTAAGGTTTTATGGACTGATGAAATGAGAGTCTTGATGGGCCAGATGGATGGGCCCGTGGCTGGATTGGTAAAGGGCAGAGAGCTCCAGTCCGACTCAGCCGCCAGCAAGGTAGAGGTGGAGTACTGGTTTGGGCTGGTATCATCAAAGATGAGCTTGTGGGGCCTTTTCGGGTTGAGGATGGAGTCAAGCTCAACTCCCAGTCCTACTGCCAGATTCTGCAAGACACCTTCTTCAAGCAGTGCTACAGGAAGAAGTCTGCATCCTTCAAGAAAAACATGATTTTCATGCAGGACAATGCTCCATCACACGCGTCCAAGTACTCCACAGCGTGGCTGGCAAGAAAGGGTATAAAAGAAGAAAATCTAATGACATGGCCTCCTTGTTCACCTGATCTGAACCCCATTGAGAACCTGTGGTCCATCATCAAATGTGAGATTTAGAAGGAGGGAAAACAGTACACCTCTCTGAACAGTGTCTGGGAGGCTGTGGTTGCTGCTGCACGCAATGTTGATGGTGAACAGATCAAAACACTGACAGAATCCATGGATGGCAGGCTTTTGAGTGTCCTTGCAAAGAAAGGTGGCTATATTGGTCACTGATTTGTTTTTGTTTTGTTTTTGAATGTCAGAAATGTATATTTGTGAATGTTGAGATGTTATATTGGTTTCACTGGTAAAAATAAATAATTGAAATGGGTATATATTTGTTTTTTGTTAAGTTGCCTAATAATTATGCACAGTAATAGTCACCTGCACACACAGATATCCCCCTAAAATAGCTATAACTAAAAACAAACTAAAAACTACTTCCAAAACTATTCAGCTTTGATATTAATGAGTTTTTTGGGTTCATTGAGAACATGGTTGTTGTTCAATAATAAAATTAATCCTCAAAAATACAACTTGCCTAATAATTCTGCACTCCCTGTAATGCAAAAACATAAGACAATTATATTGCAGAGTAATCTAAATACATATACCATGACGCATCTAATATTAAACATATAAAGACTGGGCGTCTATAGTCTAAATAAAATCAAATGCCATCAGTCCTAATCAAGTGGGATTTTCATCTGTAAAGTAGAAAAAATGTACAGCAAATGGCTTTTAAATATATTAGGAAATAATTCCCACAAAGGATTGAGTCAGTACTCAGTATACAGGGAGTGCAGAATTATTAGGCAAGTTGTATTTTTGAGGATTAATTTTATTATTGAACAACAACCATGTTCTCAATGAACCCAAAAAACTCATTAATATCAAAGCTGAATAGTTTTGGAAGTAGTTTTTAGTTTGTTTTTAGTTATAGCTATTTTAGGGGGATATCTGTGTGTGCAGGTGACTATTACTGTGCATAATTATTAGGCAACTTAACAAAAAACAAATATATACCCATTTCAATTATTTATTTTTACCAGTGAAACCAATATAACATCTCAACATTCACAAATATACATTTCTAACATTCAAAAACAAAACAAAAACAAATCAGTGACCAATATAGCCACCTTTCTTTGCAAGGACACTCAAAAGCCTGCCATCCATGGATTCTGTCAGTGTTTTGATCTGTTCACCATCAACATTGCGTGCAGCAGCAACCACAGCCTCCCAGACACTGTTCAGAGAGGTATACTGTTTTCCCTCCTTGTAAATCTCACATTTGATGATGGACCACAGGTTATCAATGGGGTTCAGATCAGGTGAACAAGGAGGCCATGTCATTAGATTTTCTTCTTTTATACCCTTTCTTGCCAGCCATGCTGTGGAGTACTTGGACGCGTGTGATGGAGCATCGTCCTGCATGAAAATCATGTTTTTCTTGAAGGATGCAGACTTCTTCCTGTACCATTGCTTGAAGAAGGTGTCTTCCAGAAACTGGCAGTAGGACTGGGAGTTGAGCTTGACTCCATCCTCAACCCGAAAAGGCTCCACAAGCTCATCTTTGATGATACCAGCCCAAACCAGTACTCCACCTCCACCTTGCTGGCGTCTGAGTCGGACTGGAGCTCTCTGCCCTTTACCAATCCAGCCACGGGCCCATCCATCTGGCCCATCAAGACTCACTCTCATTTCATCAGTCCATAAAACCTTAGAAAAATCAGTCTTGAGATATTTCTTGGCCCAGTCTTGAAGTTTCAGCTTGTGTGTCTTGTTCAGTGGTGGTCGTCTTTCAGCCTTTCTTACCTTGGCCATGTCTCTGAGTATTGCACGCCTTGTGCTTTTGGGCACTCCAGTGATGTTGCAGCTCTGAAATATGGCCAAACTGGTGGCAAGTGGCATCTTGACAGCTGCACGCTTGACTTTTCTCAGTTCATGGGCAGTTATTTTGCGCCTTGGTTTTTCCACACGCTTCTTGCGACCCTGTTGACTATTTTGAATGAAACGCTTGATTGTTCAATGATCACGCTTCAGAAGCTTTGCAATTTTAAGAGTGCTGCATCCCTCTGCAAGATATCTCACTATTTTTTACTTTTCTGAGCCTGTCAAGTCCTTCTTTTGACCCATTTTGCCAAAGGAAAGGAAGTTGCCTAATAATTATGCACACCTGATATAGGGTGTTGATGTCATTAGACCACACCCCTTCTCATTACAGAGATGCACATCACCTAATATGCTTAATTGGTAGTAGGCTTTCGAGCCTATACAGCTTGGAGTAAGACAACATGCATAAAGAGGATGATGTGGTCAAAATACTAATTTGCCTAATAATTCTGCACTCCCTGTAATAAATAAAGTAGCAATCCTGTTTAGGCAAATTAGTATCCAAGCAGCTTGAAATAATTTTCAACTGTTTCAAAGCAGAAAAACAGAAAGCACAGGTAACATCCTGGGGATGTAGTCCTGGAGTGCTGGATTGTTATATATTAAGACACAGCCGATTGTGAATAAGATATGTCTATCCATTGCTAATAGAACATACAGATTTGATACCCGGCGGACATGGTCCTGGCATGCCAGTTCTCACCCAGATTGTTGTGACTGTGATATAATATACTGCATGTGCATGATATGCTTTGCACTAATCAGCACACAATTACATAATGTATAAGTAAATAAGCATTTATTATAAAATTGGACTTTATTGTGACATTACGATTTAATATTTGACCACGATATGTAATTTTTTCAAATAAACACAAGATGGCGGTAGAGAGAGAGAGAGAGAGGAGCGCTCTCGCTGGCTTACATATGAGTTTGGCAATCCTTTTGAAACAGGCCATGTGGAAAGGCGTAGCCCGAAATGCGCGTCACCTGAATATGACATCAGACGCCAGTCATTAACACTCAGTAGCATGAGATTTTATTTGTCCTGTCAACAGCTCTGCTTATTGGAGTACTGGATCCTGATAACAGATGTTGCATCGGAAATCGAAGTGACCCTTCATCTGAGTGAGATCATTTCTTACACATATTTGGCTTATATATCTGCCTTAGTTGATTGGAGGCTGTCTCCGTTACATTCATAAGTGGGTCCTGGCGGATGTAGTCCTGGAGTGCTGGATTGTTATATATTAAGACACAGCCGATTGTGAATAAGATATGTCTATCCATTGCTAATAGAACATACAGATTTGATACCCGGCAGACATGGTCCTGGAGTGCCGGTTCTTACCCAGATTGTTGTGACTGTGATAAAATATACTGCATGTGCATGATATGCTTTGCACTAATCAGCACACTAACTCTGGTTTCTTCTGCATGATCGAAATACATTTACAAAGCTGAAGACATAGGGCAAGATTACAAGTAGCGCGTTATGACTTTTCCATGCGTGATGTGGTCTATTCACAATCAATTTCCATTGCGTAGGTATTACAAGTCTTGAAAAATCTTGGAATTCGCAAAAATCCTTTCCACGCTCGAAGAGCTGTAGTTAACAGCTTTGCGCAACAACATAAAAGTTTCACAAAACACTTAAAAAATACATTACGAAGTACAGTTACACTCAAATTAACACTGTCTAATAAAAAATACATTACGAAGTACAGTTACACTCAAATTAACACTGTCTAATAAAAAATATTTTAAAAATAATATTGCACACAAAAGTCATAAGGGCTCAAAGATAGGAGATCTCGGGTGTTAGAAAAAAAAGGTTGAAGCAGGCATTTTAGATTGACATAGATACACATACATAGAGAAACATGCATTTATATGTATAGAGATATGTCTATCTAGGGAAATAATGAAAATATTTTACATTACAATCTTATGCACATTAAACAATATCTCAGAGGGATTTTCAGAGCTAATCGCATATAGATCTCGAGATATCTAGACATATATATATGTCTATATATATAAATATCTCACTATAAATAGATATATCAATTAAAAAATCATCACATATATAGAAATATTTATTTAGAATTAAATAGAACATATTCTTTTGCGAAAACATTTTTGCAATATGAAATATTCTCATTTTCATGTACACTTTTTGAGGAGAATAGGTAATGGGCTTTGCGCAACATATTAGGGCCTTTATGTTTTTTTTTTCTATTTGTCTTCTCCATTGACTTATATGGGGAATATGTGATTTCGCAGTTTGCATTACGCGGCTTAAAGGGACAGTCAAGTCCAAAAAAACTATCATGATTCAAATAGGGCATGAAATTGTAAATAACTTTTCAATTTATCCCCAATTGTGCTTTGTTCTCTTGGTATTCTTAGTTGAAATACGGCAGCATTTTTACACATACCTGGGAATCATGTGGTCTCTTAGAAGCTACATGTTTTATTGCAGGAAACAAATTTCAAGTTGAAAGTAAATTGTTAGCACACGAGCGAAACCCAACACACACTAACTTCAGAACTTCAGATATTTATAACTGTGTTAACTTCTTTTTCCCATAGATGTTAATGGAGTGCGGTTTCAAATAAATAACACTTATCGCTCACGTGCTAACCCGACTTTGCGTTAGACCTTCAGCACTAAACACAAAAATGTTTATGAATATTTTACATTCCAATGTTATTCACATTAGGTAAATTTTCTTTTTATTTTAATATATATATATATATATATATATATATATATGTGTGTGTGTCTGTGTTTGTATATACATGTGTGTCTGTGTATATATATATATATATATATATATGTGTGTGTGTGTGTGTGTTTATATGTGTATACATTTATGTATATACATATATAAATACACATTTATACACAAATATTTATACTCCCATACACACGCGCACACACGTATGTATATATATAATAAATGATGGAATGCAGGTGTTATTATTAAGAATAGTAATAGCTTATCTTTCACCTAAGAATTTTACATTTTAAGACAACAATTAAATAAACCTTAAACTAACTAAGCTAATAAGAGAAATCATTTGAAGGCACATTTTTCTTAACTCTTACG